>NW_027361890.1:3577500-3975000 GCF_039654945.1 Dendrobates tinctorius
TCTCTGCTCTGATATTTGTCTGCTGTGGGAGAGACAGCAGTCGGGATATCGGGATTGATGGATGATGTGGGATATTAGGGGTAGTTGTCCGGTGGCTCTGACGGGATGTTGGGGTTCAATTTCTGTGCTAATTTCTGTAAGTCTTGGCTCCCTTTCTTTTTTCTGTAGGCCTTGCTCATTAAGGCGTAATACAGCTTTTCTCTTAGAGCAGGGGTGGGGAACGTCTGGCCCGCGGGCCGTATACGGCACGCCATATCATCTTGTGCGGCCCGCAGCCACTTTCCCCATTTTTTGGCTGCGGGCCCTTTAAGAGGTGCGCGTGGTATTGTGCCGTGCTTTCCCATCAGTGCTCAGTGGGGAGACTCCAGGTGAGGGACAAGTTATAATCCGGGTGTATGCTGCGGCCATAGACACGGGGGCTGGAGTTTTGGCAGCATATTGTGAGGATGCATCTCCTGCTGCATGGTCAGCGAGCCTGCACCAGGGAGACGCCGGACTCCGTGCACAGGTACCACCCCCGACCGGAGTCGCTGCCCTCCCCCCGCTCCATCCACTGCTGAGCGAGATAGCAGAGCTGAAAGTGTCACGTCCTCCTGTGCGGCTGCAGTGTGCAGGGTAATCACTGTACCTCAGGCCCCATGTACCCCCCATGTGCTGTATACCTCAGACCCCATGTACTCCACATGTGCTGTATACCTCAGACTCCATGTACCCCCATGTTCTTTATACCTCAGACTCCATGTACCTATGCTGTATACCTCAGACTCCATGTACCCCCCATGTGCTGTATACCTCAGACTCCATGTACCCCCATGTGCTGTATACCTCAGTCTCCATATACCACCCATGTGCTGTATACCTCAGACTCCATGTACCTCCCATGTGCTGTATACCTAAGACTCCATGTACCCCCATGTGCTTTATACCTCAGACTCCATATACCACCTATGTGTTGTATACCTCAGGCCCCAGAAATGGCGTTAATCTGCAGGTTAGTAGCGTTCTGAACCTGCCTGGCTCCTGCATATAAAACCCCACTGCTGGGAGAAAATGAACTCTAATCCTCCCGGAGGTGTTCAGTCACGGCATTGTAAATCTAGAGCAGTGGCTGTAACTGCACCCCCCTTCATGGTTTCCAATGCAGAGCAGCTGTCAGTCAGTGCGGAAGGCTGCGGCTACAGCCGTTGCTTTCCAAACACAGAGTGGTGACTGAACCCACACCGGCGCCACCTCCATGACGGAAACCATAACGCTGCTGGGAGAATTAAAGTTCAGCGGGGCAGTGGGATTCAATCTGCAGGCGTCAAGCAGGATTCAAACACTATTAACCTATATCTGCAGGTTAATAGTGTTTTTACAGGTGATAGGTTCCCTTGAAATTATTTTGCTCTGTCATACTTTTTATTTTTCAAATAGGCTCAGGTAGTGGTGAGACATCATATAAATGGCCAGTGTAAAGAAAAGAAAAGTTGATGCAGAGTGTCGAGGCTCAAAATTAACTGATACAAACTTAGAAAACCAGTTGCGAGTAGCAACATCATCAATACCTCCCAATATCAAACGCCTCACCAAAAAAGTCATTCCAGCCATCACATTAGGTAGGAGTTATTTAAATGTTTGAATAAATATAGTTGGCTAATATTTAAGTTATGAATTAGTTGTGAGCGAGTATACTCATTGCTCGGGCTTTCCTGAGCATGCTCGGGTGTCCTCCGAGTATTCTGGCGCGCTCGGAGATTTAGTTTTCGTCGCCTCAGCTGCATGATTTATGGCTGCTGGACAGCCTGAATACATGTGAGGAATGCCTGTTTGTTAAGGAATCGCCACATGTATTCAGGCTGTCTAGCAGCCACAAATCATGCAAATACGTAGACAGAAACTAAATCTCCGAACACGCCAAAATACTCGGATGACACCCGAGTATGCTCGGGAAAACCAGAGCAATGAGTATACTTGCTCATCATTATTAATAATTTTATACGGCCCCCGAACGCTATTATAAAATTTCAAATGGCCCTTGGCAGAAAAAAAGTTCCCCACCCCTGTCTTAGAGAAAGCAGATTTCAACCTTGTGGGAGTGCAATACCATTTAGTTAGAAAATGAAACGAAGGACTAATTTAGAGTGGCATTAGTTTTAGCTGTATAAATAAGTTTAAAGCAAACCAGAGATTGTCAGGTTGGCGCTGTTACACCGATTAAAATGATACCTGGGTTGGAGAAATCCATCTTGTGTTTCTTTTTTTAATCTATATATACAGTATATTAGATTAGATTTGTATTATATATATATATATATATATATATATTAGATATTTATTATACGGGGCTTTGCGTGTGGATTGAGTGTGGCCATGTGGAGTGGGTGGGGCTATGTGAAGTGTGGCTTGACACATACATACATACATACATACATACATACACATATGTCTATATATATATATATATATATATATATATATTAGTCTATACTAGATCCATTAACTGAATTGCTCTAATTGACATCATGAAATGATTGCTTAGCTACTAAGCTGGTAACCAACATAGTGGGAAAGTGTAGTAAATTGTAGAAATAAGAAATCAACTAAAATTTTCAGGCATACTTGTGTATTATTAAGGGGAATCTGTCACCCCATTTAGCCCCATCAGCTGCTGGCACTGTCTTCAGGGGCTTATCTACAGCATTCTGTAATGCTGTAGATAAGCCCCCAATGTAATCTGAAAGATAAGAAAAACACGTTAGATTATGCTCACCGGGGGGGTGGGGGCGGGTGCGGTGGGTGTCGCGGTCCGGTCCTCCCATCTTCATGCGATAATGTCCCCCTTTTTACTTCTGCCGCGGCTCCAGCGCAGGCGTACTTTATCTGCCCTGCTGAAGGCAGAGTAAAGTACTCCAGTGCGCAGGCGCTGGGAAAGGTCAGAGAGGTCTGGCGCCTGCGCACTGCAGTACTTTACTCTGCCCTCAACAGGGCAGATAAAGTATGCCTGCTACAAAGCCGCGGCAGAAGTAAGAAGGGGGACGGCATCGTATGAAGATGGGAGGCACTGAACCGAACTGCAACGCCCATCGGACGGGACGCCAGGGTGAGTATAATCTAACTTGTTTTTCTTCTCTTTCAGGTTACATCGGGGGCTTATCTATAGCAGCTCATTGGGCTAAAATGGGGTGACAGATTCCCTTTAAGTATATTGTTTCACTGTATTTATGATGGTCCATCCATTTCAGTTTAGCGCAAATCCACTCCTTTTTTTATTGGTTGCCACTGAGCGGCAATTAGTGTATTGTTGCCATATATTTTGTATCTTGTTGAATGGACAATAAATAGCACCACTGGGGTTAATAATTATAACATATAATTTGTAATTAATAGAGAAAATAGATGTCTGTAGCTGGAGCTGCTGGAGAACACAGAACTGCTGTATGTTAATCCCTTGATTGCCTAAAGGTGATATCTGCTCCTGTTGACATTACAAACATTTATGTACCGTAATTTCCTTTTACACTTGGGATCTTTTCCTTGGATTATGTACAACTCGCTCTTATGTTTGCTATTCTCATCATTAATACACTTAGTTGCACGTGGCAATAAGACGAAGATGAACTGAGAATAAATATCAGCTTTATAGACTGCAGTATTCAATGTATTAACAGACATTTAAAGAGAAAACTTTTAATTTGTCACTTTGTAAAAACAGCTGGTGGTGACAACGTAGTGACTGTAAACTGTTTTCTTAAGTCTCATGTAACATTGCCTGTGGCTGTCGGGTTTTAACTGCCTTGCTTTTTCTCGTGCCATCACTTCAGTGCCAGTATGGTGTTGAATAGAGGATCTGTGACAGACTGTACATTATGCCTGACCACCTCTTATTAAAGGCTTTCGCTGTTGCCACATTAGATGTAGTCTGTCGGAAAAAGCTCATTTGTTCGAGTCAGCTTACAAAGATATAGTGGCATGATGTAATGCCCAGTTTAAGCTCCTTTAATCTATGTTGGGATTTTTTATTCTCTGAGACTATCTAGGCCTTTCCCAAATACTGAAAGAGGCAGTCATCTACAGAGAGCCCACCTCAAAGCCGGGACATGTCAGCTGCTTTGAACAGCTGACATGTGCCCGCAATAGCCACAGATTGAATCGCGATCTGCCCACGGCTATTAACTAGTTAAATGCCGCTGTCATACTCTGACAGCGGCATTTAACGAGCACTTCTGGCCATCGGGCCGGAAATACGTGCATTTGCTAACCCCGTCATGTGATTGAGGGTCATCAGTTTGTCGGCATAACAACCTGAGGTCTCCTTGAGACCTCTATGGCTGTTAATGCCAGACTGCTATGAGCACCACCCTGTGGTCGGCGCTGACTGCAATGCAGTAATTCTGCTACATAGAAGAGATCTGAGCATCACCTCTATGAAACAGAGCCGATCAAGTTGTGGCAACTTCTAGCCTCCCATGGTGGCTATTGAAGCATGCCAAAAGTTAAAGAAAAATAGTTAAAAATATAATACAATATAAAAGTTGAAATCACCCCCCTTTCACCTCATTAAAAAAAAAACAATAACAAAAATCAAACATAGACATAGTTGGCATCGCCACATTCAGAATCACCCGATCTATAAATGAAAAAAAAATGCAATAACTGGTGATCAAAAGATCGTATCTGCACCAAAATGGTATCATTAAAAATGTCAGCATGGCACGCAAAAAAAGCCCTCACCCAACCCAAGATCAAAAAAAAGGAGACGCTACTGGTATCAGAAAATGGCGCAATTTTCTTTTTTTTTTTTAAACAAAGTTTGGATTTTATAATAATTTTGGCAGCTCTATCAAATTCAATTGAAAATAAAACCAGAGCCAGTCTTATTAAATCCAACAAATATGTACAGCCAAATAAGGACCGCCCGACTCTGGTTTTAACTTATAGTCCCTACTTCAAACAAATCCGCAACATAATTAACAAAAATGTATATTTACTTCGTAATGACAATATTATGGATGAATTGCTAAAAGCTGGTGTGAGAATTGTCTCTAGAAGTGCTCAAACCTTGGGTAACACTTTATCACCAAGTCTATATTGTTCAAATAATAATTCTTATAAAAATAAAAATTGGTTATCCACGGTGGGTTATTACAGATGCGGCTAAACACCGTGTGAAAAACATGCTGGCTTTCATCCAAAACATAATTTTTTTCTGATTCAGCCAACAATAAAAAATAGAAAATTAAGGACTTTTTAAACTGCAATTCAAATTATGTTATTTATGTTGCTGAAAATACTAAATGTAACCTGAAGTATGTGGGTTCTACTATCCGAAGATTGAAGGATAGAATACGGGAACACCTGTATGATACTGTGCAGTCTGCAGATAGAAATATGTTTAGTAGAAAACACAGTGTGCACTACTGTAGTGGTGCCAAGTTAGGTTCCCAAACCATATATGATAAAATGAAAAACTGGCACTCAACTTAATGCTTGGTGAGGCAGTTTATTGTAGTACCAGAAAACGTTTCGGTCGATATAGACCTACATGCTAATATGTTTGAAAGTAGCTTGAAGGAGGGCGCTTTTTATGCTATTCACTGATAACGCCAGTAATCAAATGGTCAGAATGCTGCTGTAAAGCAGGATAATCTTAATAGTTGAAAATATCAGCGCAGCCTGTTCCTCCTGGACTGACAAGTAGAGTTTACCACGTCAAGGAGGAACAGGCTGCGCTGATATTTTCAACTATTAAGATTATTACAGCAGCATTCTGACCATTTGATTACTGGCGTTATCAGTGAATAACATAAAAAGCGCCCTACTTCAAGCTACTTTCAAACATATTAGCACAAGAGTTGAGCGACTTTTGGTTTTTTAGGGTCGCGTTTCGTTTCGTGAAACCCGACTTTTCCAAAAGTCGGGTCGAGCAAGATCGTCCGATTATAGGGAAAAGTCGGGGTCGTCCCGAAACACGAAACCCAATGTAAGTCAATGGGGAATAAAAGTCGGCAGTGAGAGGAGGATAGGAAACACACCTACAGTGCCCATTTGAATGCCAAAAGCATCAATTCTTCTTACTTAAGCTTGTCAACCTTAATTAACTTCATAATACAAGTTACGCACTGAAAAATGGGGGTTATTTGGCTAAAGTTGTGGGGGGGGCTGGCTCCAGGTTTTCATGTGCCCTGGGCGAAAGAGCGCCCCTTTAACACATACCAAAACTCATCATGCTCCGATACGGCAGAGAAATAGCGGTATAGTACAATGAAAAATACTTCACTTTTTACATCTCATGACGAGGCCCATCTATTTCTCCATACAGAATCATTGGTCCCATATAATGTTTGAAACAGTATATGATGAGCTCCACATAATGCTACAGTATATGTTGGTCCCCATGGATGAAGCTCCACTGTCTTATGGGCCCAAATAATGCTCCAAACATAATGGGCCCCATTTCTAATGCTCTAGTGTATAATGGGCCCTGTAAATGCTGCTCCAGTGTCTGATGTCCACCTTTGGAATGTTCCAGTGTATGGTGGGCCTCATCTATCATTCTCCAGAGTAACGTGCTCCCCAAAAATTGCTGTCCCAACATTGAAAACAAGCAAATAAGTCTCCTCGCTAGGGAATCCCTGTACTAGTCTGGACTCCTCGTCGTCCCCATCTTCCATCTCACTGCACAGTATTTCAACCTTGCAAGTGCTGTGATCCTGAGCAAGCAGGGGGGGCCCACTCGTTGGCGACGGCACTGGCACAGGGCCCCTGATAGTACGGTGGTGTGTCTGATGGCGGGTGGGCCGAACCTGCACTTTCATCTGCAGCTTCCTCTTTGTCACCGTGTAAGATGAAACTGTATATGGGAAGGGTAACCTGAGTTTCATCAGGGTCAGATTCAGGCCGTGTAGCGTGCGAGGGGAATGTAGTGGTCTGGGTCAATGTACCAGCAGATTCATCGAGCAGTGGCTGGGCATCAGTGCAATTGTGTCGCCCCCAGGAGTACGGTCGCCACAGTGGCATTACCTTCCTCCTAGGGAGTGTGATGTCATGCTTGGGAGCAACGAAGGATCTCTCTAGCAGGTTAACTGATTGGGTGGCGTTATTCCCACGAGTCATGACCCTCCAAACAGCGTTCATGAAGGCAAATTGTTTGTTTTACGTGGGCAGTATGGTTGCAAAGCTGAACCTTAAAGGAATGTCCAGAAGGGCACCACCAGGAGTGGAGCCTACGGTTAAATTCGACTCCACCTGGGAAACCTCAACCATGCCAGCTACAGAACAGATGCACACATTGCAAGCTTAATTCCGTTAACGAACGAGACTCCGTCATGCCCCGCGGTCCGAGTCCGGCTTACTAGAGGGACACGTGAGGCTCTGGAACATGAGATTGGCCAATAACTGGTGTGTCATGCCCTTACATGTCCGTGGCTGCATGTGCGCTACACTGAAAAGGCCAGCGTTTGTCGCTTACAGGTGCAGATAACCCGCTGAACAACGTTAGTGATGGGGATCACTGATTACAATTATTACCCGCGAACAATGATTTCCCAGTAAGTGCAGGTCAACTGCAGTTCCGGAATTAGGCCTAACCGTCATTCCTGAAAAAATGAAAAACTTACGTGTGCAAACCACAGGTGCTGTAGCTTGCTTAACAGCTCGCCAGCCGTTCTCACGCCCAGTATGGATTACACGTGATTGCACAAAGGTTAGAAAGGGTACCGTATCCCCAGATAACATGTATGGATAGCGTACACATTCAAAATATATGTCTCAGGAGGCAGGCTCAGACGGTGTTAGGCCAAGTATGGATTGCACGTGATTGCACAAAGGTTAGAAAGGGTACCGTATCCCCGGATAACATGTATGGATAGCGTACACATTCAAAATATATGTCTCAGGAGGCAGGCTCAGACGGTGTTAGGCCCAGTATGGATTGCACGTGATTGCACAAAGGTTAGAAAGGGTACCGTATCCCCGGATAACATGTATGGATAGCGTACACATTCAAAATATATGTCTCAGGAGGCAGGCTCAGACGGTGTTAGGCCCAGTATGGATTGCACGTGATTGCGCAAAGGTTAGAAAGGGTACCGTATCCCCGGATAACATGTATGGATAGCGTACACATTCAAAATATATGTCTCAGGAGGCAGGCTCAGACGGTGTTAGGCCCAGTATGGATTGCACGTGATTGCACAAAGGTTAGAAAGGGTACCGTATCCCCGGATAACATGTATGGATAGCGTACACATTCAAAATATATGTCTCAGGAGGCAGGCTCAGACGGTGTCAGGCACAGTATGGATTTGACGGCCCAGATTACACAGCGGAGGAGCAGGGAGAGGTAAAGATTGCAAATGCTGGGGCCCTGCCCAAGCAAGGGGGGCCCACTCGTGGGCGTCGGTACTGGCACTGGGCCCCTCATAGTACAGCGGTGTGTCTGACGGCGGGTGTGCACCACCACCGTCAGAGACACTTGATTGCACTATGAGGGATCCTGTGCCAGTGCCCGCGCCCAAGAGTCGGCCTACCCACCTGTCCAGGGCAACGGCACTCGCACGGTGTCGTGCGCTAGGTGGTGACCCCGGCCATGGGGGGGGAGGCAGCACAGTTAGGGAGTTTTAGAAAGTGGCATATGTTGATGTTGGACATTCAGCTGATGCAAAAGGCGAAATAGGTCAAGTCCCAGGAAGAGGTGGACCAAAGCAAGCCATTTTTCTGTCACCCTATGTGTCATCAGGGGAAGGTGGGACAAAATCCTTGGAAACCCATGCATGGTTCATTTTAATGAAGGTTAGATCATCCACATTTTGGGTTGACAGACGGGTCCTTTTTTCTGTCAGGATTGATCCAGCTGCACTGAAGACTCTTTCCGATAGCACACTTGCAGCTGGGCAAGCGAGCTCCTGTAAGGCATATTGGGCCAATTCAGGCCAGGTGTCCAGTTTAGCGGCCCAATAGTCAAAGGGGAATGACCTGTGTGGGAGAACATCGATATGGGAGGAAAAGTAGTTTGTAACCATGGTTGACAACTGCTGTCTCCTGTCACTTTCCATCGATGCAGTATTACCAGTTGTGTGAGCGGTATTTGAAAAATTAGTCCACAACATTGTCATGAAACCCCTGTCTCCAACGCCACTTCTGCTGTGTGCACCACGAACACCTCTGCCAAGCTGCCCCCGGCCCGTACGGCTCGTGTGAGAACCATCACCGCTGCTGTGTGCGGGGAATGCCTCAAGCAACCGATTTACCAGAGTTGCTTGTTTATTAGCCAATATTAGGTCAAGGTTCTCCTGTGGCATGATGTTTTGTAATTTGCCTTTATAGCGTGGATCCAGGATGCTGGCCAACCAGTAGTCGTCATCGTTCATCAATTTGGCAATGCGGGGGTCCCTTTTTAGGATCCACAAGGCATAATCTGACATGTGGGCCAATGTTCCCGGTGTCAATGATGCACTGCGAGTGCTGGTTGGAGGAGCACTTTCTGGCAAATCCACATCCCTCCAGTCACGCACAAACCCTGTACCAGACCTTGCCACGCCAACATTTTCACTTGCCCCACGAGATGCATCCTCCTCCCCTAAGTAATCATCCCCATCATCCTCCTCCTCCTCCTCTTCTTCCTCCACCTCGTCCAGGAGAGGTCCCTGAGCAGACAATGGCTGAATGTCATCAAGGATTCCCTCCTCCTCTTCCTCCTCATCAACATTGGCTGCAGACGCCTTCTCCTTAAGGTGCGTCAAAGTTTGCATGAGCAGACGCATAAGTGGGATGCTCATGCTTAGGATGGCGTCGTCTGCGCTTACCAGCCGTGTGCATTCCTCAAAACACTGAAGGACTTTACAGAGGTCTTTCAGCTTCGACCACTGCACACCTGTCAACTCCATGTCTGCTCTCAAAGTGCCTGGCCGTGTATCCTCCCACAAATGCATTATGGCCTGCCTCTGCTCGCACAGCCGCTCCACCGTGTGCAGGGTGGAGTTCCACCTTGTTGCAATGTCGATAATGAGGCGGTGGTTGGGAAGGTGGAGCAATCGCTGCAGCTTCTGCATACGAACGGAGTGTACAGGCGACCAGCGGATGTGCGCGCACAGTCTTCGCACCTTCTGGAGCAGGGCTGTTAACTCCGGATAATTTTTGAGGAAGCACTGCACCACCAGGTTCAAGGTGTGAGCCAAGCAAGGTATGTAGCTGAGTTTTGAAAGGGCTATGGCTGCCACAAAATTACGGCCGTTATCACTAACTACCTTGCCTGCCTCAAGATGTACACTGCCCAGCCATGACTCAGTTTGTCGCTTCAAGTACTCGGCCAGCACCTCGGCGGTATGTCTGTCGCCCAAACACATCATCTGCAACACAGCCTGCTGACGCTTTCCACTAGCTGCTCGATAGGGGGACACATCGTGTGCAACAGTGGCAGCTGCAGATGGAGTGCTCGTACGACTGCGCTCTGTGGACGAGCTTTCGCTTCTGGAGGAGGAGGAGGAGGAGGAGGGTGGAACGCCTACAGCCAACTGTTTCCTATACCCTGGGGTAGGCAGCACTGTCCCATCACCGCTGTCCCCTGTGGACCCTGCATCCACCACATTAACCCAGTGCGCAGTGATGGACACGTAACGGCCCTGGCCATGCCGACTGGACCATGCATCAGTAGTGAGGTGCACCTTTCCGCTCACTGACTGCTTGAGTGCATGGACAATGCGGTCTTTCACATGATGGTGGAGGGCTGGGATGGCTTTGCGAGAGAAGAAGTGGCGACTGGGTAGGTCATAGCGTGGTACTGCATAGGCCATGAGTTCGCAGAAAGCTGTGCTTTCCACCAATCGAAAGGGCATCATCTCAAACGAGATTAGTTTGGCAATGTGGGCGTTCAAACCCAGTGTACGCGGATGAGAGACTGAGTACTTTCTTGACCTACTCATAGTGTCTGGGAGGGTGAGCTGGACTTGAGAGCTGCATATGGTGGAAGTAGCGGTGGACAGGGCGGACTGAGAGAGGGTTGATGATGGTGATGGAGTTGGTGTTCTTTCTGATGGCCTAGAATCAGTCTTTCGTTGATATAACAGTGGGATTCCCTGACTGCTGTGGCCTTGCAACGACACCTCAACATTTGCTGCTGTGCTAACCGGTGGGCTTACAGTGGGGGAAACAATGTAGCATTGCTGACTACCTTCGTTGTGATCAGTTGCACATGTGGCACTTGAGGTTTGGTGTTGTGTCCACGCTTGCAAGTGCATGCTGGTTAAATGTCTAAGCATGCAACTGGTATTCAAATTTTTCAGATTTTTCCCTCGGCTAAAGGTCTTTGCGCACTTCTTACAGATAACCTTGGCCTGATCATGAGGATTTTGTTCAAAAAAGTGCCACACTGCACTCTTCCTACTTTGGCAGACATTTTGCGGCCTAGCACGCTGTGATCTTTTGACCCTCTGGACAAGCTGTCCAGCAACTCTTTTGATGTTTGGAACCTGTCTTTGGAGTGCTCCGGGCCTGCCAGATAACAGCTGTTGCGATGTCGATGTCTGCTGTGGATGCTCCTCATCTGAGCTATTGGAAGCAGCACCCTCTTCCCCCAATGGATGCCAATCTGGGTCAACAACTGGGTCATCCATCACCTCCTCTTCTATGTCATGTGCACCTTCCTCTGTGTCACCGTGTATGGTGGTATAGTGTGCGGGAAGGGGCACCTGAGTCTCATCAGGGTCAGAATCTGGCTCTGTACACTGCGAGGACAATGTAGTGCTCTGAGTGAATGTACCAGCAGAATCATCCATCAGCGGCTGTGCATCAGTGCACTCCATGTCAGATTCATCTTGGCCTGGGTAATTCACCATTTCACTTGATAATCCAGGCATGGTATGTGAAAACAGCTCCATGGAGTAATCAGTAGTATGGCCTGCGTCATCCTTCAATCTTGGTTGGGGTGAAGGACACAAGGAAAGGTGTGGTTCATGAACATGAGCCTCCAATGACGACTCAGTGCTTTTACTTTTTACAACTGAAGAAGAGGAGGCGATAGAGCTGGAGGCTGAGTCAGCAATGTAAGACAAAACTTTTTCCTGATGCTCTGGCTTTAAAAGCGGTTTGCCAACTCCTAGAAAACTAAGCGTTCGAGGCCTTATGTAGCCAGACGATGACGCAGGCTCAACACCTCCTGCATTCGGTCCTATTTTGCTCTTGCCACTACCATCAGATCCACCACCAACACCATCATTACCAGCTGCCAACCCCCGCCCAATTCCACGGCCTCTTCCACCAGCCTTCCTCATTTTTGGTAGAAATGTAGACAAAATCCAACAAACTATATAGTATGTAAAACAAGGTACAAGGTGTCTATAGGACAGGGGAGATTTTGAATTTCTGCACACACTTTTGGACACTGGACACTTTTGGATTGTGTGAGGCCCAATGAATATCTGAGCGCTATGTGACAGGCTCGATGGCACAGCTGTGACCTAAGTGACTAGAGGATAAGGGAGATTTTGAATCTCTGCACACACTTTTGGACACTGGACACTTTTGGATTGTGTGAGGCCCAATGAATATCTGAGCACTATGAGACAGGCTCGATGGCACAGCTGTGACCTAAGTGACTAGAGGATAAGTGAGATTTTGAATCTCTGCACACACTTTTGGACACTGGACACTTTTGGATTGTGTGAGGCCCACTGATATCTGATCGCTATGTGACAGGCTCGATGGCACAGCTGTGACCTAAGTGACTAGAGGATAAGTGAGATTTTGAATCTCTGCACACACTTTTGGACACTGGACACTTTTGGATTGTGTGAGGCCCAATGAATATCTGAGCGCTATGTGACAGGCTCGATGGCACAGCTGTGACCTAAGTGACTAGAGGATAAGGGAGATTTTGAATCTCTGCACACACTTTTGGACACTGGACACTTTTGGATTGTGTGAGGCCCAATGAATATCTGAGCGCTATGTGACAGGCTCGATGGCACAGCTGTGACCTAAGTGACTAGAGGATAAGTGAGATTTTGAATCTCTGCACACACTTTTGGACACTGGACACTTTTGGATTGTGTGAGGCCCAATGAATATCTGAGCGCTATGTGACAGGCTCGATGGCGCAGCTGTGACCAAAGTGACTAGAGGATAAGGGAGATTGGATTGCTTTTAAAAAAGCAGTTTGCGGAGCAGTGGGTAAACAGCAATGCCAGCCTGTTAGGAAGCCTTAGAAGGCAGCCCAACAACCAACACCACTGATACACCACTATATAGCCTCCCCTTGCACTGCACACACAGTGACTGGTGTGTTGTGCAGGCCAAATCGCTAGCAGCAGAAGCAGTTTTTCTGTCTTCTTCCCTGCCTAACGCTCTCCCTACAGAATCAGCAGCAACCTCTCCCTATGCTAAGATCGGCAGAAGTAAGATGGCGGTCGGCGTGCACGCCCTTTTATACCCCCTGTGATGCCCACCAAAGCAAGCCAATCACTTGCATGCCCTTCTGAAAGATGGTGGTGACCCGTGCCTATGTCATCACGTTGCCCACAGTGTCCGTGGATCCTGATTGGCTGAAAAAGAGCGCAAAACAAACTTTTGAAACGCGACTTTGGCGCGCAAGTCGCCGACCTCGTGGCCGACCTCACCTAGGGTCGGGTTTCGTTTCATGAAACCCGACTTTGCCAAAAGTCGGCGACTTTTGAATTTTTTCGACCCGTTTCGCTCAAATCTAATTAGCACATAACTGATGAAGGTCTATATCGACCGAAACGTTTTCTGGTACTACAATAAACTGCCTCACCAAGCATTAAGTTGAGTGCCAGGTTTTCATATTACAGATAGAAATATGTCTAACTTACCAAAACATTTTATTTCTGTTCACAATAGGGATTTATCCCATATGAAAATTTATGCAGATGTAACATATTAAAAAGAAAATACGTGGTGGTGATAGAGAGAAATCACTACGAAATAAGGAAGCATTATGGATACATTTGCTTGAAACACGTGTACCATCAGGCTTGAATTTAAGAAGAGAGTTCATGCTCCACTATTGAATTTGTTCATTATAGTGCTTTGTAAAAACCACTATATTGTAATCCGAACGCTGCTAACTTATTATAGTGGTTTGAAAAAACCACTATATTGTAATCCGAATTCTGCTAACTTATTCTTATTATTCAGTCCGCAATTAATGCGGCCCGAACCGCTACACGCACAGACTCCGTTGAGGTCTCGTTTCAAAGCCAGCATCCACGAGAGGTGTGCTAAGTATTTTTTGTGTTGATCGGATTTGTAGTTTTTGCGCAATTTGCGTTAGAAATTTTTTTTTCCTGTAATTGGAATGAATTGCCTCAATGCATTTGAATGGGGAAATTTTGCCATAGACAAAACATGCCCTGAGGCGATTCAAACGTCAGTTAAGCTCATTGATATGCGCAGGCAGACCCAGTTACTATGCCAACGCCTACGAACTTCACATGACCTCTCCAGGACACAAATTCTGCCAGATAATTTCAGCTCTTAAAGCGAAACCCACAGCACGAATGCAAATCTAGCTTCATCACATGACACATGCCCCTGAGAGAGAATGTGCGCCAAAGTGGATTTAGAAGCCCAGTGAGCCAAACTAGCTCTTAAAGGGCAGACGCGCCAAAAAGATTCTTAAAGGGCCGGCGTACCGAAATAAGTCTTAAAGGGCCGGTGCGCCAAATCGAAAGCTGAGTGACCCCAGGCTCCAAAGCGGAGGCTGAGCCACCCCGGCCTCCAAATCGGAGGCTGCACCACCCTGGCCTCCAAATCGGACCCAGCGTGGCCCCACTCAAAAAATCGGACCCAGAGTGGCCTCGCCGACAAAAACGGACCCAGAGTGGCAGCGCCCTCCAAATCGGACCCTGAGGGGCCCCACCCACCAAATCAGACCCAGAGTGGCCCTGCCCACCAAATCGGACCCAGAGTGGCCCCGCCCACCAAATCGGACCCAGAGGGGCCCCACCCACGAAATCGGAGAGAGAGTGGCCCCTCCCACCAAATCGAACCCAGTGTGGCCCCGCCCACCAAATCGGACCCAGAGTGGCCCCGGCCACCAAATTGGACCCAGGGGTCTCCGCCCACAAAATCAGACCCTAAGGGTCCCCACCCACAAAATCGGACCCTGAGTGGCACCAGCCACAAAATCAGACCCTGAGGGGCCCCAACCACAAAATCGGACCATGAGGGGCCCCGGCCACAAAATCGGACCCTGAGGGGCCCCACCCACCAAATTTGACCCAGGGGGCTCCGCCCACAAGATCAGACCCTAAGAGGCCCCACCCACAAAATCGGACCCTGAGGAGCCCCACCCACAAAATCGGACCCTGAGGGGCCCCGGCCACAAAATCGGACCCTGAGGGTCCCCGGCCACAAAATCGGACCCTGAGGGTCCCCGGCCACAAAATCGGACACTGAGGGGCCCCGGCCACAAAATCGGACCCTGAGGGGCCCCAACCACAAATTAGGACCCTGAGGGACCCCGGCCACAAAATCGGACCCTGAGGGGCCCCCCACCAAATTGGACCCAGAGTGACCCCACCCACCAAATTGGACCCAGGGGCTCCGCCCACAAAATCGGACCCTGAGGGACCCCACCCACAAAATCGGACCCTGAGGGGCCCCACCCACAAAATCGGACCCTGAGGGGCCCCACCCACAAAATCGGACCGTGAGGGGCCCCGGCCACAAAATCGGACCCGGAGGGGCCCCGGCCACAAAATTGGACCCTGAGGGGGCCTACCCACAAAATCGGACCCTGAGGGGCCCTACCCACAAAATTGGACCCTGAGCGGCCCCCGCCACAAAATTGGACCCTGAGCAGCCCCGGCCAAAAAATTGGACCCAGAGCGGCCCCGGCCACAAAATTGGACCCTGAGCGGCCCCGGCCACAAAATTGGACCCTGAGCGGCCCCGGCCACAAAATTGGACCCTGAGCGGCCCCGGCCACAAAATCGGACCCTGAGGGGCCTCAACCACAAATTCAGACCCTGAGGGGTCACGCTCACCAAATCTGACCCTGAGGGGCCCTGCCCACCAAATCGGACCCTGAGGCCAAAGTGGCCCCTGAGAGGCACCCACAGTTAAAACGGATCCTGAGTTGAAAGTCTTGCAGGGGCAGCAGGCAAGTCTCTCTTAAAGGGGCAGCCCGGGCACCATTTCAAACCACTATCTGTACTTCCTTCAGGAAATACACATCTAGTTCTTCTTCTTACTATTATTATTATTCAGTTGATTTCTGCACAGACTCCGTTGAGGTGTCATTTCGAAGCCAGCGTCCACGAGAGGTGTGCTAAGTATTTTTCGTGTCGAATGGATTTGTAGTTTTTGCGCAATTTGCGCTTGAAATGTTTTTTTTCCCGTCATTGGAATGCACTGTCTCAATGCTTTTCAAAGGGAAACTTAAATCATGCCCTGAGGCAATTGAAATGGCAGTTGAGCTCATTAATATGCGCAGGCAGACCCAGTTACTATGCCAAAGCCTACGAACTTCACATGACCCCTCCAGGACACAGATTCTGCCACATAATATCAGCTCTTAAAGGGAAACCCACAGCACAAATGCAAACCTAGCTTCATCACATGACGCATGCCCCTGAGAGAGAATGTGAGCCAAAGTGGATTTAGAAGCCCAGTGAGCCACCCTGGCTCTTAAAGGGCCAGCGCGCCAAAGTGATTCTCAAAGAGCCGGCAGACCAAAATGAGTCTTAAAGTGCCGGCGCACCAAATCGAAAGCTGAGTGACCCCAGGCTCCAAATTGAAGGCTGAGCCACCCTGGCCTCCAAATCGGAGGCTGATCGACGCCAGCCTCCAAATCGGGCACAGCATGGCCCCGCCCACCAAATCAGACTCAGAGTGGCCCCGCCCACCAAGTCCAACCCTGAGGTGCTTCGCCCACCAAATCGGCCACCGAGTGGCCCCGCCCACCAAATCGGCCGCCGAGTGGCCCCGCCCACCAAATCGGGCGCCGAGTGGCCCCGCCCACCAAATCGGCCGCCGAGTGGCCCCGCCCATCACATCGGCCCCCGAGTTGCCCCGCCCACCACATCGGCCCCCCGAGTGTCCCCGAACACCAAATCGGCCCTCGAGTGTCCCCGAACACCAAATCGGCTCCCGAGTGTCCCCGAACACCAAATCGGCCCCCAAGTGGCCCCGAACACCAAATCTGCCCCCGAGTGGCCCCGAACACCAAATCTGCCCCCGAGTGGCCTCGAACAGCAAATCGGCCCCCGAGTGGCCCTGCCCAACAAATCGGCTCCCGAGTGGCCCCGCCCATCAAATCGGTCCCTGAGTAGCCCCCACAGTTAAAACAGATCCTGAGTTGAAAGTCTTGCAGGGGCAGCAGGCAAGTCTCTCTTAAAGGGGCAGCCCGGGCACCATTTCAAACCACTATCTGTACTTCCTTCTGGAAATACACATCTAGTTCTTACTATTATTATTATTCAGTTGATTTCCGCACAGACTCCGCTGAGGTGTCATTTCGAAGCCAGCGTCCACGAGAGGTGTGCTAAGTATTTTTCGTGTCGATCGGATTTGTAGTTTTTGCGCAATTTGCGTTTGAAATTCTTTTTTCCCGTCATTGGAATGCACTGTCTCAATGCATTTGAATGGGAAAATTTTGCCATAGGAAAACATTGGGCAGTCGTGAGGTGATTCAAATGGCAGGGGGTGGGTTGTCAGAGGCTGGAGGCAGGTTGTCAGAAGCTGTCGGAGCCTGGGGCAGGTTGTCAGAGGCTGGAGGCAGGTTGTCAGAAGCTGTCAGAGCCTGGGGCAGGTTGTCAAAGGCTGGGGGCAGGTTGTTAGAGGCTGGAAGAGCTTGGGGGCAGGTTGTCAGAGGCTGCTGGAGCCTGGGGCAGGTTGTCAGAGTCTAGAAGAGCCTGGGGCAGGTTGTTAGAGGCTGGAAGAGCCTGGGGCAGGTTGTCAGAGGCTGGAAGAGACTGGGGCAGGTTGTCAGAGGCAATCTGTGAAGGAAAGTTCACTCTGACCCGTTCTAGTAATTTGGGGATGTTTTTAAGTAATTTTTTTACACATTCAGCCTTTGGGGGGTGCCCTGATCCTAATGCACACACTTAAAATTAAATCTGTGATGAAAAAGTTACTTAGATCCTGTTTTTCAGGGTATTTTTTCGTCGCAGTGCAATTTTAATGTGTGCATTAGCATCAGCTAAGGATTCCTTAGATTTTCCCGCAAAAAATGCATTCGTTTTTTAAAAAACGCATAAGCGTTTTTTGCGGGAAAATCTAAGGAATCCTTAGCTGATGCTAATGCACACATTAAAATTGCACTGCGATGAAAAAATACCCTGAAAAACGGGATCTAAGTGACTTTTTCAACACAGATTTAATTTTAAGTGTGTGCATTAGGATCAAGGCACCCCCAAAGGCTGACTGTGTAAAAAAATTACTTAAAAACATCCCCAAATCACTAGAACGGGGATGAGTAATGTGGGGGGCGGGGTTAGCATGATTTGTAGTTTAGCGCAATTTGCATTTGAAATTTTTTTTTCCCGTCATTGGAATGCATTGTCTCATTGCATTTCAATGGGAATATTTTGCCATAGGAATACATGGGCAGTCGTGAGGCGATTAAAATTTGAGAACCAGTTGCGGCAGTTAAGCTCATTGATATGAGCAGGCAAACCCAGTTACTATGCCAACGCCTAGGAAATTTACATGACCCCACCAGGACAGTTTCCATCAGATAATATCAGCTCTTAAAGCGAAACCCAAAGCACAAATGCAAATCTAGCTTCATCACATGACGTATGCCCCCGAGAGAGAATGTGCACCAAAATGGATTTAGAAGCCCAGTGCGCCAAACTGGCTCTTAAAGCGCTGATGCGCCAAAGTGATTCTTAAACGTCCGGCGCACCAAAATGAGTCTTAAAGGGCCGGCGTGCCAAATCGAAAACTGAGTGACCCCAGGCTCCAAATCGGAGGCTGATCGACCCTGGCCTACAAATCAGAGGCTGAGCCACCCTGGCCTCCAAATCGGACCCAGAGTGGCCCCGCCCACCAAATCGGACCATGAGGGGCCCCGCCCACCAAATCGGACCCTGAGGGGTCCCGCCCACTAAATCGGACCCAGAGTAGCCCCACCCATCAAATTGGACCCTGAAAGGCCCCGCCCACCAAATCGGACCCTGAAGGGCCCCACCCACCAAATCGGACCCTGAAGGGCCCCGCCCACCAAATCGGACCCTGAGGGGCCCCGCCCACCAAATCGGACCCTGAGGGGCCCCACCCACCAAATCGGACCCTGGGCCCCCCCACCTGAGGGATCCCGGCTACCAATTCAAGCCCTGAGGAGCCCAGGCCATCGAATCGGATCCTGAGGGGCCTCACCCACCAAATCAGACCCTGAGGCCAAAGTGGTCCCTGAGAGGCACCCACAGTTAAAACGGATCCTGAGTTGAAAGTCTTGCAGGGGCAGCAGGCAAGTCTCTCTTAAAGGGGCAGCCCGGGCACCATTTCAAAGCACTCTCTGTACTTCCTTCAGGAAATACACATCTAGTTATAGTGGTTTGAAAAAACCACTATATTGTAATCCGAATGCTGCTAACTTATTATAGTGGTTTGAAAAAACCACTATATTGTAATCCGAACGCTGCTAACTTATTCTTCTTCTTCTTCTTATTATTATAGTGGTTTGAAAAAACCACTATATTGTAATCCGAACGCTGCTAACTTTTTCTTATTATTATTATTAAGTTGATTTCCGCAATTAATGCGGCCCGAACTGCTACACGCACAGACTCCGTTGAGGTGTCGTTTCGAAGCCAGCGTCCATGAGAGGTGTGCTAAGTATTTTTCGTGTCGATCGGATTTGTAGTTTTTGCGCAATTTTTTTTCCCGTCATTGGAATGCACTGTCTCCAATGCTTTTCAATAGGAAATGGCAAAACATGCCCTGAGGCGATTGAAATGGCAGTTGAGCTCATTGATATGCGCAGGCAGACCCAGTTACTATGCCAACGCCTACGAACTTCACTTGAACCCCAGCACAGTGCTTCTGCCACATAATATCAGCTCTTAAAGCGAAACCCACAGCACAAATGCAAATCTAGCTTCATCACATGACACATGCCCCTGAGAGAGAATGTGTGCGCCAAAGTGGATTTAAAAGAAGCCCAGTGAGCCAAACTAGCTCTTAAAGGGCCAAGGCGCCAAAGTGATTGTTAAAGGGCCAGCGCACTCAAATGAGTCTTAAAGGGCCGACACACCAAATCGGAGACTGAGCCACCCCGGCCTCCAAATCGGAGGCTGAGCCACCCCGGCCTCCAAATCGGAGGCTGAGCCACCTCGGCCTCCAAATCGGAGGCTGAGCCACCCCGGCCTCCAAATCGGAGGCTCATCGACCCCGGCCTCCAAATCGGAAGCTCATCGACCCCGGCCTCCAAATCGGAGGCTCTTTGACCTCGGCCTCAAAATCGGAAGCTCAACGACCCCGGCCTCCAAATCGGAGGCTGATCCACCCCGGCCTCCAAATCGGAGGCTGATCCACCCCGCCCTCCAAATCGGAGGCTGATCCACCCCGGCCTCCAAATCGGAGGCTGATCCACCCCGGCCTCCAAATCGGAGGCTGATCGACCCAGGCCTCCAAATCAGAGGCTGAGCCACCCCGGCCTCCAAATCAGAGGCTGAGCCACCCCGGCCTCCAAATAGGAGGCTGAGCCACCCCGGCCTCCAAATAAGAGGCTGAGCCACCCCGGCCTCCAAATCGGAGGCTGAGCCACCCCGGCCTCCAAATCGGAGGCTGAGCCACCCCGGCCTCCAAATCGGAGGCTGAGCCACCCCGGCCTCCAAATCGGAGGCTGAGCCACCCCGGCCTCCAAATCGGAGGCTGAGCCACCCCGGCCTCCAAATCGGAGGCTGAGCCACCTCGGCCTCCAAATCGGAGGCTGAGCCACCCCGGCCTCCAAATCGGAGGCTCATCGACCCCGGCCTCCAAATCGGAAGCTCATCGACCCCGGCCTCCAAATCGGAGGCTCTTTGACCTCGGCCTCAAAATCGGAAGCTCAACGACCCCGGCCTCCAAATCGGAGGCTGATCCACCCCGGCCTCCAAATCGGAGGCTGATCCACCCCGCCCTCCAAATCGGAGGCTGATCCACCCCGGCCTCCAAATCGGAGGCTGATCCACCCCGGCCTCCAAATCGGAGGCTGATCGACCCAGGCCTCCAAATCAGAGGCTGAGCCACCCCGGCCTCCAAATCAGAGGCTGAGCCACCCCGGCCTCCAAATAGGAGGCTGAGCCACCCCGGCCTCCAAATAAGAGGCTGAGCCACCCCGGCCTCCAAATCGGAGGCTGAGCCACCCCGGCCTCCAAATCGGAGGCTGAGCCACCCCGGCCTCCAAATCGGAGGCTGAGCCACCCCGGCCTCCAAATCGGAGGCTGAGCCACCCCGGCCTCCAAATCGGAGGCTGAGCCACCCCGGCCTCCAAATCGGAGGCTGAGCCACCCCGGCCTCCAAATCGGAGGCTGAGCCACCTCGGCCTCCAAATCGGAGGCTGAGCCACCCCGGCCTCCAAATCGGAGGCTCATCGACCCCGGCCTCCAAATCGGAAGCTCATCGACCCCGGCCTCCAAATCGGAGGCTCTTTGACCTCGGCCTCCAAATCGGAAGCTCAACGACCCCGGCCTCCAAATTGGAGGCTGAGCAACCCCAGCCTCCAAATCTTACCCAGAGTGGCCCCACCCACCAAATCAGACCCAGAGAGGCCACACCCACAAAATATGAGCCTGAGAGATCCCGGCCAACAATTCAAGCCCTGAGGGGCCCCACCCTCAAAATCGGACCCTGAGGGGCCCAATCAACAAAATCGGACCCTGAGGGGCCCCAGCCACAAAATCGAACCCTGAGGGGCCCCACCCACAAAATTGGACCCTGAGAGGCCCCACCCGCAAAATCAGACCCTGAGGGGCCCCGGCCATAAAATCAGACCCTGAGGGGCCCCGGCCATAAAATCGGACCCTGAGGGGCCCCGGACACAAAATCATACCCTGAGGGGCCCCACCCACAAAATCAGACCATGAGGGGCCCCACCCACAAAATCGGACCCTGAGGGTCCCCACCCATAAAATCGGACCCTGAGGGGACCCACCCACAAAATCGGACCCTGAGGGGCAAACACCCACAAAATCCGACCCTGAGGGGCCACACCCACAAAATTGGAGGAATCCCGGCAACTAATTCAAATCCTGAGGAGCCCAGGCCACCGAATCGGATCCTGAGGGGCCCCACCCACCAAATCAGACCCTGAGGCCAAAGTGGCCCCTGAGAGGCACCCACATTTAAAACGGATCCTGAGTTGAAAGTCTTGCAGGGGCAGCAGGCAAGTCTCTCTTAAAGGGGCAGACCGGGCACCATTTCAAACCACTATCTGTACTTCCTTCAGGAAATACACATCTAGTTATAGTGGTTTGAAAAAACCACTATATTGTAATCCGAACGCTGCTAACTTATTCTTCTTATTATTATTAAGTTGATTTCCGCAATTAATACAGCCCGAACCGCTACACGCACAGACGCCGTTGAGGTGTCGTTTCGAAGCCAGCGTCCATGAGAGGTGTGCTAAGTATTTTTCGTGTCGATCGGATTTGTAGTTTTTGCGCAATTTGCGTTTGAAATTTTTTTTTCCCGTCATTGGAATGCACTGTCTCCAATGCTTTTCAATAGGAAATGGCAAAACGTGCCCTGAGGCGATTGAAATGGCAGTTGAGCTCATTGATATGCGCAGGCAGACCCAGTTACTATGCCAACGCCTACGAACGTCACATGACATCCCAAGGACAGAGCTTGTGCCACGTAATATCAGCTCTTAAAGTGAAACCCACAGCACAAATGCAAATCTAGCTTCATCACATGACACATGCCCCTGAGATAGAATGTGCGACAAAGTGGATTTAGAAGCCCAGTGAGCCACCCTGGCTCTTAAAGGGCCGACGTGCCACAGTGATTCTTAAAGGGCCAGCGCACCGAAATGAGTCTTAAAGGGCCGGCGCGCCAAATCGAAAGCTGAGCGACCCCGGCCTCCAAATCGTAGGCTGAACCACCCCGGCCTCCAAATCGTAGGCTGAACCACCCCGGCCTCCAAATCGGAGGCTGAGCCACCCTGGCCTCCAAATCGGACCCAGTGTGGCCCGCTCAAAAAATCAGACCCAGAGTAGCACAGCCCACCAAATCGGATCCTGAGGGGCCCCGCCCACCAAATCAGACTCCGAGTGGCCCCGTCCACCAAATCGGACCCTGAAGGGCCCCGTCCACCAATCGGACCCTGAGGAGCCCCGCCCACCAAATCAGACCCTGAGAAGCCCCGCCCACCAAATCGGACCCAGAGTGACCCCGCCCACCAAATCGGACCCTGAAGGGCCCCGCCCATCAAATTGGACCCAAAGTGGCCCCGCCCACCAAATCGGACCCAGAGGGGCCCCGCCCATCAAATCGGACCCTGAGGGGCCCCGCCCACCACATCGGACCCCGAGGAGCCCCGCCCACCAAATCGGACCCAGATTGACCCCGCCCACCAAATCGGACCCAGAGGGTCCCCGCCCACCAAATCGGACCCAGAGGGGCCCCGCCCACCAAATCGGACGATGAGGGGCACCGCCCACTAAATCGGACCCAGAGTGGCAACGCCCACCAAAATGGACCCAGGGGGCTCCACCCACAAAATCAGACCCTAAGGGGCCCCACCCACAAAATCGGATCCTGAGTGGGCCCGGCCACAAAATCAGACCCTGAGGGGCCCCAACCACAAAATCGGACCCTGAGAGACCCCGGCCACAAAATCGAACCTAGAGGGGTCCCAGTCACAAAATAGGACCCTGAGGGGCCCCAACCACAAAATCAGACCCTGAGGGGCCCCACCCACAAAATCAGACCCTGAGGGGCCCCACCCACAAAGTGAGACCCTGAGGGGCCCCACCCACAAAGTCAGACCCTGAGGGGCCCCACCCACAAAATCGGACCCTGAGGGGCCCCACCCAACAAATTAGACCCTGAGGGGCCCCACCCTCAAAATCGGTCCGAGGGGCCCCACCCTCAAAATCGGACCCTGAGGGGCCCCGGCCACAAAATCGGACCCTGAGGGGCCCCGGCCACAAAATCGGACCCTGAGGGGCCCCGACCACAAAATCGGACCCTGAGGGGCCCCACCCGCAAAATCGGACCCTAAGGGGCCCCGGCCACAAAATCGGACCCTGAGGGGCCCCACCCGCAAAATTGGACCCTGAGGGGCCCCACCCACAAAATCAGACCCTGAGGGGCCCCACCCGCAAAATCGGACCCTGAGGGGCCCCGGCCCCAAAAATCGGACCCTGAGGGGCCCCAACCACAAAATCGGACCCTGAGAGGCACCTGCTACAAAATCGGACCCTGAGGGGCCTCAGTCACAAAATCAGACCCTAAGGGGCCCCGGCCACAAAATCAGACCCTGAGGGGCCCCACCCACAAAATCGGACCCTGATGGGCCCCACCCACAAATCCAGACCCTGATAGGCCCCGGCCACAAAATCGGACCCTGAGAGACCCCGGCCACAAAATCGGACCCTGAGGGGCCCCACCCACAAAATCAGACCCTGAGGGACCCCAGCCACAAAATCAGACCCTGAGGGGCCCCAGCCACAAAATCGGACCCTGAGGGGCCCCACCCACAAAATTGGACCCTGAGGGGCCCCACCCACAAAATTGGACCCTGAGGGGCCCCACCCTCAAAATCGGTCCCTGAGGGGCCCCGGCCACAAAATCGGACCCTGAGGGGCCCCGGCCACAAAATCAGACCCTGAGGGGCCCCACCCACAAAATCGGACCCTGATGGGCCCCACCCACAAATCCAGACCCTGATAGGCCCCGGCCACAAAATCGGACCCTGAGAGACCCCGGCCACAAAATCGGACCCTGAGGGGCCCCACCCACAAAATCAGACCCTGAGGGACCCCAGCCACAAAATCAGACCCTGAGGGGCCCCAGCCACAAAATCGGACCCTGAGGGGCCCCACCCACAAAATTGGACCCTGAGGGGCCCCACCCACAAAATTGGACCCTGAGGGGCCCCACCCTCAAAATCGGTCCCTGAGGGGCCCCGGCCACAAAATCGGACCCTGAGGGGCCCCGGCCACAAAATCGGACCCTGAGGGGCTCCACCCGCAAAATCGGACCCTGAGGGGCTCCACCCGCAAAATCGGACCCTGAGGGGCTCCACCCGCAAAATCGGACCCTGAGGGGCCCCGGCCCCAAAAATCGGACCCTGAGGGGCCCCAACCACAAAATCGGACCCTGAGGGGCACCGGCTACAAAATCGGACCCTGAGGGGCCCAACCCACAAAATCAGACTCAGTGTCTCCGCCCACCAAATTGGACCCTAAAGGGCCCCGTCCGCCAAATCGGACCCTGAGGGGCCCCGCCCACCAAATGGGACCCTGAGGGGCCCCGCCCACCAAATGGGACCCTGAGGGGCCCCGCCCACCAATTCGGACCCCGAGGGGCCCCGCCCACCAATTCTGACCCCGAGGGGCCCCGCCCACCAATTCTGACCCCGAGGGGCCCCGCCCACCAATTCTGACCCCGAGGGGCCCCGCCCACCAATTCTGACCCCGAGGGGCCCTGCCCACCAAATCGGACCCCGAGGGGCCCCGCCCACCAAATCGGACCCCGAGGGATCCCACCCACCAAATCAGACCCCGAGGGTCCCCGCCAGCCAAATTGGACGCTGACGGCCCCGCCCACCAAATCGGACCCCGAGGGATCCCGCCCACCAAATCAGACCCCGAGGGTCCCCGCCAGCCAAATTGGACGCTGACGGCCCCGCCCACCAAATCGGACTCTGATAGATCCCGCCCACCAAATCAGACCCTGAGGGGCCCAGCTCACCAAATCGGACGCAGAGTGGCCCCGCCCACCAAATCGGACCCAGAGTGGCCCCGCCCACCAAATTGTACCCTGAGGGGCCCCACCCACAAAATCAAATCCTAAGGGGCCCCACCCACAAAATTGGACCCTGAGGGGCCCCGGCCACAAAATTGGACCCTGAGGGGCCCCACCCACAAAATCGGACCCTGAGGGGATCCGGCCACAACATCGGACCCTGAGTGGCCCCACTCACAAAATCGGACCCTGAGGGGCCCTACCCACAAAATCGGACCCTGAGGGGCCCTACCCACAAAATCGGACCCTGAGGGGCCCCAACCACAAAATTGGACCCTGAGGGACCCCACCTACAAAATTGAACCCTGAGGGGCCCCTACCACAAAATCGGATCCTGAGGGGCCCCACCCACAAAATCGGACCCTGAGGGGCCCCACCCACAAAATTGGACCCTCAGGGGCCCCGGCAACAAAATCGGACCCTGAGGGACCCCGGCCACAAAATCACATCCTGAGGGGCCCCAACCACAAAATCGGACCCTGAGAGGCTCCGGCCGCAAAATCGGAACCTGAGGGGCCCCAACCACAAAATCGGACCCTGTGAGGCACCGGCCACAAAATCGGACCCTGAGGGGCCCCACCCACAAATCCAGACCCTGAGGGGACCCGGCCACAAAATCGGACCCTGAGGGGCCCCGCCCACCAAATCGGACCCCGAGGGTCCCCGCCCACCAAATCGGACCCCGAGGGGCCCCGCCCACCAAATTGGACCCTGAGGGGCCCCGCTCGCCAAATCGGACCCTGAGGGGCCCCGCTCGCCAAATCGGACCCTGAGGGGCCCCGCTCGCCAAATCGGACCCTGAGGGGCCCCGGCCACAAAATCGGACCCTGAGGGGCCCCAACCACCAAATCAGACCCTGAGGGGCCCCGGCCACAAAATCGGACCCTTAGGGGCCCCACCCACCAAATCAGCCCCTGAGGGGACCCGGCCACCAAATCAGACCCTGAGGGGCCCCACCCACCAAATCTGACCCTGAGGCCAAAGTGGCCCCTGAGAGGCACCCACAGTTAAAACGGATCCTGAGTTGAAAGTCTTGCAGGTGCAGCAGGCAAGTCTCTCTTAAAGGGGCAGCCTGGGCAGCATTTCAAACCACTATCTACTTCCTTCAGGAAATACACATCTAGTTATAGTGGTTTGAAAAAACCACTATATTGTAATCCGAACGCTGCTAACTTATTCTTCTTCTTCTTATTATTATTATTATTAAGTTGATTTCTGCAATTAATGCGGCCCGAACCGCTACACGCACAGACTCCGTTGAGGTGTCGTTTCGAAGCCAGCGTCCATGAGAGGTGTGCTAAGTATTTTTCGTGTCGATCGGATTTGTAGTTTTTGCGCAATTTGCGTTTGAAAATTTTTTTTCCCGTCATTGGAATGCACTGTCTCCAATGCTTTTCAATAGGAAATGGCAAAACGTGCCCTGAGGCGATTGAAATGACAGTTGAGCTCATTGATATGCGCAGGCAGACCCAGTTACTATGCCAACGCCTACGAACTTCACTTGAACCCCAGCACAGAGCCTCTGCCACATAATATCAGCTCTTAAAGCGAAACCCACAGCACAAATGCAAATCTAGCTTCATCACATGACACATGCCCCTGAGAGAGAATGTGTGCGCCAAAGTGGATTTAAAAGAAGCCCAGTGAGCCAAACTAGCTCTTAAAGGGCCAACGTGCCAAAGTGATTGTTAAAGGGCCAGCGCACCCAAATGAGTCTTAAAGGGCCGACACACCAAATCGGAGACTGAGCCACCCCGGCCTCCAAATCGGAGGCTGAGCCACCCCGGCCTCCAAATCGGACAATGAGCCACCCCGGCCTCCAAATGGGAGGCTGATCCACCCCGGCCTCCAAATCGGAGCCTGATCCACCCCGGCCTCCAAATCGGAGGCTGATCCACCCCGGCCTCCAAATCGGAGGCTGATCGACCCAGGCCTTCAAATCGGAGGCTGAGCCACCCTGGCCTCCAAATAGGAGGCTGAGCCACCCCGGCCTCCAAATAGGAGGCTGAGCCACCCCGGCCTCCAAATAGGAGGCTGAGCCACCCCGGCCTCCAAATAGGAGGCTGAGCCACCCCGGCCTCCAAATCGGAGGCTGATCGACCCCGGCCTCCAAATCGGAGGCTGATCGACCCCGGCCTCCAAATCGGAGGCTGATCGACCCCGGCCTCCAAATCGGAGGCTGATCGACCCCGGCCTCCAAATCGGAGGCAGAGCCACCCCGGCCTCCAAATCGGAGGCTGATCCACCCCGGCCTCCAAATCGGAGGCTGATCCACCCCGGCCTCCAAATCGGAGGCTGAGCCACCCCGGCCTCCAAATCGGAGGCTGAGCCACCCCGGCCTCCAAATCGGAGGCTGAGCCACCCCGGCCTCCAAATCGGAGGCTGAGCCACCCCGGCCTCCAAATCGGAGTCTCATCGACCCCGGCCTCCAAATCAGAGGCTTTTTGACCTCGGCCTCCAAATCGGAAGCTCAACGACCCCGGCCTCCAAATTGGAGGCTGAGCGACCCCAGCCTCCAAATCTTACCCAGAGTGGCCCCGCCCACCAAATCGGACCCTGTGGGGCCCCGCCCACCAAATCGGACCCTGAGAGGCCCCGCCCACCAAATCGGACCCAGAGTGGTCCCTCCCACCAAATTGGACCCAGAGGGGCTCCGCCCACAAAATCAGACCCAGAGGGGCCCCTGCCACAAAATCAAACCCTGAGGGGCCGCGGCCACAAAATCGGACCCTGAGGGGACCTGCCCACCAAATCGGACCCTGAGGGGCCCCGGCCACAAAATCGGACCCTGAGGGGCCCCGGCCACAAAATCGGACCCTGAGGGGCCCCGGCCACAAAATCGGACCCTGATGGGCCCCGGCCACAAAATCGGAACCTGAGGGGCCCCACCTGCAAAATTGGACCCTGAGGGGTTCCGGCCACAAAAATCGGATCCTGATTGGCCCCGGCCACAAAATCGGACCCTGAGGGGCCCCAGCCACAACATCGGACCTTGAGGGGCCCCACCCACCAAATTGGACCCTGAGGGGCCCCGGCCACCAAATTGGACCCTGAGGGGCCCCGGCCACCAAATCGGACCCTGAGTGGCCCCGGCCACAAAATCGGACCCTGAGAGGCCCCACCCAAAAAAATCGGACCCTAAGGGGCACCACCCACAAAATCAGGCCCTGAGGGGCCCCACCCACAAAATCAGACCATGAGGCCAAAGTGGCCCCTGAGAGGCACCCACAGTTAAATCGTATCCTGAGTTGAAAGTCTTGCAGGGGCAGCAGGCAAGTCTCTCTTAAAGGGGCAGCCCGGGCACCATTTCAAACCACTATCTGTACTTCCTTCAGGAAATACACATCTAGTATTATTATTACTATTCAGTTGATTTCCGCAATTAATGCGGCCCGATCCGCTACACGCATAGACTCCGTTGAGGTGTCGTTTCGAAGCCAGCGTCCACGAGAGGTGTGCTAAGTATTTTTCGTGTCGATCGGATTTGTAGTTTTTGCGCAATTTGCGTTTGAAAAAACATTTTCTTGTCATTGGAATGCATTGTCTCATTGCATTTTAATGGGAAAATGTTGCCATAGGGAAAACATGGGGCAGTCGTGAGGTGACGGTTATGCTCATTGATATGCGTAGGCCAGGGCCGGCGTCAGCACCCGGGCAAGTGCCGGGGCCCTGGCGAGATGGGAGGACCCACTCACGCTGTCTGGGATACCCGCCGGCCGCCGCCACGCCCCCCATGTACTGACCCCATCCTGCGCCCTCCACGAGGGACCCACGCAGTGACGCAGCCCCATAGGCTGAGTGCACACGACTTTTTAGCCCTGCGGATTTTTCCACTCAGAATGGAAGAAATCCGCAGGTTAAATAACCTGCATTTTTCCTGCGGATTTCTTCCATTTTTCCTGCGGTTTTCTTGCGGTTTTTCTGTGGTTTTCCTCCTGCGGATTTGGTGACAGGGGAGATGGAAAACCGCACAAAAGAAGTAACATGCTGCGGATTTTGTACCGCAGGAAAACTGCTCAGAAAAATCCGCAGCGTCTGCTGTACGTTTTTTTTTTTTCATTGATGTTAAGGCTACTGTACATCACAATGCGGATATGCAATGTTTCTGCGCTGTAAAATCCGCTGCGGATCCACTGGATATCCGCATCGTGTGCACACAGCCTTACTGCCAGCAATGGTCATCGCTTCCTTCGGCTGTAATCTTCTGTGCGGTGTTGTCACAGGACCTGTGATGAGGTCACAGGAGGGGAGGAGTCAGGGGTCACATGATCAGGGCGGCTGCAGGACTCTGCTGTGCTGGTCGCTTGTCATTATGGTGCTGGTCTGGATGGATGAGGTAACATTTATGTGTGGGACAGTGGGGTCAGGGAGGTGTTTTACAAGGTGGATGTAGCAGAGCCGTGTGTGTACTTGTGTGGGGTCAGGAGGGGTTTACAAGGTGGATGTAGCAGGGCCGCGTGTGTACTTGTGTGGGGTCAGGAGGGGTTTTACAAGGTGATGTAGCAGAGCCGTGTATGTACGTTGTGTGGGGTCAGGAGGGGTTTACAAGGTGGATGTAGCAGAGCCGCGTGTGTACTTGTGTGGGGTCAGGAGGGGTTTTACAAGGTGATGTAGCAGAGCCGTGTATGTACTTTGTGTGGGGTCAGGAGGGGTTTTACAAGGTGGATGTAGCAGAGCCGTGTGTGTACTTGTGTGGGGTCAGGAGGGGTTTTACAAGGTGGATGTAGCAGTGCCGTGTGTGTACTTGTGTGGGGTCAGGAGGGGTTTTACAAGGTGGATGTAGCAGTGCCGTGTGTGTACTTGTGTGGGGTCAGGAGGGGTTTTACAAGGTGGATGTAGCAGTGCCGTGTGTGTACTTGTGTGGGGTCAGGAGGGGTTTTACAAGGTGGATGTAGCAGAGCCGCGTGTGTACTTGTGTGGGGTCAGGAGGGGTTTACAAGGTGGATGAAGCAGAGCCGTGTGTGTACTTGTGTGGGGTCAGGAGGGGTTTACAAGGTGGACGTAGCAGAGCCATGTGTGTACTTGTGTGGGGTCAGGGAGGTGTTTTACAAGGTGGATGTAGCAGAGCAGTGTGTGTACTTGTGTGGGGTCAGGAGGGTTTTACAAGGTGGATGTAGCAGGGCCGCGTGTGTACTTGTGTGGGGTCAGGAGGGGTTTTACAAGGTGGATGTAGCAGGGCCGCGTGTGTACTTGTGTGGGGTCAGGAGGGGTTTTACAAGGTGGATGTAGCAGAGCCGCGTGTGTACTTGTGTGGGGTCAGGAGGGGTTTACAAGGTGGATGTAGCAGAGCCGTGTGTGTACTTGTGTGGGGTCAGGAGGGGTTTACAAGGTGGATGAAGCAGAGCCGTGTGTGTACTTGTGTGGGGTCAGGAGGGGTTTACAAGGTGGATGTAGCAGAGCCGTGTGTGTACTTGTGTGGGGTCAGGAGGGGTTTTACAAGGTGGATGTAGCAGAGCCGCGTGTGTACTTGTGTGGGGTCAGGGAGGGGTTTACAAGGTGGATGTAGCAGAGCCGTGTGTGTACTTGTGTGGGGTCAGGAGGGGTTTACAAGGTGGATGAAGCAGAGCCGTGTGTGTACTTGTGTGGGGTCAGGAGGGGTTTACAAGGTGGATGTAGCAGAGCCTTGTGTGTACTTGTGTGGGGTCAGGGAGGGGTTTTACATGGTGGATGTAGCAGGGCCGTGTGTGTACTTGTGTGGGGTCAGGAGGGGTTTTACAAGGTGGATGTAGCAGAGCCGTGTGTGTACTTGTGTGGGGTCAGGAGGGGTTTTACAAGGTGAATGTAGCAGAGCCATGTGTGTACTTGTGTGGAGTCAGGAGGGGTTTTACAAGGTGGATGTAGCAGAGCCGTGTGTGTACTTTATGTGGGGTTAGGAGGGGTTTACAAGGTGGATGTAGCAGAGCCGTGCGTGTACTTGTGTGGGGTCAGGAGGGGTTTTACAAGGTGGATGTAGCAGAGCCGCGTGTGTACTTGAGTGGGGTCAGGAGGGGTTTACAAGGTGGATGTAGCAGAGCCTTGTGTGTACTTGTGTGGGGTCAGGAGGGGTTTTACATGGTGGATGTAGCAGGGCCGTGTGTGTACTTGTGTGGGGTCAGGAGGGGTTTACAAGGTGGATGTAGCAGAGCCGTGTGTGTACTTGTGTGGGGTAAGGGAGGGGTTTTACAAGGTGGATGTAGCAGTGCCGTGTGTGTACTTGTGTGGGGTCAGGGAGGGGTTTTACAAGGTGGATGTAGCAGGGCCGTGTGTGTACTTGTGTGGGGTCAAGGAGGGGTTTTACAATGTGGATGTAGCAGAGCCGTGTGTGTACTTGTGTGGGGTCAGGGAGGGGTTTTACAATGTGGATGTAGCAGAGCCGTGTGTGTACTTGTGTGGGGTCAGGGAGGGGTTTTACAATGTGGATGTAGCAGAGCCGTGTGTGTACTTGTGTGGGGTCAAGGAGGGGTTTTACAATGTGGATGTAGCAGAGCCGTGTGTGTACTTGTGTGGGGTCAGGGAGGGGTTTTACAATGTGGATGTAGCAGAGCCGTGTGTGTACTTGTGTGGGGTCAGGGAGGGGTGTTACAAGGTGGATGTAGCAGGGCCGTGTGTGTTCTTGTGTGGGGTCAGGAGAGGTTTTTCAAGGTGGATGTAGCAGAGCCATGTGTGTACTTGTGTGGGGTCAGGTGGGGTTTTACATGGTGGATGTAGCAGTGCCGTGTGTGTACTTGTGTGGGGTCAGGAGGGGTTTACAAGGTGAATGTAGCAGAGCCGTGTGTGTACTTGTGTGGGGTCAGGGAGGGGTTTTACAATGTGGATGTAGCAGAGCCGTGTGTGTACTTGTGTCGGGTCAGGGAGGGGTTTTTCAAGGTGGATGTAGCAGGGTCGTGTGTGTTCTTGTGTGGGGTCAGGAGGGGTTTACAAGGGGAATGTAGCAGAGCCATGTGTGTACTTGTGTGGGGTCAGGAGGAGGGGTTTACAAGGTGGATGTAGCAGAGCCGTGTGTGTACTTTGTGTGGGGCTAGGAGGGGTTTACAAGGTGGATGTAGCAGAGCCGTGTGTGTACTTGTGTGGGGTCAGGAGGGGTTTTACAAGGTGGATGTATCAGAGCTATGTGTGTACTTGTGTGGGGTCAGGAGGTGTTTTACAAGGTGGATGTAGCAGAGCCGTGTGTGTACTTGTGTGGGGTCAGGAGGGGTTTTTCAAGGTGGAGGTAGCAGAGCCGTGTGTGTACTTGTGTGGGGTCTGGAGGGGTTTTACATGGTGGATGTAGCAGAGCCATGTGTGTACTTGTGTGGGTCAGGAGGTGTTTTACAAGGTGGATGTAGCAGAGCTGTGTGTGTACTTGTGTGGGTCAGGAGGTGTTTTACAAGGTGGATGTAGCAGAGCCGTGTGTGTACTTGTGTGGGGTCAGGAGGGATTTTACAAGGTGGATGTAGCAGAGCCGTGTGAGTACTTGTGTGGGTCAGGAGGGGTTTTACAAGGTGGATGTAGCAGAGCCGTTTGTGTACTTGTGTGGGTCAGGAGGGGTTTACAAGGTGGATGTAGCAGAGCCATTTGTGTACTTGTGTGGGTCAGGAGGGGTTTACAAGGTGGATGTAGTAGAGCCGTGTGTGTACTTGTGTGGGGTCAGGAGGGGTTTTACAAGGTGTACGGAGCAGAGCCGTGTGTCTACGAGGTGTACGGAGCAGAGCCGTGTGTGTACGAGGTGTACGGAGCAGAGCCGTGTGTGTACGAGGGGTACGGAGGGGAGCTGAGTGTTTATGAAGCAGAGCCATGTGTTTATGGAGCGGAGCAGAGCCGGGGGTGTACGAGGTGTATGGTGGGGAGCATTTATACCTCCCGTGTCCCAACTGTCCCGGATCCAGCGAGACAGTCCCGATTTTGAGAGAGAGACTGCCCCAGCCGGGAGCATACTTTCCCCGCGAGACACAGGAGTACACAGCGGAGCCCCAAGGAGCAATTTAAAACTTGCACGTAACTTTCTACCGGAAGTGACGTGCTGGAAGCTGACCAGAAATGAGGTAATTTCGGCAGGAGATTGTGACAGAACCATGGAGGCACTTCAGAGAATGCTTCAGATCCATTACCGTGTCCTCCTCTGATAGCGCGGACAGTGGATCGCCTTGGAATCGGGGATGTCGGCCATGTGAGCAGATCATGATATGTCCTGCACCAGGAGGCTCAGGTAGGCACTACAATGGGAGCTGGGCTGCTATAGTATCTTTATAGAATTTTTCTTTCTCTGTTTCTCTCTCTCTGTTCTTTTTCTTTCTTTCTTTCTCTCTCTCTCTGGCCCCGCCCACCAAATCGGCCCCCCGAGTGGCCCCCACAGTTAAAACGGATCCTGAGGTGAAAGTCTTGCAGGGGCAGCAGGCAAGTCTCTCTTAAAGGGGCAGCCGGGTACCATTTCAAACCACTATCTGTACTTCCTTCAGGAAATACACATCTAGTATTATTATTACTATTCAGTTGATTTCCGCAATTAATGCGGCCCGAACCGCTACACGCACAGACTCTGTTGAGGCCTCGCTTCGAAGCCAGCGTCCACGAGTGGTGTGCTAAGTATTTTTCATGTAGATCGGACTTGGAGTTTTTGCGCAATTTGCGTTTGAAAAAACATTTTCCTCAATGCATTTCAATGGGAAAATGTTGCCATAGGGAAAACATGGGACAGTCGTGAGGTGGCAGTTAAGCTCATTGATATGCGCAGGCTCACCCAGTTACTATGCCAACGCCTACAAACTTCACATGACCTCTCTAGGACATTGTTTCTGGCAGATAATTTCAGCTCTTAAAGCGAAACCAACAGCATAAATGCAAATCTAGCTTCATCACATAACGCATGCCACTGAGAGAGAATGTGCGCCAAAGTGGATTTAGAAGCACAGTGAGCCAAACTGGCTATTAAAGGGCCGACGCGCCAAAGTGATTCTTAAAGGGCCAGCTCACTGAATTGAGTCTTAAAGGGCCGGCGCGCCAAATCGAAAGCTGAGTGACCCCAGGCACCAAATCGGATGCTGAGCCACCCCGACCTCCAAATCGGAGGCTGATCCACCCTGGCCTCCAAATCGGACCCAGCATGGCCCCGCTAAAAAAATCAGACCCTGAGTGGCCCCGCCCACCAAATCCGACCCTAAGGGGCCCCACCCACAAAATCGGACCCTGAGGAGACCCACCCACAAAATCGGACCCTGAGGGGTCACACCCACAAAATCGGACCCTGAGGGGCCACACCCGCAAAATTGGACCCTGAGGGATCCCGGCCACCAATTCAAATCCTGAGGAGCCCAGGCCACCGAATCAGATCCTGAGGGGCCCCACCCACCAAATCAGACCCTGAGGCCAAAGAGGCCCCTGAGAGGCACGCACACTTAAAACGGATCCTGAGTTGAAAGTCTTGCAGGGGCAGCAGGCAAGTCTTTCTTAAAGGGGCAGCCCGGGCACCATTTCAAACCACTATCTGTAGTTCCTTCAGGAAATACACATCTAGTATTAATGTTGTAATCCGAACGCTGCTAACTTTTTCTTTTTATTCAGTTGATTTCCGCAATTAATGCGGCCCGAACCGCTACACGCACAGACTCCGTTGAGGTGTTGTTTCGAAGCCAGGGTCCACGAGAGGTGTGCTAAGTATTTTTCGTGTCGATCGGATTTGTAGTTTTTGCGCAATTTGCGTTTGAAATTTTTTTTTCCCGTCATTGGAATGCACTGTCTCCAATGATTTTCAATGGGTAATGGCAAAACGTGCCCTGAGGCGATTGAAATGGCAGTTGAGCTCATTGATATGCGCAGGCAGACCCAGTTACTATGCCAACGCCTACGAACGTCACATGACATCCCAAGGACAGAGCTTCTGCCACATAATATCAGCTCTTAAAGTGAAACCCACAGCACAAATGCAAATCTAGCTTCATCACATGACACATGTCCCTGAGATAGAATGTGCGACAAAGTGGATTTAGAAGCCCAGTGAGCCACCCTGGCTCTTAAAGGGCCAGCGCACCGAAATTAGTCTTAAAGGGCCGGCGCGCCAAATCGAATGCTGAGCGACCCCGTCCTCCAAATCGGAGGCTGAGCCACCCCGGCCTCCAAATCGGAGGCTGAACCACCCCGGCCTCCAAATCGGAGGATGAGCCACCCTGGCCTCCAAATCGGACCCAGTGTGGCCCCGCTCAAAAAATCACACCCAGAGTAGCACAGCCCACCAAATCGGATCCTGAGGGGCCCCGCCCACCAAATCAGACTCCGAGTGGTCCCGCCCACCAAATCGGACCCTGAAGGGCCCCGCCCACCAAATCAGACCCTGAGAAGCCCCGCCCACCAAATCGGACCCAGAGTGACCCCGCCCACCAAATCGGACCCTGAAGGGCCCCGCCCATCAAATCGGACCCAGAGTGGCCCCGCCCACCAAATCAGACCCTGAGGGGCCCCGCCCATCAAATCGGACCCTGAGGGGCCCCGCCCACCAAATCGGAACCTGAGGAGCCCCGCCCACCAAATCGGACCCAGATTGACTCCGCCCACTAAATCGGACCCAGAGTGGCCCCGCCCACCAAAATGGACCCAGGGGGCTCCACCCACAAAATCAGACCCTAAGGGGCCCCACCCACAAAATCGGACCCTGAGTGGGCCCGGCCACAAAATCAGACCCTGAGGGGCCCCAACCACAAAATCGGACCATGAGAGACAAGCGGCCACAAAATCGAACGTAGAGGGGCCCCAGTCACAAAATAGGACCCTCAGGGGCCCCACCCACAAAATCGGACCCTGAGGGGCCCCACCCACAAAATTGGACCCTCAGGGGCCCCGGCCACAAAATCAGACCCTGAGGGGCCCCAACCACCAAATCAGACCCTGAGGGGCCCCAACCACTAAATCAGACCCTGAGGGGCCCCGGCCACAAAATCGGACCCTGAGGTGCCCCAACCACAAAATCGGACCCTGAGGGGCCCCAAACACTAACTCGGACCCTGAGGGGCCCCGACCACAAAATCGGACCCTGAGAGACCCCGGCCACAAAATCGAACCCAGAGGGACCCCAGTCACAAAATCGGACCCTGAGCCCCAACTCACAAAATCAGACCCTCAAGGGCCCCGGCCACAAAATCGGATACTGAGGGACCCCAACCACAAAATTGGAACCTGAGGGGCCCCAACCACAAAATTGGAACCTGAGGGGCCCCAACCACAAAATCGGACCCTGAGGGGCCCCGGCCACAAAATCGGACCCTGAGAGACCCCGGTCACAAAATTGAACCCAGAGGGGCCCCAGTCACAAAATCGGACCCTGAGGGGCCCCACCCACTAAATCGGACTAAGAGTGGCCCCGCCCACCAAATCGGACCCTGAGGAGCTCCACCCACCAAATCGGACCCTGAGGGGCCCCACCCACCAAATCGGACCCTGAGTGGTTCCGGCCACAAAATCGGACCCTAAGGGGCCCCGACCACAAAATTGGACCCTGAGGGGCCCCGGCCACAAAATCGGACCCTGAGGGGCCCCGCCACCACATCGGATCCTAGGAGGCCCCACCCACCAAATCAGACCCTGAGGGGCCACGGCCACAAAATCACACCCTGGGGGGCCCCGGCCACAAAATCAGACCCTGAGGGGCCCCACCCACCAAATCGGACCCTGAGGGGCCCTGGCCACAAAATTGGACCCTGAGGGGCCACCCACAAAAACAGACTCTGAGGGGTTCCGGCCACAAAATCGGACCCTGAGGGGCCCCGGCCACAAAATTGGACCCTGAGGGGCCCCACCCACCAAATCGGACCCTGAGGGGCCCCGGACACAAAATCGGAGCCTGAGGGGCCCCACCCACCAAATCGGACACTGAGGGGCCCCGGCCACCAAATCGGACCCTGAGGGGCCCCACCCACCAAATCGGACCCTGAGGGGCCCCGGCCACAAAATCGGACCCTGAGGGGCCCCACCCACAAAATCGGACCCTGGGGCCAAAGTGGCCCCTGAGAGGCACCCACAGTTAAAACGGATCCTGAGTTGAAAGTCTTGCAGGGGCATCAGGCAAGTCTCTCTTAAAGGGGCAGCCTGGGCACCATTTCAAACCACTATCTGTACTTCCTTCAGGAAATACACATCTAGTTATAGTGGTTTGAAAAAACCACTATATTGTAATCCGAATGCTGCTAACTTATTCTTCTTCTTCTTATTATTATTATTAAGTTGATTTCCGCAATTAATACAGCCCGAACCGCTACACGCACAGAATCCGTTGAGGTGTCGTTTCGAAGCCAGCGTCCATGAGAGGTGTGCTAAGTATTTTTCGTGTCGATCGGATTTGTAGTTTTTGCGCAATTTGCGTTTGAAAATTTTTTTCCCGTCATTGGAATGCACTGTCTCAATGCATTTGAATGGGGAAATTTTGCTATAGACAAAACATGCCCTGAGGCGATTGAAATGGCAGGTGAGCTCATTGATATGCGCAGGCAGACCCAGTTACTATGCCAACGCCTACGAACGTCACATGACCTCTCCAAGACAGAGCTTCTGCCACATAATATCAGCTCTTAAAGCAAAACCCACAGCACAAATGCAAATCTAGCTTCATCACATGACGTATGCCCCTGAGAGAGAATGTGCGCCAAAGTGGATTTAGAAGCCCAGTGAGTCACCCTGGCTCTTAAAAGGCCGACGCGCCAAAGTGATTCTTAAAGAGCCGGCGCACCAAAATGAGTCTTAAAGGGGCGGCGCGCCAAATCGAAAGCTGAGTGACCCAAGGCTCCAAATCGGAGGCTGATAGACCCTGGCCTACAAAAAGGAGGCTGAGCCACCCTGGCATCCAAATTGGACCCAGGGTGGCCCCGCCCACCAAATCGGACCCAGAGTGGCCCAGCCCACCAAATCAGACCCAGAGGGGCCCCACCCACAAAATCGGACCCTGAGGGGCCCCACCCACAAAATCGGACCCTGAGGGGCCCCGGCCACAAAATCGGACCCTGAGGGGCCCCACCCACAAAATCGGACCCTGAGGGGATCCGGCCACAAAATCAGACCCTGAGGGGCCCCGGCCACAACATCGGACCCTGAGGGGCCCCACTCACAAATTCGGACCCTTTGGGGCCCCACCCACAAAATCGGACCCTGAGGGGCCCTGCCCACCAAATTAGACCCTGAGGGGCCCCACCCTCAAAATCAGACCCTGAGGGGCCACAGCCACAAAATCAGACCATGAGGGGCCCCAGCCACAAAATCGGACCCTGAGGGGCCCCACCCACAAAATCGGACCCTGAGGGGCCCCACCCACAAATCCAGACCCTGAGGGGCCCCAGCCACAAAATCGGACCCTGAGAGACCCCGGCCACAAAATCAGACCCTGAGGGGCCCCAACCACAAAATCGGACCCTGAGGGGCCCCACCCACAAAATCAGACCCTGAGGGACCCCAGCCACAAAATCAGACCCTGAGGGGCCCCAGCCACAAAATCGGACCCTGAGGGGCCCCACCCACAAAATTGGACCCTGAGGGGCCCCGCCCACTAAATCGGATTCTGAAAGGCCCCAACCACAAAATCGGACCCTGAGGGGCCCCACCCACAAAATCGGACCCTGAGGGTCCCCGCTGACCAAATTGAACTCTGAGGGGGCCCGCCCACCAAATCGGACCCAGAGTGGCCCGCCCACCAAATCAGACCTAGAGTGGCCCGGCTCACCAAATCGGACCCCGAGGGGCCCCACCCACCAAATCGGACCCCGAGGGGCCCCGCCCACCAAATCGGACCCCGAGGGGCCCCGCCCACCAAATCGGACCCCGAGGGATCCCGCCCACCAAATCGGACCCCGAGGGTCCCCGCCAACCAAATTGGACCCTGATGGGCCCCGCCCACCAAATCGGACCCTGAGGGGCCCCGCCCACCAAATCGGACCCCGAGGGATCCCGCCCACCAAATCGGACCCCGAGGGTCCCCGCCAACCAAATTGGACCCTGATGGGCCCCGCCCACCAAATCAGACCCTGAGGGGCCCAGCTCACCAAATCGGACCCAGAGTGGCCCTGCCCACCAAATCGGACCAAGAGTGGCCCCGCCCACCAAATCAGACCCAGAGTGGCCCCGCCCACCAAATTGTACCCTGAGGGGCCCCACCCACAAAATCGGACCCTGAGGGGCCCCGGCCACAAAATCGGACCCTGAGGGGCCCCACCCACAAAATCGGACCCTGAGGGGCCCCAGCCACAAAATCGGACCCTGAGGGGCCCCGGCCACGAAATCGGACCCTGAGGGGCCCGGCCACGAAATCGGACACTGAGGGGCGCTGGCCACAAAATCGGACCCTGAGGGGCCCCAACCACGAAATCGGACACTGAGGGGCGCTGGCCACAAAATCGGACCCTGAGGGGCCCCAACCACGAAATCAGACCCTGAGAGGCCCCAACCACAAAATCGGACCCTGAGAGACCCCGGACAAAATCGAACCCAGAGGGGCCCCACCCACAAAATTGGACCCTGAGGGGCCCCAACCACGAAATCGGACACTGAGGGGCGCTGGCCACAAAATCGGACCCTGAGGGGCCCCAACCACGAAATCAGACCCTGAGAGGCCCCAACCACAAAATCGGACCCTGAGGGGCCCCAACCGCAAAATCGGACCCTGTGGGGCCTCGGCCACAAAATCGGACCCTGAGAGACCCCGGACAAAATCGAACCCAGAGGGGCCCCACCCACAAAATTGGACCCTGAGGGGCCCCGCCCACCAAATCGGACCCTGAGGGGCCCCGCCCACCAAATCGGACCCTCAGGGGCCCCGCCCACAAAATCGGACCCTGAGAGGCCCCGCCCACCAAATCGGACCCTGAGGGGCCCCGCCAACCAAATCGGACTCTGAGGGGCCCCACCCACAAAATCGGACCCTGAGAGCCCCCAATCACAAAATCGGACCCTAAGGGGCCCCAACCACAAAATCGGACCCTGAGGGGCCCCGGCCACAAAATCGGACCCAGAGAGACCCCGGCCACAAAATCAAACCCAGAGGGGCCCCACCCACAAAATTGGACCCTGGGGGCCCTGCCCACCAAATCGGACCCTGAGGGGCCCCACCCACAAAATCGAGCTCTGAGTAGACCCGGCCACAAAATCAGACCCTGAGGGGCCCCAACCACAAAATCGGACCCTGAGGGGCCCCACCCACAAAATTGGACCCTGAGGGGCCCGGCCACAAAATCGGAACCAGAAGGGCCCCAGCCACAAAATCGGACCCTGAGCGGCCCATCCACAAAATCGGACCCTGAGGGGCCCCAGCCACAAAATCGGACCCTGAGGGGCCCCGGCCACGAAATCGGACCCTGAGGGGCCCGGCCACGAAATCGGACACTGAGGGGCGCTGGCCACAAAATCGGACCCTGAGGGGCCCCAACCACGAAATCAGACCCTGAGAGGCCCCAACCACGAAATCAGACCCTGAGAGGCCCCAACCACAAAATCGGACCCTGAGGGGCCCCAACCGCAAAATCGGACCCTGTGGGGCCTCGGCCACAAAATCGGACCCTGAGGGACCCCGGACAAAATCGAACCCAGAGGGGTCCCACCCACAAAATTGGACCCTGAGGGGCCCCGCCCACCAAGGGCCCCGCCCACCAAATCGGACCCTCAGGGGCCCCGCCCACAAAATCGGACCCTGAGAGGCCCCGCCCACCAAACGGACCCTGAGGGGCCCCGCCAACCAAATCGGACTCTGAGGGGCCCCACCCACAAAATCAGACCCTGAGAGCCCCCAATCACAAAATCGGACCCTGAGGGGCCCCAACCACAAAATCGGACCCTGAGGGGCCCCGGCCACAAAATCGGACCCAGAGAGACCCCGGCCACAAAATCAAACCCAGAGGGGCCCCACCCACAAAATTGGACCCTGGGGGCCCTGCCCACCAAATCGGACCCTGAGGGGCCCCACCCACAAAATCGGACCCTGAGGGGCCCCGCCCTCAAAATCGGACCCTGAGGGGCCCCAACCACAAAATCGGATCCTGAGGGGCCCAAACAACAAAATCGGACCCTGAGGGGCCCCACCCACAAAATCGGACCCTGAGGGGCCCTACCCACAAAATTGGTCCCTGAGGGGCCCCGGCCACAAAATCAGACCCTGAGGGGCCCCAACCACAAAATCGGACCCTGAGGGGCCCCGGCCACAAAATCGGACCCTGAGGGGCCCCGGCCACAAAATCGGACCCTGAGGGGCCCCACCCACAAAATTGGACCCTGAGCGGCCCCGGCCACAAAATCGGACCCTGAGCGGTCCAACCACAAAATCGGACCCTGAGTGGCCCCGGCCACAAAATCGGACCCTGAGGGGCCCCGCCCTCAAAATCGGACCCAGAGAGGCCCCGCCCACCAAATCGGACCCTGAGGGGCCCCGCCAACCAAATCAGACTCTGAGGGGCCCCACCCACAAAATCGGACCCTGAGGGCCCCAATCACAAAATCGGACCCTGAGGGGCCCCAACCACAAAATCGGACCCTGAGGGGCCCCGGCCATAAAATCGGACCCAGAGAGACCCCGGCCACAAAATCGAACCCAGAGGGGCCCCACCCACAAAATTGGACCCTGGGGGCCCCGCCCACAAAATCGGACCCTGAGAGGCCCCGCCCACAAAATCGGACCCTGAGGGGCCCCGCCCTCAAAATCGGACCCTGAGTAGACCCGGCCACAAAATCAGACCCTGAGGGGCCCCGGCCACAATATCGGACCCTGAGGGGCCCCACCCACAATATCGGACCCTGAGGGGCCCCACCCACAATATCGGACCCTGAGGGGCCCCACCCTCAAAATCAGATCCTGAGGGGCCCAACCAACAAAATCGGACCCTGAGGGGCCCCAGCCACAAAATCGGACCCTGAGGGGCCCCACCCACAAAATCGGACCCTGAGGGGCCCCGGCCACAAAATCGGACCCTGAGCGGCCCAACCACAAAATCGGACCCTGAGGGGCCCCGGCCACAAAATCGGACCCTGAGGGGCCCCAACCACAAATTCGGACCCTGAGGGGCCCCAACCACAAATTCGGACCCTGAGGGGCCCCGGCCACAAAATCGGACCCTGAGGGGCCCCGGCCACAAAATCGGACCCTGAGGGGCCCCACCCTCAAAATCGGATCCTGAGGGTCCCAACCAACCAAGTCGGATTCTGAGGGGCCCCACCCACAAAATCGGACCCTGAGGGCCCCCAACCACAAAATCGGACCCTAAGGGGCCCCGGCCACAAATCGGACCCTGAGAGACCCCGGCCACAAAATCGAACCCAGAGGGGCCCCGCCCACCAAATCGGACCCTCAGGGGCCCCGCCCACAAAATCGGACCATGAGGGGCCCCGACCTCAAAATCGGACCCTGAGAGGCCCCACCCACAAAATCGGACCCTGAGGGCTCCCAACCACAAAATCGGACCCTAAGGGGCCCCGGCCACAAAATCGGACCCTGAGAGACCCCGGCCACAAAATCGAACCCAGAGGGGCCCCGCCCACAAAATCGGACCCTGAAGGCCCCCAACCACAAAATAGGACCCTAAGGGGCCCCAACCACAAAATCGGACCCTGAGGGACCCCGCTCACCAAATCGGACCCTGAGGGGCCTGCCCACCAAATCGGACCCTGAGGGGCCCCGCTCACCAAATCGGACCCTGAGGGGCCCCGCCCACCAAATCGGACCCAGAGGGCCCCCACCCACCACATTGGACCCTGAGGGGCCCCACTCACCAAATCGAACTCTGAGGGGCCTCGCCCACCAAATCAGACCCAGAGGGGCCCCGTCCACCAAATCGGACCCTCAGAGGCCCTGCCCTACAAATAAGACCCTGAGGGGCCCCGCCCAACAATTTGGACCCTGAGGGGTCCCGCCCACCAAATCGGACCCTGAGGGGCCCCGCCCACAAAATTGGACCTTGAGGGGCCCCACCAACAAAATCGGACCCTGAGTGATCCTGTCCACCAATTCAAGCCCTGAGGAGCCCAGGCCACCGAATCGCATCCTGAGGGGCCCCACCCACCAATCAGGTCCTGAGGGGCCCCACAGGCCAAAGTGGCGCCTGAGAGGCACAAACAGTTAAAACGGATCCTGAGTTGATAGTCTTGCAGGGGCAGCAGGCAAGTCTCTCTTAAATGGGCAGCTCAGGCACCATATCAAAGCACTAGCTGTACTTCCTTTAGGAAATACACATCTAGTTATTATTATTCAGTTGATTTCCGCAATTAATGCAGCCCGAACCGCTGCACGCACAGACTCCATTGAGGTGTGTGTTTCGAAGCCAGTGTCCATGAGTGTCCATGTGAGCAGCCCAAACTGGCAGATCCAAAAATGGATCGTGACAGATACCTTTAAGAAAGGCCTGGCGTCAAAACCACAGCGCTGAGTGGAGCGGTCCTAACTTCCATACCTGGGATCCCTTTAAGAGGGAAGAAGTGCCTATGGGACTATGGGATGGAGGATGTGTGATGGGTATATGGGCAGGGAGGGGGTGATTCCTTTCTGTCATGTGCTCTCTGCTCCTTTCTGGGGACAGACAATGGCTGAGAGCTTATGTTCCCGGGGATCCTAGATTACTCCCACCCGGTCAGTGTCTGCTGAGGTGTTGTAGAGTGGGAAAACTGTTGCTCATAGCAACAAATCACAGCTCAGCATCTTTTAAACAGCTCTGGTGAAATGAAAGATGCTTAGTGATTGGATGGGGCTATGTGGAGTGGGTGTGGCCGTTACACACACATTCAAACACATACATTCATTTTTATATATAGATATACTAGCTTAAGAGCTTGGCGTTGCCCGGGCATAGTAATTAACTATGGTTTGTTAAAACAAATTATAATGATTATATCTATATATAAAGCTGATTGTATAGCCCCACCCACTCCGCACGCATAGCCACATTCACTATAATATCCCACATCATACAGTCAGCCACAGCCACCAGACTACTACCCCTAATATCCACATCATCTTGTCAGCCAGAGCTACTGGACTACTACCCCTAATATCCCACATCATTCTGTTAGCCTACACCTAATATCCCTCAACATCTTGTCAGCCAGAGCCACCGGACTACTACCCCTAATAGGCCACATCATCCCATCAGCCTGGGGTCAGAACCAAAGCGCAGAGTGGATTTGCACTGACTTCCATACCAATGATCCCTTTAATAGAGGTCTGGGGTCAGAACTAGTGATGAGCGAGTATACTCGTTGCTCTGGTTTTCCCGAGCATGCTCGGGTGTCCTCCGAGTATTTTGGCATGCTCGGAGAGTTACAGTAGTTTCTGTCGACACAGCTGCATGATTTGCGGCTCCTGGACAACCTGAGTACATGTGTGAATTCCCTAACAAACAGGCAACGAGTATACTCGCTCATCACTAGTCAGAACAAGAGCGCAGGGTGGATTTGCCCTCACTTCCATACTGGGGATCCCTTTAAGAGGGGCCTGGGGTCAGAACCAGAGTGCTGAGTGGATTTGCCCAGTGTATGATGGGCCTCATGGATGATGGTCCAGTGTGTGATGGGCCCTAATAATGCTCCATATATAATGGGCTCCATTTCTAATTCTCCAGTGTATAATGGGCCCTGTAAATGCTGCTCCAGTGTCTGATGTCCCCCATTTGGAATGCTCCAGTATATGATGGGTCTCATGGATGATGCTCCAGTGTATGATGGGCCCTAATAATGCTCCATATATAATGGGCTCCATTTCTAATTCTCCAGTGTATAATGGGCCCTGTAAATGCTGCTTCAGTGTCTAATGTCCCCCATTTGGAATGCTCCAGTATATGATGGGCCTCATGGATGATGCTCCAGTGTATGATGGGCCCTAATAATGCTCCATATATAATGGGCTCCATTTCTAATTCTCCAGTGTATAATGGGCCCTGTAAATGCTGCTCCAGTGTTTCATGTCCCCCATTTGGAATGCTCCAGTATATGATGGGCCCCATTTTTAATGAACCGAGGCATGGTATGTGAAAAGAGCTCCATGGAGTTATCTGAAGTGTGCGCTGCAGCATCCTTCACTTTTGATGTGGGTGAAGGACACAAGGAAAAGGGTTGCTCCTGACCAGAAGCCTGCACTGATGACTCAGTGCTTGTTTTTTTTAAACTTCAGAACAGTAGGCGATAGAGCTGGAGGCTGTTTCACCAATGTAAGGCAACACCAGTTCCTGATGCTCCGGCTTTAAAAGCAGTCTACCTACTCCCAGAAAAGGGAGCCCTACAGGCCTTCCGGAGCTACACCATGATGCAGGCTCAACACCTCCTGCCCTAGCTGCTATTGTGTTTTTGGCACTACCAGCAGATGCATCACACCACCATCACCAACAGGTGGCCCCCCATGCCCACATCCACGTCCTCTTCCACCATACTTCCTCATGTTTTGAAAAATAGACCCAATATACCAGCAGATATATGGTACTGTATCAGAAGAGTACAGCTCTATACAGTCTACGGATAACAGTAAATCTCCGTATATATTTCATGAGTCATACACAGACGCTCACAGGCTCAGTATGGATTACCCAATAAAATAAAATGTTGAAAAAGGGTTCAGTATCACCAGATACAAGGTATATATAGTATAGAGTAAACATTCTGAATCTCCGTATATATTTCAGGAGGCAGACACAAACGCTCTCAGGCCCAGTATGGATTACACAAGAATATGTCTGTAAATGGGTAATGTAACACAAGCGTACAGCTGTATACAGTGTCGGGGTAATCTTAAATCTCCAAATATATTTTCGGAGTAACAGACAGACGTTCAGAGGCTCATTATGGATTACACCTGAAACTAAATAGCAAAAAAGGTTACTGTATCAGAAGCGTACTGCTGTAATCAGTGTTGGCCAAATTTGAAATCTCCGTATATATTTCCAGAGTCACCCTCACACGCTCACTCAGTCTGAGTTTGACCATAATAAAAAATGTTGTTAAAAAGGTACTGGATAACAAGATAGCAAGTATATATAATATAGGGTACAATTAAAATCTCTGTATACATAGTCCTGTAGTCACTCTCAGACGCTTACTCAGTATGGATGTGACCGTAACACTAAATGTTGACCAAAGGTACTGTATAACAAGAAACAAGCTATATCGAGTATAGAGTGAAAATTGGTATCTCCGATTCACCGTCTATATAGAAGGTGGAAACCACACACGCTGACTCACTATGGAGGATACCTTACTAAAATATTTTGAACAAAGGTACTGTATCAGAACATACCAGGTGTATCCAGTCTAGGGGTAATTGTAAATTTCCGCCTACACTTCCGGAGTCAGACAAAGACACTCACAGGCTCAGTATGTATTACACCAAAATTTAAAAAGTAGAAAAAGGTAAAAGTATTCGAGGCGTACACCAGTATACAGTCTTGTGGTACTTTTAAATCTTCGTATATATTTCAATTTCAGTAAGCCAGTCCAGACTCTCCGCTACTGCAAACTACATGGATAAAAGTACAGATGGAAAGTCGACTGTTTGCAGAAATTTTGGAATTACTCATCGTGGGAAAACCTCACAGTAGATGTTGCAGAGGCAATGCAGACCCTCAATTACTGTGTCTGTGGAGACAGTGAAAACGGTTCTTTGTGAAGAAAGGATAGCTTTATCTCAGTAGCGTGGATCACATCACTGTTACTCGTCTCCATCAAATTGTGATCACAGGGAGAGATGTAGACATGGTCCTCACTGCCTATCGTGATGTGTCTGGGCATTTTGGAGGGCAAAAGACAGAAACAACAGGCCATAGGCAATTCTATTAGATTGGCATGAGAGGAGACATTGAAAATTGGTGGCAGGAATGTCACACGTCTGTGACTAGGAAAACTGTGAAAGCTGATCATAAAGCACCACTGCATCCAATTGTGAGTTGACGTCCATTACAAATGGTAGCCAATGATCATCTGAAGGTAGAGGCCAGCAGGACAGGCCATAACTACATCTTAACCATCATCAATCAATACACCATATTACTAGTGGCCGTCCCTGTGAAGGATTTAACTGCCCAGACTACACAGCGGTGGAGCAGAAAGAGGTAAGTATTGCAACTTGCAAGTGCTGTGGCCATGACCAAGCAGGGGGGGCAAACGCATGGGCGATGGTACTGGCACAGGGCTCCTCATTGTACGCTGGTGTGTCCGACGGCGAGTGGGCCCACCCACCGTCAGAGACACTGTGTTGTACTATGAGGGGCCCTGTGCCAGTGCAGTCGGCCATCAGTGGGCCCATCCAAATGTTCAGAGTAACGGCACTTGCCAGGTGTTGACCCCAGCCCTTGGGGGGGTGGGCAGTCCAGTTAGGGAGGTTTAAAAAATGGCATATGTTGATGTGTAGGCTAGACATTCAGCAGCTGTAAATGGCAGAATTGGGCAAGTCAGAGGAAGAGGAGAACAAAAGCGAGGCAGTTTTCTGGAAACCTAGGTGTCATCAGGGGAAGGTGGGACAAAATCCTTGGAAACCCATGCATGGTTCATTTTAATGAAGGTTAGATCTTCAACATTTTGGGTTGACAGATGGGTCCTTTTTTCTGTCAGGATTGATCCAGCAGCACTGAAGGCTCTTTCAGATAACACACTAGCAGCAGGGCAAGCAAGCTCCTGTAAGGCATATTGTGCCAATTCAGGCCAGGTGTCCAGTTTAGTCAAAGGGGAATGACCTGTGAGGGAGAACATCCAAATGGGAGGATAAGTAGTTTGTAACCATAGTTGAGAACTGCTGTCTCCTGTCACTTTGAATCGATGCAGTATTAGCTGTCGTGTGAGCGGTACTTGAGAAATCAGTCCACAACATGGTCATGAAACCCCTGTCTCTAACGCCACTTCGGCTGTGTGCACCACGAACACCTCTTCCATTGTGCCCACTATGGCTCATGGGAGAAACAACACTGCTGCTGTGCGCTGGGAAAACCTCAAACAAACGGTTTACCAGAGTTGCTTGTTTGTTAGCCAATATTATCTCTAGGTTCTCATGTAACATGATGTTATGTATTTTGCCTTTGTAGCGTGGAGCAAGGATGCTAGCCAGCCAGTAGTCGTCATCCTTCATCATTTTGGCAATGTGGGGGTCCCTTTTTAGGATCCGCAAGGCATAATCGCACATGTGGGCCAAAGTTCCAGGTGTCAATAATGATCACTGCTGGGTGGAGGAGCACTTTCTGGAAAATCCACATCCCTCCAGTCATGCACAAACCCTGTACCTGACCTTGGAACGCCAACATTTTCCCTTGCCCCCTGAGAAGCATCCTCCTGCCCAAAATAAACACCCCCCTCCTCCTCCTCTTCCTCTTCTTCCTCCACCTCGTCCAGGACAGTTCCCTGACCAGACAATGGCTGACTGTCAGCAAGGCTTCCCTCCTCCTCCTCCTGTTCCTCCTCCACTGCAGACACCAGATCCTTAATGTGTGTCAAACTTTGCATGAGCAGACGCATAAGTGGGATGCTCATGCTAATGATGGCGTCATCAGCGCTTACCAGCCATGTGCATTCCTCAAAACACTGAAGGACTTTACAGAGGTCTTTCAGCTTTGACCACTGCACACCCGACAATTCCATGTCTGCAGGGTGGAGTTCCACCTTGTTGCAACATCTATAATTAGGCGGTGCTTGGGGAGGTGGAGCAATCGCTGCAGCTTCTACATACGACTGGAGTGTACGGGCGAGTGACGGATGTGCGAGCACAGTCTTCGCACTTATGGAGCAGGGATGTTAACTCCGGATAATTATTAAGGAAGCACTGCACCACCAGGTGTGAGCCAGGCAAGTTATGTGTGTGAGTTTGGCAAGGCCTATGGCTGCCACAAAATTACGGCCGTAATCACTGACTACCTTGCCTGGCTCAAGATGTAGACTGCCCAGCCATGACTCAGTTTGTTGCTGCAATTAGTCCGCCAGTACCTCCGCGGTGTGTCTGTTGTCACCCAAAGACATCATCTTTAACACAGCCTGCAGACGCTTACCACTAGCTGTTCAAAAGTGGGACACCTCGTGTGCAACACTGACAGCTGCGGATGGAGTGCTCGTGCGACTGCACTCTGTGGACGAGCTTTCGCTTATAGAGGAGGAGAAGGAGACTCGAAAGCCTACAGGCAACTGTTTTCTATACCGTGGGCTAGGCAGCACTGTTCCACTGCCGCTGTGCCCTGTGGAGCCTGCATCCACCACATTAACCCAGTGCGCAGTGATGGATATGTAATGGCCCTGGCCATGCCTACTGGACCATGCATCTGTTGTGAGGTGCACCTTTCCACTCACTGATTGCTTGAGGGCATGAACAATGCTGTCTTTCACATGCAGGTGGAGGGCTGGGATGGCTTTTCGAGAAAAGAAGTGCCGACTGGCTAGGTCATAGCATGGGACAGCATAGGCCATGAGCTCACGGAAAGCTTCGCTTTCAACCAAACTGTAGGGCATCATCTCTAACGAGATTAGTTTGGCAATGTAAGCGTTCAAACACAGTGTACGCGGATGAGAGGATGAGTACATTCTTGTCCTACTCAGAGTGTCTGGTAGGGTGAGCTGTACTGGAGAGCTGCATATGGGGGAACTAGCGGTAGACCGGACGGAGTGAGAGGGGGTTGGTGATATTATTGGTGTTGATGGCCTAGATTCAGTGTTGTGTTACAAAACCATTGTGATTCCCTGAGTGCTTTGGCCTTGCGATGACACCTCAACATTTTGTGCTGGTGGTGTGCTTAACGGTGGCTGTGGTGTTACAGTGTGGGAAGCGATGGAGCGTTGCTGGCTATCTTTAGTCGGAGCAGGTGCACACGTGCTACCTGACGTTTTGTAGTCCGTCCACGCTTGCAAGTGCATGTTGGTTAAATGTCTAAGCATGCAACTGGTATTCAAATTTCTGAGTTGTTTACCTCGGCTAAAGGTCCTTCCGCACTTCTTACAGGTAACCTTTGCCTTATCAGTAGGATTTTGGACAAAGAATTGCCACACTGCACTCTTCCTACTATGGTAGACATTTTCTGGCCTTGCATGCTCTGCTAACTTGACCGTCTGGCCAAGCTGTCCTGCTCTCTTTTATTTTTTGGTCCACATTTTTGGACAGCTACGGGCCTGCCAGATAACCGCTGCTGCGATGTCAATGCCTGCTGCGGATCCTTCTCCTTTTCTGAACTATTGCCAGAGCCACCCTCCTCCCCCAATGGATGCTAATCCGGGTCAAGAACTGGGTCGTCCATCACCTCCTCTTCAAAGTCATCTGCACCTTCCTCTTTACCTTCCTCTGTGTCACCGCATAAGGTGGTATAGTATGCGGGAAGGGGCATCTGAGTTTCATCAGTGTCAGATTCTGGCTAAGTAGAGTGCGAGGCCAATGTAGTGCTCTGGGTCAATGTACCAGCAGAATCATCTAACAGTGGCTGTGCATCAGTGCACTCTATGTCAGGTTCATCTTGGACTGGGGAATTCAGGATTTGACTGGATAACCCAGGCATGGTATGTGAAAAGAGCTCCATAGAGTAATCTGAAGTGTCGGCTGCCGCATCCTTCACTTTTGGTGGGGGTGAAGGACACAAGGAAAGGTGTTTTCCTGACCAGAATCCTGCACTGACGACTCCGTGCTTACAGGTTTGGAATGTTCAGAAGAGGAGGCAATAGAGCTGGTGGCTGTTTCTGCAATGTACGCCAAAACCTGTTACTGATGCTCCGGCTTTAAAAGCGGTTTTCCTACTCCAAGAAAAGGGAACTTTACAGGCCTTCTTGGGCCAGACGATGACGCAGGCTCAACACCTCCTGCCTTAGCTGCTATTGTGCTTTTGCCAGAACCAGCCGATGCACCACCACCATCAGTACCAGCTGCGCCCCCCTGCCCACGTCCGCGGCCTCTTCCACCATACTTCCTCTTGTTTGGGAAAATGTGCCCAAAATACCAGCAGAGAGATGGTACTGTATGAGGAGCATCCAGCTGTGTAAGGTGTATTAAAAAAATTAAATCTACGTATATTTTTTGTTAGTCACAGATGCTCTCCCAGTATGTATTTGACCGTAAGACAACAAGCAGATATACGGTACTGTATCAGAAGTGTACAGCTGAATACGTTTTTTGTGTAACTAACAATCTCCGTATATGTATTTAAAGAGTGTCACACACACGCTGTCTCTGTATAGTTTGGACCATAATCAAACAGCACATATACTTAACTTTGCAAAGCCGACAGCTCTATACGGTGTAGGTCTGGAAAACTGGCAAATCGCCTCAGCTTGTTTTTCCAGAGTCACACACAGCTTGTATTTGTCCGTGATCCCAGCCGGTACACGGTAGTGTGTGAGGAGCGTGCACCGCTATACGGTGTATGAAAAAATGAACACTCTGTAAATGAGCAGAACAAAATAATAAAAGTTTGAGTGCTTTGAAAAAAGCAGTTGGAACAGCAGTGTGCACACACCAATGCAGCTATCAGGTAGCCTTAAAAGGCAGCCTAATCACAACCATCGCTGCTGCACACAACTAAAATCCTCCACTTTCACTGCACACTAACTGTGCAGTGAAAAGCGCTAGCAGCAGAAGCAATTTGTTTTTTCTTCCCTGCCTAACGCTCTCCCTATTCAGAATCAGCAGCAGCACCTCTCTCTATTCTTAGATCGGCAGAAGTAAGATGGCCGTCGGCGGTCACGGCCTTTTATAGCCCCTGTGACGCCACACAAAGCCAGCCAATCACTTCAATGCCCTTCTCTAAGATGGTGGTGGCCACTGCACATGTCATCGCGTTGCCCACAGTGTGCATCCTCCATCATTGGCTGAAAAAAGGTGCTGTCAGCATCATTTGAAATGCGACTTTGGGGCGTGGATCATCGACCTCATGGCCAACCTCACGCTATGGTCAGGTTTCGTTTCATGAAACCCGACTTTGGCGAAAGTCGGTGATTTTTGAATTTGACCGACCCATTTCGCTCAACTCTAGCCAGGATGTCTTTTACTTCAAAGTCGTTATCAACCCCAACTGGCTGAGGGGAAGGAATTGGTGCAGGGTGAAAGCGATTGAGAAAGACAGGTTTAAGGAGCGAGACATGGAAGGCGTTAGGGACCCGGAGCGAAGCCGGCAACCTCAATTTATAGGCCATGTTGTTAATACGTCCAAGTACCTCAAACGGACAGATGTACCAGGGACTCAACTTGTAAGAAGGGACTTTCAGGCAGATATGCTTGGTTGAGAGCAAGACTTTGTCGCCAGGATGATATGGTGGGAGATCCCTCCGTCTCTTGTCTGCATGCTTTTTAATCCGGACACTGGACTTTATGAGATCCTCCCTGGTCTCCTTCCAGACTTGTGAAAATTCTAAGGCGAGAGCATCTGCTGCAGGAACCCCTGAATATGTGGAAATGGGCAGTGGAACACCAGGGTTCTGGCCTGAAACCACAAAGAATGGTGACTTGGAGGTGGATTCATTAGGATGATTGTTATGGGCGAACTCTGCCCAAGGAAGGAGTGAAACCAAGTTGTCTTGATGGGCGTTAGAAAAGTAACGCAGGTAGGATGTCAGTAACTGGTTAATCCGTTCCACTTGCCTGTTGGTCTGAGGATGATAGGCAGAGGAGAAATCCAGAGATATACCCATGAGCCGACTGAGAGCTCTCGAGAATCTGGAGGTAAACTGGACTCCTCGATCAGATACAATTAGTTGAGGGAGACCATGCAGTTTGAAAATCTGGTGGATGAAAATCTTGGCTAACTCAGGTGCCAAAGGCAATCCGGGCAATGGGACGAAATGGGCCTTCTTGGAGAAACGATCTATTACCACCAGGATAGTAGTACATCCAGAGGAGTGCGGCAAATCGGTAACGAAATCCATAGCGATTTGCCGCCAAGGAGCTTCCGGAAGAGGCAGCGGGTGAAGAAGACCGGAAAGTAGACCCTCGGTACCTTGTTATGAGCACATGTCATACAGGAGTCTACGAAATCCATCACATCCTGGCGAAGAGAAGGCCACCAGTAATAGCGAGAGAGGAGGATGAGGTTCTTCTTGGTCCTGCAATCTTGGAGGAATGCCCCCAGCTTAGCACCTACAATCTTTTGCTTTGTGGAACGAAAGTTCTGCCTGGTGGGAGAGAGGAGAGACTCACTGGAGCTACTGTGATAACTTTGGCAGGCTCGATGATATGCAATGGGACCTCCTCCGTCTCAGACGATTGCAAAGACTTGGAAAGTGCATCCGCCTTGGTGTTTCTATTCCAGGGTCGAAAATGGAGTTTAAAATCAAAGCGGGAAAATACAAAGACCATCTTGCTTGCCTGGAATTGAGCCTTTGGGCTGACTGAAGATAAGCTAAGTTCTTATGGTCAGTGAAGATTGTAAAGGGGTGAACCGCCTCCTCCAGAAGGTACCACCACTCTTCCAGAGCCATTTTTATGGCCAGCAACTCCCGATCTCCAATTGAATAGTTGCATTCTGCGGGGAAAAAAGATTTAGAGAGGAACCCACAGGGAACCAGATGCCCCGAAGATGGCCGCTGGGAGAGGACCGCCCCGACTCCGGTGGAGGAGGCATCCACCTCTAGGACGAAGGGCCTACTTGCTACTGGACGGTGTAAGATCGGAGCTGACGCAAAGGAGCATTTCAGGGCGAGAAAAGCGTCTTCAGTCTCAGGAGGCAAAACGTTCTATCTTGTTCCTTTTCGGGTCAGGGCCGAAATGGGCTTGGTCACCGAGGAGAAGCGTGGGACAAACTGCCTATAATAATTTGCGAAGCCAAGAAACCGCTGAATGGCTTTTACTCCAACTCGACGTGGCCATTTCAGTATGGCAGAGAGCTTCTCGGGATCCATCTACAACCCGGAGTCCGTGATAATATTGCCCAAAAAAGGGCAACGAAGTTTGCTCAAACAGGCATTTCTCAATCTTAGCGTACAGCCGATTCTCCCGTAGGTGTTGCAGGACCAGACGAACACTTCTCCTATGGGGGGATAAATCAGGTGAAAAGGCGAGGATGTCAAATAAATATACCACAACCCAGGAGTACAACAAGTCCCGGAAGATTTTGTTAACAAACTCCTGGAACACCGCCGGGGCATTACAGAGTCCAAAAGGCATGACCAAATATTCATAATAGCCGTCTCGTGTATTGAAGGCAGTCTTCCACTCATCCCCAGCACGGATTCGGAACAAATTAGAGGCCCCCCTCAGATCCAACTTGGTAAAGATCCAGGCCCCCCGCAGGCCATCAAAGAGCTCAGGAATTAGCAGAAGAGAATACCTATTTTTGATGGTGATATTGTTCAAGTCTCGGTAGTCAATACATGGGTGAAGGGATCCGTCTTTTTTCCGAACAAAGAAAAACCCAGCGCCCGCAGGGGATGACGATTTCCAAATGAAACCCTTGGCCAAGTTCTCCCGAATGTACTCCGACATGGCCGAGGTCTCTGCTGAGGATAGTGGATAAGTTCTTCCTCTGGGAGGAGTAGCCCCCGGAATCAAGTCGATTGGGCAGTCGTAAAAGGCTATTCGTTCCAGATGAAGTGCTCCAACTTGTAACTCCACTTCGGCGGTAACCATGGTGATGAGCTCAGGTAGCGGTTTGCCGTCCACAGAGGTGATCGCGCGTGGGTTTTCTAGGGTGACCACTGGAATCTGGAACTTGTCCACTTCTTCGAGCCGAATGAAATTACCAGCCGCGCCCGAGTCCACATACGACTCCACAGATCTACGCTCCCGACCTAGAATAATTAGAGCCGAAATAGTAAGGGGCAGAGAGGAATTAGAGTCACCTAGGGAGGCCTCTCTTACCTGTCCTAGGTGGAGGCGTTTCCTGATCTCTCGGGGCAAGTATGCAAAAAAAGATTGGCTCCGCCGCAATAAAGACACAGGCCCTGCGTCATTCTCTCCCTCCGCCGTTGTTCTGACAATCTTATCCTATCTACCTGCATGGGCTCAGGGATGGAACTAGTAGGCAGCACAGAGGAATGAGGGATGGGAGCTTGATAAAGTCAAAAGGGTCTCTTCTCTCTAGCTGACTCGCGAGAGCACTCAAGAAACCGTAAATCTATATGGGTGGCCAGGGATATGAGGTCCTCCAGGGTGGTAGGAGTGTCCCGACCGGCAAGCTCGTCCTTTATTTTGCCTGAGAGCCCCCTCCAGAAGGCTCCAACTAAAGCCTCATTATTCTAGCCTAGCTCCGAGGACAGTGTCCAGAAGCAGATAGCGTACTGTCCTACGGTAAGGGAACCCTGACTGAGATTAAAAAGGGCCTCGGTAGTAGAAGCCAACCGTCCGGGCTCATCAAATACCATGCGAAAAGTATCCAGAAAATTCTGTATACTAGATACCACAGGATCATCCCTCTCCCACAGAGGATTCACCCAAGCTAAGGCCTTCCCCTCAAGGTGGGACACAATAAACGCCACTTTGGCCCGGTCTGAGGGGTATTGCTGGGGCAGGAGCTAAAAGTGCAAATGGCACTGGTTCAAAAAACCCTGGCATAACTTGGGATCCCCTCTATACCTGGGAGGCTTTCCTAAATGAGGGGGCGGGTGACATGCTGGGTCCCGGGGAAGACCCGAGGCGGCAGCAGAGGACTGCAAGGAGAGCAGTCGATCATCGACGTATGCCATGTAGCTCAGGATGCGTGACTGGGCATCGCGCTGCTGCACGAGCTCCTGTTGGAGGCCTGCTAACAGGGAGGCATTCCCTGGGTCGGAGGTCTGAAGGGCGGAAAGCCGGGTGTCCATGGACTTCATGAAGGACATTTTTCAGGTTTGGTTCTCCCGCAAGAAGAGCAATTCTTTTTGTGTAGCCGCCGCGGCACCAGCGGGGTCCATGGCCTGATTATTCTGTGACGGGGCAGGGATAGGCAGCATCTGAGAGTGGATCCTCTGGGTCGCGGAACTGAGGCCACCAGGGGCAAGTGCAACAGGTGGAGCCGACCCCAATACAGGGACCGTTTGGGTCAAGCCTGTGGGGATCAGACACTGCAACAGCTGGACCCAAGAGGGGCGGCTCAAAGGACCGGGGTATGATATAGGCAGGACCCAAGTACCAGACAGGGCACAGCGGAATGGGACTGGAGTACCGGATGGGGTACAGAGTACTAGAAGACAGCAGGTACCGGGTGGTGGGTACAAGACTGGGCACAGGATACTGCGCAAAAAACACGGAGAGAAACACGGAAGGGACAGGCACAAGGCAGGAGAACCAGGGCGAGGACCAGGACGGACACAGGAACGAGAGAACAGGATGAGGATCGAAGCGAACACAGGCAGGATCACCAGGACAGGAGACTAGACGGACAACAGGACAGGAGGAATAACTTATAGAACCCCTATAAGTCGGCCGAGATTAGAGCAAGAGTGACACACGATAATCAGGCATCCCCCATAGGGAGGAGCCACCTGATAAACCCTGAGCTGGTGGATGATTGGCCGGCAGAGGCTCTGGACACCCACTGCAGGGTTAAGAATCCTGCAGTGCGCACGCCCGTGGCCTATGGCGCATGCGCGGCACAGCCGCTGGCCGGGAGGGAGGAAAAGAGGAAGCAAGAAGCAGGACCACGCGAGTGGTGAGAGCAGTGCGGCAGGGCGCAGCCCAGTGAGTGGAGGCAGCGGCGGACCCCACCGCTGATGGAACGGCAGCAGGCCCGACCGCCGACTTGACAGACATATGTACCATCCTCCAGAACTTTGAGGATTGCAAAAAGATGGTGAGCGGCGATGATGCCATAATTAGCATCACCATCCCGCTTCTCAGCATTTTGAAAAGCTCTCTGCTCACAATTAAAGATGAGGCATTGCAGGCAGAGCAAGAGGACATGGAGCAAGGAAACATACTGGGTGATTACACTCAGCCTAGCCTCATGTCGTTGCAACGTGGATTAGTAAACAATGAGGAGGAATAACAGGAGCTATTTTCATGCGATATAGACGGTACTACAAGCACAGCTGTCATACTGTCTGTTCAGCGGGGATGGCCTGAGGACAGGGAGGAGGAAGATGAGGAGGAGGACAGCATGGTCAGTTGTCCTGTTGGTGAGGACATGGAAGTCTTGCCTGTTATCAGTCTGGCACGCATGGCTGACTTTATGTTGCGCTTCATTTCCCGTGACCATCACATTATAAAAATTTTCAATGACACTCATTACTGGTTGGTGACACTTCTAGACCCCCGCTACAAGGAGAACTTTCAATCTCTCCTTTTCCAGAGGCAGAGAGGTGCACAAAAATGTTGCCGTACCCTAGGGCCCTTGTATTGGAATTAATGAAAAAATTCCCATGTGAGAATGCTGGCAGCAGACGTCAGAGTTTCTTGTACAGCCAAGGAATCCAAGCGAGAGAGACAGAAGTACAATCCAGTTCAGGCAGAGGAACAATGTCAAAGTTCTGGGACAGTTTTCTCAGATCCTCCCATTGTGCCGCCACAGAGGCAAGGGGTGGTGTGTGTCACAAGAAGTGCAATGTTTGGGAAGATGGTGAGGAAGCACCTTGCAGATCGTACAAACGTCCTCTGGGATTCCTCTGTGCCTTTTAATTATTGGGTATCCAAGCTGGACACGTGGCATGAACTGGCTCTCTACACCTTGGAAGTCCTGGCCTGCCCAGTTGCTAGCGTTCTGTCAGAGCGGGTTTCTGGTGGAATTATAACAGATAAGCGCATCCGCCTGTCAACTGACAATGCTGACAGGCTGACTCTTATCAAATTGAACAAGGGCTGGATTGGGCAAGACTTCGGTACACCATCAAATGAAAACAGTGAAACATAACCTCAAATAACCAGTAGAACACCAGGGTGGACGTATTCCGTGATGCAAAAGTAATTTAATTTTTGGCGAGGCTGTAGTTATGATGTGCATTATTAATTTGAAACCAAAGCAAATGTTACTCCCTCAGGGGAAATCTGATAAAAATGAGATGTACGTATATTCTTCCTATTTATTCTTATATCTTCCATTTTTCCTATGTGTGGAACATCGTCTAATGACTTAGTGTATACCTCTCCAATATAAAAATAGTGAAATCATATTATATTATATTTTTATTTATACCCCTGTCTCTGAGCTGTTGCTAGGGACAAACATATCTCGTTGAACACATTCTGGCTTCTTATCTATATACCTGTGTTCGCCCCTCCCTTTTGTTATTTTCTTTCATAGGTGGATTCACATTTTTTATTTATTTGTTTGATTTAAGTATGATTTATTATTATGTCTCCTCATTCTCCACCACTAGATGACCAGGGTTAACGTGTTCTCTGCTGCTACAGGCAGTCCAATTTTTGGCAAGGGTGTCTATGATGCCCATAGTATATTTTTTCAAAATGTTTCCCCACGGGGAAGTGTTAGCCCATGCACTGCGTGTATGGGCATTACAAGTCTAGGAAACCCGCTCCTTAACATTGGGCCTAGTTTTTAATGAGGCCTTCATCAATGTCTCCACATTTTCCGCAACAAGATCACCAGGGTTAACGTGTTCTGTGCTGCTACAGCCAGTCCAATTTTTGGCAAGGTGTTTTTATGATGCCCGTCACTAATTTCAAGCCAAAACAAATGTTACTCCCCCAGGGGGAAATCTCATAAAAATGAGATGTATGTATATTCTTCCCATTTATTCTTATATTTTCCATTTTTCCAATTTGTGGAACATCATCTTATGACTTAGTGTATACCTCTCCAATATAAAAATAGTGAAATCCTTTTATGTTATATTTTTATTTGTACCCCTTTCTCTGAGCTGTTGCTAGGGACAAACATATCTTGTTGAACACATTCTGACTTCATATCTATATACAGTACCTGTGTTTGCCTCTCCCTTTTGTTACTTTCTTTCATAGGTGGATTCACATTTTTTATTTATTTGTTTGATTTCAGTATGATTTATCATTATGTCTCCTCATTCTCCACCACTAGATCACCAGGGTTAACGTGTTCTGTGCTGCTACAGCCAGTCCAATCTTTGGCAAGGGTGTCTATGGTGCCCATAAAATATTTTTAACAATTGTATTCCCCCAGGGGGAAATGTTTGTCAGCCCATGCACTTAGTGTATGGGCATTGCGAGTCTAGGAGACCCGCTTTTTTAAATTGGGCCTAGTTTTAATGAGGCTTTCCTCCACATCTCATCATCCTCCGCCACTAGATCACCAGTGTTAATGTGTTCCGTGCTGCAACAGCCAGTGTCAAATTCCGAACTGTTATGCCGCTCTCACCGCGTACCTCCGGAGCTGGTGCACACCGCCCGACTTCTTCACTTCTGGTCTCGCGGCCGGAGCTGAGGTCCCATAGGGTGCACGTGCGTGCCGAGCGCTTTTGACTCTGTGGTTGTGCGCTGTGCCAGGTTCCACCGTGTGCGTTTGCACACAACCCGCAGCTCTGACTGCTCACGCACTGTCTCTGATGTCTCCATGGTCCTGGAGGACCTGACCCAGAAGTCCCGGCGCGTATTCCCTATATTAGGCAGCCTCTTCCTGTATGCGGTGCCTGATTATTGCTTTTGCTTCCTTGCTAGGCCTTCTTGGTGCCTGTATGGTGGCTCTCTGTACTCAGGTCCACTACCTTGCATTCTGGCATGCTTCCCAGCACGTGCTCTGCTCTGTCTTGTACCCAGACATGCTTCCCAGCACGCGCTCTGCTCTGTCTTGTACCCAGGCGTGCTTCCCAGCACACGCTCTGCTCTGTTTTGTACCCAGGCGTGCTTCCCAGTACGTGCCCTGCACCATCCTGTACCCTGCGTGCCCCCGTGTACATGCTCTACGCAATTCAGTACCCAGCGTACCCCGAGTACACGCTTTATATATTCCTGTACCCTACGTGCCCCCATCTTTACCCTGCTAAACACGGTCTCTTGTGCCTCTTTCAAGCTGATGACCTGGTTCAAGCAGTCGTGGTACTTTATTCCCCTGCGCCTGTCCCTAACCCTCCCTGTATAGGGGGTGGTCATCCCTAGGTCAGCTCGCCCGGGGTGAGTTGGTATCGTGGCCCAGAGGGTCCACTCCAGGAGTCGTCATACAAACAAGGGTGGGTGGTTTTGCTGGGCGTGAGATACTTGCTATGGAAAAGGTTGAAGTGTACTCCACAGGGGAACATGTTTGCCAGCAAACACACTTAGTGTATGGGCATTACAAGTCTAGGAGACCCGCTCCTTTTTAATGGGACATTTTTTGTTAAAAGGCCCTCCTACATGCTTCCTCCAAGGGGAAATTGGGGTTATTGGGGTGCATATGACTTAGTAGCAGGGCATGACTTGCAGTCAATCAATAAGAAAACAGAATGGGAGTACAAAATGAATAATGTGAATTAGATTTTCCTGGGCCCATCCAGTATGTTTCATCCATTTTAAGTTTATGCTTAGAATATACAACACTGCCCTTCATCTCTCCAAACAAGCCTATTTCAACACCCTCATCACCTCGCTGTCCAATAACCCGAAACGTCTCTTTGACACTTTTCATTCTCTACTCAACCCAAGAGTACAGGCCCCAACCACGGAGCTCCAAGCTGACGATCTGGCCAATTACTTCAAAGAAAAAATTGACCAGATTCGACAGGAAATTATCTCCCAATCACCTCATACCATGCACTGTCCTCCCTCCCCCACTGCATCTAGCTCACTCTCTGATTTTGAACCAGTCACAGAAGAAGAAGTAAGCAGGCTCCTTGCATCTTCTCGCCCAACCACTTGCACCAGTGACCCATTTCCGTCACATCTCCTCCAGTCCCTTTCCCCTGCTGTCACCCCTCACCTAACTAAAATATTTAACCTCTCTCTCTCTTCTGGTATTTTTCCCTCCTCATTTAAGCATGCCATCATACATCCACTACTTAAAAAACCATCCCTCGACCAAAACTGTGCCACTAACTATAGACCTGTCTCTAATCTTCCCTTCATCTCTCAACTTCTGGAATGCCTGGTCCACTCCCATCTTATCCGCTATCTCTCTGATAACTCTCTTCTTGACCCTCTCCAATCCGGTTTCCGCTCTTTACACTCCACTGAAACTGCCCTCACTAAAGTCTCTAATGATCTACTAACAGCTAAATCAAATGGTCATTACTCCATGCTAATTCTCTTGGATCTCTCTGCAGCATTCGACACTGTGGATCATCAGCTCCTCCTCACTATGCTCCGTTCCATTGGCCTCAAGGACACCGTTCTCTCATGGTTCTCCTATCTCTCCGACCGCTCCTTTACTGTATCTTTTGCCGGTTCCTCCTCCTCACACCTTCCCCTTACTGTTGGGGTTCCTCAAGGATCGGTTCTAGGCCCCCTCCTCTTCTCCTTGTACACTGCCCCTATTGGTCAAGCAATCAGTAGATTTGGTTTCCAGTACCATCTCTATGCTGATGACACCCAATTATACGCTTCTTCTCCTGACATCACGCCAGCCTTTCTAGAAAACACTGGCAATTGTCTAAACGCTGTGTCTAACATCATGTCCTCACTATATCTGAAACTGAACCTGTCAAAGACTGAACTCCTGGTGTTTCCTCCCTCTACTAATGTACCTATATCTGACATTGCCATTTGTGTGTGGTTCTACTATTACTCCCCAGCAACAGGCCCGCTGTCTTGGGGTCATACTTGATTCCGAGCTTTCCTTTGCCCCCCACATTCGATCACTGGCTCGCTCTTGTCATCTGCACCTCAAAAACATTTCTAGAATTCGACCTTTTCTAAAACTCTTACTGTTTCTCTTATTCATTCTTGTCTCAACTATTGTAACTCTCTTCTAATTGGTCTCCCTCTTACCAAACTCTCCCCTCTCCAATCTGTCTTGAATGCTGCAGCCAGGATCATATTCCTCACCAATCGCTACACCGATGCCTCTACCTTGTGCCAGTCATTACACTGGCTACCCTCAGTATACCACCCTACCTGCGCCCTCCGTTCTGCTGATGACCTGAGGTTAGCATCCTCAATAATCAGAACCTCCCACTCCCGTCTCCAAGACTTTACACGTGCTGTGCCAATTCTTTGGAATGCACTTCCCAGGTCAATACGATTAGTCCCCAATCTCCACAATTTTAAGCGTGCCCTGAAAACGCATTTATTCAGACTGGCCTATCGCCTCAACACATTAGCCTAATCTATCCCTGTGTGGCACAGCCAAAAGTTTTACCATAACCAGGTTCCCCGCATCATGTTCCCACATGCTTTATGCATCCATTAGCCCTCTGTGTCTGTACTGTTACACACTTAACATTATGGCTGGTCCATACAATCAGGGCAACTGTTACCACCCACCTTTCGTGTCTACCTCTTTCCTCATGAACTGTAAGCTTGTGAGCAGGGCCCTCTTTCCTCTTGGTATTTGTTGTAATCTATGTGATTATTGTTATGCTGTAATGTCTATTGTCTGTACAAATCCCCTCTGAAATGTAAAGTGCAGCGGAATATGTCGGCGCTATAGAAATAAAATTTATTATATTACTATGTGGGTTAAAAGGCTTATTGGAGTGCATATGACTTGGCAGCAGGGCAGGCCTTGCTGACAATGCATAAGAAAACAGAATGGGAGTACAAAATGAATAATATGAAGTGGATTTTTCTGGGCCCATCCAGTATGAGGGTTCAAAGGCGTATCAGGGTGCATATGACTTGGAAGCAGGGCAGGCCTTGCAGTCAATCCATAAAAAAACAGAATGGGAGTATAAAATGCATAATGTGAAGTGGATTTTCCTGGGCCCATCCGTTATGTGGGTTCAAAGGCTTATTTGGTGCATAAGATTTGGTAGCAGAGCAGGCCTTGCATTCAATGCAACATTTTTTAGGGAAGCCCTCCTAGACATCTCGTGAAAGGGGTATTGGGGTGCGTCATTATTCTTGGTAGCAAATCCACAAACTGCATAGGCTATAACAGTTTAGGAGACCCAATGGCCCTTTAAGCAGATTAATGCTGCCTGATGCCCCTGTAAAAATAGGCTCTGTGACTTTAAGAGTCTCTCCTTCATTACTGAAACAAGATATGTCTGCTTATGTGTCACACACCACATGGCCAGCTAGGGTTGGTAAATATCATTTCCCAGTGAATGCATTTGTTTTGGTTGAAAGCAATGTTAAAGTTGAAAAACGCTTCAAAAATGTGGCATCTGAACATAGCCCAAGTGGGGGAGGAACATTTTGGTTTGAGGTTATTTATTTTGCCTTATATACAAGTCATTAACCTGGAAAGGATGTACCTTAACATATTTCCCAGCAAAATCCGTTTTGGCATATTTTTTTGGTGCACCGGTAAAAATGGCATGAAACTCTGAAAACATTGTTTAAAGCTGTGAACTAGGAGTCAGGAATGCTTCCAGGGGCGATCCCCATGATGTCCCTGTGTAATTTGAGCAGTGTTTCCATCATTTGCAGACGTTTTTAGACCTTAAAAGGACCCCGGGGGATCGTGGTAAAAATGCTTGGGTCTCCCATAGACTTGCATCGGGCTCGTTGTTCTGTCCGAGTACCTGAGTATTCCAATTTGCTCGACCCGAGCAATGAGCACCTGTAAGGGGGTGGTGTTACTATGGACAGTAAGAGACATGCTGCCACTTTATGACACAGCACCCCCATTGGCTGGTGTGATGGTACATTCTGTCTCCCCTGCAAAAGACTATGTGTGTTGTTCTGCAAAGACTGGTGAGAGGAGGGGTTGGCTCCTGTGTGCAGATTCTGAGCTGAAGATGCTGCATTGGCTTGTGTGCCTGCAGCTGTGAGAATAACACAGATACCTTGAGGCTGACTGAACTTTTGAGATTGTGTAGACTCTTCTGGGAATAATAAAGGTGGCTGTCCTGTGTTACTGGGAGGAGCCACGAAGAAAAACAAGAAAGGACTATACAGTATCCAGGAGCATCTCTAGGACTGTCAAGCAAGGAGAGGGCAATGTTTCACAGAGCTTATGGAGAGATGTGCCCACCATCGTATACGACTGCAGGGGGCCCCCAGGACCAGACTGAGTCTCCAATGTTACTGCGACTTTAACCCTGTATGTGCACATGTTAGGGCCTAGAATAGGCTACAATAGACAGAGCACGGCAGCCGTGTGGCCTGTGTAGCAGAGGCCAGGTAGGCTATAGTTAGAGTAGCATCATACTGCATTTACTGTGTTGTTTTGCCTGTTGGGAAATATATTGTTCTTTGATAGTTGGAGCACCGTGTTATATGATGGCCCAGCTAAAGAATATCACTCTTGTAAATTGTCTTTTGTCATTGCATACTCCTGTTTACTCCTTCCTATCACTATATTCCTTGCCTTTCAATAAATTTACCCTTTGCTGTTTGCACCTCATCTTGTGTACCATAGTCTCCCTGCACGGTGGTGGCTTCCCTGGCCATCACTTCAAGTGGTGCTGCGAGCAGGGTGACGGTCACCAAGATGGAGGCAGCAGGCAGCAACGGCGGGAATGCTACTGGTAGTGGGGATGCTGTGGGCATTGGTGGAACCCCTGCAAGGACACGCCCTATGGGCACCATATTTAGTGTGCTACCAAAGTTTGACGGCAATAATATGCCCCTGTCTGATTGAGTGTCCCGGTTGCAAAGCACCCTGAAGATTTATAACATCAGCACAGACCTTGAAGTGGACATTGCTTTGACTGCCCTAGAGGGAGAGGCCCATAGAAACGTCTGCCTACAGCCGGAACTTACCCATAGTACCCTGAAGGAGCTAGTGAAATTCTTGGAAGAGATCTATGGCGAGACTGCTAGCCCGGGACACCTCCATGCCAAATTTTTCTCTAGACTGCAGCGGGAAGAAGAAGGAATCATTCAGTATGTGACAGCACTGCAAGAAGTGTTAGCAGAAGTGCAGAGAAAGTGTCACAATGCATTTTTGGATCTGTGGCAGATCTGGGCTCATATACTGTATATCCTTTTTTTCTTTCAGCCTCTGGCTTAATGTTAGTTTTTGCCCCCGGTGGCCGCTGGCGTTGCTACATGTTAAACTAGCCAGCAGATGTGATTACCCCCCTCCCTTCCTATAATAAGCCAGCAGGTGCTCAGATCACTGTTGGTGATACTGGTCATTCCTAACCAACCTTGGAGGAGAGAGGAGCTATTTGGAGCAGTGCTGTTACAGCTCATCTGAGAGCCTTGGTGTTTCAGCTGGAAACTGTGTCCGTGTGCCGTACTCTGCTGCCTCAGGAGCATTGGCAGCACAGAAAGCTAAGTTATTTGTAATTCCCTGTCTGTTGCTTTTCCTTGGTGTTTATTAGCACAGTGGTGGGACCAGTGTCCGCACTAGCCAGTTCCCTAGTAAGGGATAGGTGCAGGGCTAGTGAGGGACTGAGGTATCCTGGTCGGCGACAGGTTGAAAGAACCTGTATAGGGAACGTGAGGAGTGTTCAGGGACATTGCCTCAGGAGAGTGCAGGAGGTGTCCACATCCCCGTTCCCTATTATAGGGCCCACCGTTGTAATTGTGTCCCCAGTGTTCCCTTGTTTTTCTTGTTGTTTTTAATTACCGACCGATCGGCTGGTCGCGTCACACAGGGCAAGTCACTTTGTGACATTATCACCAACCTACCCATTTTTTCTGGTGAGCCATGACCCAAATACAGGCATTGGCCCAACTGCTTCAGCCCCTCACTGATGAGATTAGGGTGCTGCGTGGTGAGATGGTGCAGCAACTGCAGCAGTTGGTAGGGTTTGGGGCCTTGGTTCAGGTGAAGGCTCAACCAGAACCCAAGATATCTCTCCCTGACAGGTTTTCTGGAGGGAGAGATAAATTCTTGGTTTTTCAGGAGGCCTGCAAGTTATACTTCAGGCTCTGTCCTCGTTCATCAGGGAGTGAGGAACAGCGGGTAGGAATCATTATGTCCCTTCTTAAAGGTGATCCCCAATCCTGGGCCTTCTCCCTGCCGGTCGATTCACCATCTCTACGATCAGTGGACGAGTTTTTTGCAGCATTGGCGCTGATGTATGGAGATCCTGATGGCGTCACCCTGGCGGAAACCTGACTCCGTAAGATCAAGCAGGGAGGCCGGCCTGCTGAGGAGTACTGCTCAGAGTTTTGGAGGTGGGCCATGGACACGCAGTGGAATGACCCTGCACTTAGGAGTCATTTTGTGCAGGGTCTGTCTCCAAAGTTGCAGGATACTCTGGTGCAGTACGCCGCCCCCAGGTCACTGGAGGCCGCCATGTCCCTTGCCATCCAAGTGGATAGACACCTCAGGGAGAGACATACATCATATGTGCCCCCTATAGTCCTTGCTAGGGAGGACACACCAGTGCGGACAGAGGAACCCATGCAGCTCGGAGTAGTTGATGTTAAAAAGGAGTTGCCTGCGGTTCGCCATGGTGTGGGGGCATGTTTTTTCTGTGGGCAAACTGGCCATTTTATAGGAGCCTGCCCAGTGCATGCCAAACTTTCGGATCAATCCATGCAAGTAGGAGGAGCGAGTTTCCAAACAGTGTCACCTACGGTTCATGGAGTGGTGGGGGCATGTTTTCACTGTGGGCAGACTGATCATTTCCTCAAGGCCTGCCCAGCGCGCGCCAAATTATCTGTACCAGGTAAGAAGCCACGTTTCCCTGGTCGTATGGAGGGAGCTGACCAGGGAGTGTATATTTCCTCCATTTTGCCCTCTAAGAGTACCTTATCAGCTGAAGTCGTGGTTGGCGGGGTACTTGAGGGCATATCGGTGATTGTGGACAGTGGAGGAGGAGTCAATTTAGTGGTCGCCCTCTTTGTCCAGACTCATAGCCTGAGGTGTAGGATGCTAGCCAATCCCCTAAGCGTCCATGCCATTGACTCTGACCCATTGAGCCAGGGGAGGTTGACCCAAGTCGTGGATAACATACATCTGCGTATAGGGACTCATCATGAAGAGTCCCTGTCATGCTGCGTCTTGCGGGGAATGCCATCACCTATCATTTTAGGCTTCCCTTGGTTGAAAAAACACAACTCAGTAATTGATTGGCGGTCTAGGGAAGTAGTCTGCCGGGGTCAGTTGTGTGAGGCCTGCTGCCTGGGGGCTACTGTCTCTGCCGTCTTTCTATAACCATCCCCTTCTTCTCCAGTAGGGGCAGCAGAGGTGCTGCCAGGGAGTAGGGGCAAGTCTCAACCCTCGCGATTAGCCAACCCTGAGAGGTGGAGTCTTCGTAGGAGGAGGCATCAGAGGAGGGTGGTGGTTCCCTCTGTGAATTGCGGGTGTGTGAGTGTGGTGACACAGGGGGACGCCTCTGTTGTCTGGTTCTTAAAGAGTTCACCATCTTGAGGTAAACATGTGTCTGGCAATAAACGTTCAGGTCCGGACCTGTGTGTGTGAACGAATATGTATGGGTGGTCACCAAAAACATCCTGTGGAAGTGTGCTGCAGGGGTCTGGAGCTCTCGGGTGATCGGGCCGTATTGGGTGTCGGCCAGTCTCGGCCCGGGGAATTACCAGCTGGAGTTACCCCCAATTATGCCTATACACAACTCGTTCCCCAGGTCGGCGCTCTGGAGATTTGTGGTGCCTTCGGAGCATACATTGCCATTTCCATCTGCCCACATTTTCCATAAACCTGAGAGTCAGGTAGTCGCTGAAGTGAACTATGGTGGATCTGGGCATCCTCACAGTGGGTGGTTTTCTGGTGTGGTGCAGTGTTGAGGGTCCAGAGACCCCTCATTGAAAGGGGGGTATTGTCACGATCCATTTTTGGATCTGTTGCAGACCTGGGCTCATATATAACCTTTTTTTCTCTCAGTCTCTGGCGAAGAAGCGAAACGCGTGTTGGGGCGACGGGGAAGCCAGCGTGATTAACTAACAAACATGTAAGAGCCCTTTCTTTGGGAGTCTCTCTCCAACATATTTATTTAATTAGCTGCACACCATTATATCACCGTCTGGTGTTGTGTACACAACACAAATTGATAGGTGGCATATTTTTGGAACTTGATTCTTTATGTATTTAAATACAGGCTGTGCCAGCTTTAATTAAGGAGTTTTCCTTTTATTAAAATTTGCTTACCCAGTACACATTATCATAACAAGTATAGGTGTTGTTTGTACTAATTAGTGGCATACTCTGTGATTAAATTCTTATTACAATTGTATACAGGCTATGCTTGTTTAGAATCATAAAGTCACAGTGTATGCTATTTTTATGGGCAAATGTGCAATATGGCTCCCTGTTTAGATAGCAGTATCCCCTTTTTGTCATCTGTGAACAATTTGTAATGATTGGATATTTTTGTGTAGCAGATTGTGCTTAATAAAAATTTGTATATTTTGGCAATTTAAACTTATTTTTGTTGTGGTTGATTAATATTGTTCTGAGTTTTTGCCGTTATAATCATCTATAGGGTTTTGTGTGCGGTCTGGCTTAATGTTAGTTTTTGCCCCCTGTGGCCGCTGGCGTTACTACAACATTAGTTGCTCTGCTAATGGGTTTTTGCCCCTGGTGGCCGCTGGCGTTACTACATGTTAAATTAGCCAGCAGGTATGATTACCCCCCTCCTTCCTATAATAAGCCAGCAGGTGCTCAGATCACTGTTGGTGATAGTGGTCATTCCTAACCAACCTTGGAGGAGAGAGGAGCTATTTGGGGCAGTGCTGTTACAGCTCATCTGAGAGCCTTGGTGTTTCAGCTGGAAGCTGTGTCCATGTGCCATACTCTGCTGCATCAGGAGCATTGGCAGCAGAAAAAGCTAAGTTGTTTGTTATTCCCTGTCTGTTGTTTTTCCTTGGTGTTTATTAGTACAGCGGTGGGACCAGTGTCCGCACTAGCCAGTTCCCTAGTAAGGGATAGGTGCAGGGCTAGTGAGGGACTGAGGTATCCTGATCGGCGACAGGTTGAAAGAACCTGTATAGGGAACGTGAGGCGTGTTCTGGGACATTGTTTCAGTTGAGTGCAGGAGGTGTCCATGTCCCCGTTCCCTATTATAGGGCCCATCGTTGTAATTGTGTCCCTGGTGTTCCCTTGTTTGTATTGTTGTTTTTAATTACCAACCGATTGGCTGGTCGAGTCACACAGGGCAAGTCACTTCGTGACATAAAGGAGTCGGATGGGCTTGGTGGCTCCAAAGACCGGATACTCAGAGAAAAATTCATTCTGGGACTGCACAGCATGTACCTGAGGAGCACACTGTCATGATGGGTCCGGGCAGATCCATCTCTTTCATTTCGTCAAATCCTAGCAGAAGCAGTGGCCCGAAGTAAGGAAGACAGTTACGCGGCTGGGGTGATGCGTGTACAGGGCACCAATACCAGAGGGGACTCAAATTATCAGGAGGCACTGGTCCAGGTAGTGCAAGACTTGCAGCGGTCTCTTGTTAGTATGCAAAAAAAATTAACCCAGAGAGAGCAGAGAATGGGAGAACAGTCTAACCCATCGTACTCATACAACCATCCTTCGGCCCGACCTATATGGGATCAGTGGGTGCAAGCTCCCTCCCGTCAGACATCAGAGGCACGAGGACAGGCACGAGGTGCCCCCCGGCGAAGAGGAGGAATTCAATGCAGGGAATGTGGAGGACAGGGGCACCTTGCCAGGGACTGTTGGAATTATGCCTAAAGCTAGCAACAGCCACCGTTAAACTACCAACCCCCGCAGTAATGCAGTGCTCTGTCGGGGAGGTGAGGAGAGAGGCCGCTCCTTATCATAATGAACACTTGATTTCTGGGAGTCTCATCCTGCATGCTGAATTTGAGGGTGTACCAGTGGACTGCTTGATAGATACCAGGTCACAAGTGACAATGATGCCAGAGTTGTATTTCAAGCAGCATTTTCAGGCCCTGGCCAAGCCAGAGAAGGAGACATTGATCCCGTTGTTTGCTGCCAATCAACAACCAATCCCGGTCACAGGGGTCATGTGGATGAATATTCTGTGGGCAAGAAGTGGGAAAAAAAGGGACCTTGCTAGTCCCTGAGCCCATCAAAGAAGATGTGCCTATAGTACTGGGAATGAATATCCTACGAGAACTCTATCAGATAATGTTTACCAAACGGGGACCCAATTATTGGAAGAAGGCTGCTACACACAAGAATACTCAAGAAGCCCTTCAGCGACTGATCCGCCTCTGTGGGCACAGAAGATGGTAGGGGTCATCAGGGCCCCTGGGAAAGAGCCTGTAATCCTGCCTCCCGAGCGAGAAGGTATAATACACTTTCCAGTGGGGACTCATTGCAACCTCGATGGGTTGGAAGTGATTGTTCAGCCTGTGGTAGGTGGAGGAGTGGACCAAGAAATCATGATAGCTCATATGATAGCTGTGGTCCAGCGAGGACACCTCCCCATAAGGGCCAGATCTGTCCCTCATGGCAATGTGACCTCCTCGGGGCCCACATTCAAAGCGCTTATGGGGAGGTGTCCTCGCTGGACCACAGCTATCATATGAGCTATCATGATTTCTTAGTCCACTCCTCCACCTACCACAGGCTGAACAATCACTTCCAACCCATCGAGGTTGCTGACTACTCAGCAACCTCGATGGGTTGGAAGTGATTGTTCAGCCTGTGGTAGGTGGAGGAGTGGACCAAGAAATCATGATAGCTCATATGATAGCTGTGGTCCAGCGAGGACACCTCCCCATAAGCGCTTTGAATGTGGGCCCCGAGGAGGTCACATTGCCATGAGGGACAGATCTGGCCCTGGTGTACCTACATAAGGGCAAAGTGGTGAGTCAGAAGGCCGCATTCGCCAGTCACGCCGAAGATTTCGGCTGTACCAAAGTCATCACGCACGAGATACCAACCTGGGATGCTCGTTCAATTTGAGTACGATACCAGCAAATCCCGCCCAAGATGTACCAAGAGGAGAAGACATTACTGAGGCAAATGCTGGATTCAGAAGTAGTGCAGAGTAGTCAGAGCCTTTGGGCGGCCCCGGTTGTGCTCGTCAAGAAGAAGGATGAGACCATCCGGTTCTGTGTAGATTACAGGAAACTCAATGCCTACACTGTACGAGACTCATACCCGTTAACCCGAATCGAGGAATCCTTGACAGCATTGGGGAAAGCCAAGTATTTCTCCACCTTGAACCTAGCAAGCGGATATTGGCAAGTGGCCGTGGCAGAGAAAGACAAAGCAAAAACCGCCTTCATCCTCCCTATGGAATTGTTTGAGTTTAACCGGATGCCCTTCGGGCTCTCCAATGCTCTGGGCAAGTTTCATCGGCTGATGGAAATTTCAATTTTGAAGCTACTCTGATCAATCTGGATGACATCATTGTGTTTTCTGCCTCGTTCGAAGAGCACCTTGCCCGGCTTGGATAGGTACTCGGAAGACTGCGGGCTCATAACGTGAAGGTGAAGCCAAAGAAGTGCCACCTCTTCAAGAGGGAGATTGAGTACCTGGGCCACATAGTGTCACAAGATGGAGTCCTGCCTTCACCAGAAAAAGTGACTGCTATCCAGAAGTGGCCAGTCCCTCGAATAGTAAGGGAACTTCAGGCCTTCCTTGGGCTCGCCGAGTACTACCGACGGTTTGTCAAAGACTTTGCAAAGAGCTGTTGAGGGGGATCGCCGGAGTGCTGTAGAACTAGTGCATCCCTTGGGACCAGAGACAAGATGAGGCCTTCCAGGCTATAAAAAATGCTCTTACTTCAGCCCCGATTTTAGCTTACGCATATTTCGATCAACCGTTCCTTTTGTACACAGATGGTAGCCTTCATAGACTCAGTGCAGTACTTTCTCAAATACAGGATGGACACAAGAGAGTCATAACGAATGCCAGTTTTGACAGCAAAAGAAACCCCCACAATTACAGATCTTTCCGGTTAGAGCTCCAGGCCCTGTTGTGGGCCATAACGAAGTTTGTGGGTTTCCTGACAGGGACCAAGATTAAAGTTCAAACAGACAATCCCCTGACCCACCTTGAGAATGCTAAGTTGGGGGCCTTGGAATAACGGTGGGTGGCTCGCCTAGCCAAGTTTGACTTTACCATCTGTTATCGCTCTGCTACTGAAAATGCAAATGCTGATGGGCTGTCACGAGTGACGTTGGAAACTCCAGTGGGGGTCCTCGATGAACAACTCGAAGAGGAAGAAACCCCAGATTTCCGTAAGTTTAGGCCCCCAGTGGTTGCGGTCCAGTCAAGTAGGGAGGCCTGTGCACTACCCCGATCCCTGGGGAGAACCAATGAGGAATGGGGATATATTCAGGATACAGACAAAGGGCTCAGACAGATGAAATGTTGGGTAACGCAGAAGCGGAAGCCAGGCAAACAAGAAAGAGAGAGTCTGGACGCAGAGATGAAGAGTGTCTTACACCAGTGGGATAGGCTGGAGGTGTGAGAATCGGTGTTATATCGTAAGAGACCACAGCCAAAAGATATGGAAGTAAGGTGGCAGGTGGTCATCCCAGGAGGAATGGCCCAAGTAGTGGCTAAAGAAGCCCACGAATTCAGAGCCCACTTCAGGTCCACAAAGACCTACCAGTGGTTACAACAGTACATATACTGCCCCCCGTTGGAGTCTGTGGTGGAGGAGGTTTGCCGGCAATGTCGGGTATGCGACCTCATTACGAGTACTGAACAAAGGGAACCCATCCAGACCATACAAACTAAGGAACCGCTAGAAGTCTTGATGATCAACTATCTCCTCGTGGGTCACTCAGCCCGAGGGCTACAGTACTGTTTGGGGATGTCCAACCATTTCTCTAAGCTTGCAGTAGTCACCCCGACTAGAGATCAGACTGCCGAGTCAGCGGCGTGGGCCATCTGTCAAGACTTCATCCGAGTGTATGGGTGCCCAAAGCGCATCCACTCTGACCAAGGTGCATATTTCCAAGGTAAGGTGATGGAAGAACTGTATCGTTTGAATGGCATCGAGGGGTCCCAGACCACCCCTTACCATCCTCAAGGCAATGGAGCATGTGAACTCTTCAACCGAACCTTACTTCAAATGCTGAGGACATTGGAGGAGGATAAGAAGGCATGCTGGCCAGAATTCCTGCCAGAGTTGGTCTGGACCTACAACAATCGGGTCCACTCCACCACGGGTTACACCCCATATCTACTGCTGTTTGGAAGAGCTGGACGAGAGATCATTGAGTTGAAGTTGGAACAGCCAGAGGAGCTGATGAAGCAAACTGTCACTTCATGGGTGAAAGAACATCGGCAATGATTGCAAACGATACGGCAGTTGGTGGGTCAACAGCTGCAGGAAAAATAACATATTGGCCATAAACCAATTCAAGAGATACTGCTCCAGCCTGGGAACTGAGTATTAGTCAGAGAGAGACACCCCAAGGGTAAACTAAGTGAGAGATGGGAAGTACAGCCTTACAGGATACTCCAGCGAGTGTATGCTGACGGCCCGGTCTACAAGGTGCAGGTTGAGAGTGGGAAATCTGCACGTGGGTTACTGCACAGAAATATGCTGCGGCCATGCCGGTCTGAGGCCCATTCTGTACCATTGCCGCCTGAAGGCACTGCTCCACTTCCTGAACCTTTGTCTGCTAGTGAAATCAATGATGAATGGTGGACCGCACCTGAACCGTTGGGGGTCCTCAGCCAGACAGAGAAGGTAATCTTTTGGATGTACCAGTTCCGTCACGTGATGACGAATCCCGAAAAGAGCCTACTATGACTCCTGCAGCAAGAGTTCCCCTGGAAGATAGTCAAGAGCTCCTGTGATCCCAGAGGTCTACTGCAGGGGTTCCACCAGTCCGATATGTAGAACAGTGTTCTCTGTCTGTTTTACCGCTTGTGTCGCCTCCCCTATAGATGCTATTTCGCATTGCAAGTTTCTTCATCACACTGCAATCTTGATACTGTGCTGGCCGAGGACGACCATCTTTAAGTAGGAGGCATGTAAGGGGGTGGTGTTGATATGGACAGCAAGAGACACGCTGCCACTTTAAGAGACAGCACACCCATTGGCTGGTGTAATGGTACATTCTGTATCCCCTGCAAAAGACAGTGTGTTGTTCTGCAAAGACTGGTGAGAGGAGGGGTTTGGCTCCTATGTGCAGATTCTGAGCTGTAGACGCTGCAGTGGCTTGTGTGCCTGCAGCTGTGAGAAGAAGACAGATGGCTTGAGGCTGACTGAACTTTTGAGATTGTGTAGACTCTTCTGGGGATAATAAAGGTGGCTGTCCTGTGTTACTGGGAGGAGCCACGAAGAAAAACAAGAAAGGACTCTAGTTTCCAGGAGCATCTCCAGGACTGTCAAGCAAGGAAAGGACAATGTTTCACAGCGCTTCTGGAGAGACGTGCGCACCATCGTATAGGACTGCAGGGGGCCCCCGGGACCAGACTTAGTCTCCAACATTACTGTGAGTTTAACCCTGTATGTGCACATGTTAGAGCCTAGGATAGGCCACAATAGACAGAGCACGGCAGCCGTGTGGCCTGTGTAGCAGAGGCCAGGTAGACTATAGTTAGAGTAGCATCATACTGCATTTACTGTGTTGTTTTGCCTGTTGGGAAATATATTGTTCTGTGATAATTGGAGCACCATGCTATTTGATGGCCCAGCTAAAGAATATCACTCTTGTAAATTGTCTTTTGTCATTGCATAACCCTGTTTACTCCTTCCTATCACTATATTCCTTGCCTTTCAATAAATTTACCCTTTGCTGTTTGCACCTCATCTTGTGTACCGTAGTCTCTCTGCACGGTGGTGGTATCCCTGGCCATCGCTTCACACCCAAGCATTTTAGTGCTCACCCATCACTAATCAGTATTACTGACCCAAAGCTAGAGAAACTGAGATTCCTCCACACTGAACCACACAACTGACCAATTCATTTTAAAGAGAACATTAGCATTCAGCCCACTATTGAACATGCTATGGACACTAATAACATACACAAAAACTTAGAATTGTTGTTGCACTGTTGTATTTTCAGTAAAATCATCAACACATAATGAATGCATTAATCCATCATTTTACTTGTAATTTTTCAGTAGTTCTGTTATTATGAAGTCCAAAATCAGCCAACTGCTCGTTTTCTTTCTTATAGAAGAATCTCAACAGTTTCCTGCAAGAAAAATAGAACACCTTAATGTAATAAAAAGGGAGTTTAAAAGCTTGACTGGTTTATGGAAACGTGTAACACCTTTTAGCTGGTGTGTTATAAAACCATCCAGCATATGTATAGATATTGCAATAATTTATGCTTTTTTGCTCCTTATTAACTGACATCCAGAGGAAGTGAGAGCTGAGGCTGTTTCCTCCGGATGTCTGATTTGTCTGAAGAAGTGGAGAATGATGTATCTGATGATTGATTGCAGGAATTGTTTGACCTATTAATGTCACAGGAGCCACAAAAACTTAATTGCTGACATAAATGGAAAAACACTGGCACCTGAGGTACATATAAGTGTTAACCTAGTCATTGAGAAAGGGTTGTTGGAATAGGGCACAACCCTTTTAATGTCTTTTCCCCCACCCTATTGCGAACCTAGGATGAGACTTTATAATAAAGTAGCTAAGCATTATCGAGGCATAGGAGACTTTATGTAATAATTAAAATTTATAAAAAACAAAAAGGAACACTCAAACAGTTTTAATCAAATATGAATAAAAGTTACATCCTAATTTATATTCACAATCTTTTGTTCTCTTTTCCCTTTTCCAATAGTATGGTATAGCATGCTTTATTTATGTGTGGCAGGGTCACGCAGAAACCAGTTGCATCATATGTAAGCAGTAGGACTTATAATTTGTCTTGTAAGCTTGACAGACTCACTATCTTATGCAGACTATCTATATACCCTTTACTGTGGAACTCACTACTGTATATGCATTTGCATGTACTGAATTATTCATATACTTACTAGGGATTGGTGAACGTGCTTGGTGATACTAGAGTATCACTCAAGTATCTGGGTGCTAGAATGTGCTCGTTACTCGGCGAGCATTAGACGATTAGCTGTGCTCGATTTCAAACTTAAATCCCGCCTCGCATGCTTGGTGAGTGTTACACAGCTAATGAGAATACAGAGAATGCCTGTACATCGCTATAATGATGTAGTCATCTTGGTAGTGGCATTACTGTGATTGGCTGGCATCATCAGGTGCTATAAAAGGACAGGCGCCGCCAGGCTCGGCACACTAACGCCATTGTACTGTACAGCTCTCTGACCTTCAAAAATGACTGTAGGGAGTGTTGTCCAGGCCTGTGTGTGTACAGCATAACGAGTATAAGGGCTAATCTTGTGCTTTGCTTTTTGTATCAGATACAATCTGCACTTAAAAAAAAAAAAATACAATCTCAAATACAGATACCAGATTATTGTAAAAAGAATAGTCCCAAGGTCGTCAGCTAGGAATAGCACGGATAGTATCCAATAGAGCTCAAAATCAACATTATGCTACCAAGTACACAGAGCATATTACCACAAGAATATTATCATAAAAATGACAATTTTTATTTCGCAATAAATAATGACAACAAGTAAATGCAAATCACAGAGTAATCATTTCAAAAGCAGAGAAGTTTGACTACGGTTAAGGGTGCACCATATTAAAAGATTAAGTGTGACCCCCATAAGCACAAACATGGGCAGAGAATTCTCTCACAGAACCAAGAAAAACTATTTGGATACACAATGTGAAATGACAGTGCACTAGGTTTAAATCCAAACTACCCCATGTTCCAAATTATTATGCAAATTATATTTTTCTCTGATTTTCCTAAATAGTTGGTACAAATGACAGTCAGTCTAATAAAAGTCATCACCTGTTAGAGTATACATCGAATTTTATTGAAGAAACCTCCCAAGGATAACAGTATAATCTCCAAAATGAATAAAAATTCAAAATGCACAAATTATTAGGCACAGTAGAATTTCTAAACATTTGATATGTTTGAAAGAACTGAAAATGCTCATTTGTGGAATTTGCAGCATTAGGAGGTCACATTCACTGAATAAAAAAGCTGTTTAACTCCAAAACATCCTAACAGGCCAAGTTACATGTTAACATAGGAACCCTTCTTTGATATCACCTTCACAATTCTTGCATCCATTGAACTTGTGAGTTTTTGGAGAGTTTCTGCTTGGATTTCTTTGCATAATGTCAGAATAGCCTCCCAGAGCTGCTGTTTTGATGTGAACTGCCTCCCACCCTCATAGATCTTTTGCTTGATGATACTCCAAAGGTTCTCTATAGGGTTGAGGTCAGGGGAAGATGGTGGCCACACCATGAGTTTATATCCTTTTATGCCCATAGCAGCCAATGACTCAGAGGTATTCTTTGCAGCATGAGATGGTGCATGGTCATACATGAAGATGATTTTGCTCCCGAAGGCACATTTCTGCTTTTTGTACCATGGTAAAAAGTTGTCAGTCAGAAACTCTACATACTGTGCAGAGGTACTTTTCACACCTTCAGGAACCTTAAAGGGCCCTACCAGCTGTTTCCCCATGATTCTGACCCAAAACATGACTCCTCCACCTCCTTGCTGACGTTGCAGCCTTGTTGGGACATGGTGGCCATCCACCAATCATCCACTACTCCATCCATCTGGACCATCCAGGGTTGCTTGACACTCATCAGTAAACAAGACTGTTTGAGAATTAGTCTTCATGTATGTCTGGGCCCACTGCAACCGTTTCTGCTTGTGAGCACTGTTTAGAGGTGGCCGAATAGTAGGTTTATGCACCACAGCAAGCCATTGAAGGATCCTACACCTTGAGGTTCGAGGGACTCCAGAGGCACCAGCAGCTTCAAATATCAGTTTGCTGGTTGGTAATGGCTTTTTAGCAGCTGCTCTCTTAATCCGATGAACTTGCCTGGCAGAAACCTTCCTCATTCTGCCTTTATCAGCACGAACATATCTGTGCTCAGAATCAGCCACAAATCTCTTAACAGTACGATGATCACGCTTAAGTTTTTGGGAAATATCTAATGTTTTCTTCCCTTGACCAAGGCATTGCATTATTTGATGCTTTTCAGCAGCAGAGAGATCCTTTTTATTTCGTATGTTTCTTGAAAACTCTGGCCTGCTTAATAGTGTGGAACATCCAGTTTTTCTTTTATTGGGCTCACATGGCAATCTAATTATCACAGGTATCTGCGATTGATTTCAGTGATCCAAAGAACCCTGAGACACAATACCATCAATGGGTTTCACTGAAAACAAAAACGCTATAACACTTAAAACCAATTTGCATAATAATTTGGAACATGGTGCATAGAGACATGAATAAAGTGGGCCACATTGCTACTAGCTAGAGTATAATCATAGAGATTATCACTGGTCAGTGACCATTTAGCTAATACAGCCAAACAACCTGAAGGCAATATGGTTCCAGGAATAGGTTCTTACCATATCAGCGTCCATGGGGTTGAACACTTGCACCTACGTGCGTTTCGTGTCAACTTCCTCGGGGGGCAGGATGGTCAGTCTTTAAATATGGTTTACCCTTAACCATAGTCAAACTTCTCTGGTTTTGAAATGATTACTCTGTGATTTGCATTTACTTGTTATCATTATTTATTGTGAAATAAATGTGTCATTTTTTATGATAATATTCTTGTGGTGATATGCTCTGTGTTCTTGGTAGTACAATCTGGACTTAGCCTAGGGAAGAAGAGAGTTGCAGGAGCAGGGAGAGTGGCTGAATACAGTCTCTAGGCAGGGATTAGGGCTTTGCAATCCATTGCTAAGCATATAGCTGTGTCAGTTTACCACATTTTTTATTTTCTAGGGTGAAAACATTGACTACATATTCATCCATAGAGTATTAGGTGGTTTGTGGAACATTTCTGTGTTATATAGCACTTCAAAAAAGCATTGAAACATTTTTCTGTATTCAATTACTCATCCATATACTATTATATGGTCTGTGGTACATTTTTATGTTATATAACAGTCCAAAAACATTGAAACACTTTTCTGTATTCACTTACTCATCCATATAATATCACATGGTCTTCGGTACATTTTAGTGTTACTTAACAGTCCAAAAAACTTTGAAACATTTTTCTGTTTTCAATTACTTATTCATATACTATTGCGTGGTCTGTGGAAGATTTCAGTGCTACATTGCACTCTAAAAAAAGCGTTGAAACATTTTACTGTATTCACTTACTCATTTATAGAATATTCTGCGCTCTGGGGTACATTTCAGTGGCATATAACAGTCCAAAAAAGTATTGAAAAAAAATTTCTGTGTTCATTTACTCATTCATTCAGCATTACATGCTCTAGGGTATATTTTTGTGACATATAACTGCAAAAAAGAGTTAAAAAAAATTTCTGGATTCATTTAGTCATACATACAGTGTAACATGTATAGTGAGTGCCAAAGATAGCAGAATCATGCAAGACTCCCAAGGGAATGACTGGAGGAATTTCAGTGCCAAACCAAGCTGGTGCAACAGCAGAGGAGGCAGGAGCCTGTGGTCCGGAACAGGTCACTTTCCTGGAACCACTAAGGCCCGAACCCAGCCTGCAGCTTTCACATTTGGGGTTCTTGCGGACTGCAAACCGAAGAGCCAGGATCCAGGAACTGTAAGCGGACTGCTGGGCCTGGGCTAGTCAGAAAAGACAAGAAGGTGATCCAACATCGGGGCTGTAGAAATGCTATCTGACCCGCTAGCTGCAAGATAACAAAAGTTGGCATCCTGGGGGAGGTTGTTAAGTTTGATCGGAAGCGGAAATGGGGTTCCATAGAAGAGTTTGGGACCCATCATCACATCTCATTCAACTATCGGGCAGTAGAGACAGAACACTTGCCTAGAAAGTTGTATTATGTGCTCTGGGGTTATTTGCAGTGGTATATAACCCTCCAAAAAAGCATTTAAAAAGTTTTTTAGTTTTCAATTACTGATCTATAGAGTGCTACTTCCTCTGGGGTATATGTCTGTATTATATAACCCCCCAAAAAAGGAATAACATTTTTTATGAATTCACTTACTAATCCATAGAGTATTTCGTCCTCTGGAGTACAATTCTTTGTTATGTAATGCTCCAAACACGCGGTCAAAATTTTTTCAGTATTCAGTTATTCGCCCATAGAGTATTATGTCCTCTGGGGTATATTTCTGGGTTATATAATCTTCCAAAAAGGCAATTGCATTTTTTATGTATTCACTTACTCATTCAAAGAGTATTTTGTCCTCTGGGGTGACATTACTTTGGCACATTACTCTCCAAAAAAGCATTAAACATTTTTTAGTATTCAATTAATAATCCATAGAGTATTACGTGTTCTGGGGTACATTATGATGGTATGTAAAACTTCAAAAATGTGTTGACAATTTTTTCAGTATTCAATTACTGATACATAGAGTATTAAGTGCTTTAGCATACATTTAGGTGGAATGTAAACCTCCAAAAAAAAAGCATTAAAAATTATTTCAGTATTCATTTATAGAGTATTGTGTATTCTGGGGTACATTTCCGTGGAATATAACTATCCAAAAAAGCAATTAAAATTTTTTTCAGTATTCAATTACTCATGCATAGAGTATTACATACTCTGGAGTACATATTAAAACCCTCCATAAAAGCGTTAAAAAATGTTTCAGCATTAAATTATTCATCTATAGAATATTACGTGATTTGGGGTAAATTTCAGTGAGATTATTCTCCAAAAAAAGAGTTCAATTTTTTTCTAGATTTAATTAGTAATCCATACAGTGCAACATGATTATTGGGTGAGAAGGTGACAAAGATTGCAGAATCCAGCGAGACTCCCGAGGGAAGAACTCAAGGAATATCAGAGCCAAACCAAGCTGGTGCAACAGTGGAGGTGACAGTAGCCGGTGGTTTGAAACCAGCTGCTTTCCCAGAACTACCAAGATCCAAACCCTGGTTGCAGCCTTCACTGCTGGGGTTCTTGCGAACTGCAGACTGGAGAGCCAGGATCCAGCAACCAGTGAGTGGACTGTGGGGCCTAAGCTGGTCGGAAGAGATAAGGAGGCAAGCCATTACCAGTGTTGGAGAAATGCTAGCGGACACGCAATATGCAGGATACCACACAAGGAACCAAGCCAAATATAAAGGGTTCTGGCTGTGTCCTGCTGAAAAGTGCAAAAAAGATAAATAGATATGGGGTATTGGTTACTATTTTGGCCAAAGCAGATAAGCTCACAACCCAACGTCAAGGGTCCCCAGATATTGTGCGTCCCTAACACTAAATATAAACAAACACTAATCAGAAAAAAATCCATAAAAAATCATTTGAAAGGTAACTCACCAAACCCTGAGGCTGGTTTCACATTCGCGCTTTTTAAGCGCACGCACGGCCGGGGGTAGCTCCTCCCCCGAGCCGGCTCTCTGCCCGGCGTGCCCGCCCCTTCCTTGTAGCGCCGCCTCCTAGCGCACAGCGGCGCCTGCGATCGGCGCACCCTATCTTTAGCATAGGGTGCGCAGATCGTGCGCAGGCCGTGCGCTAGTTGCGCTTTGACCTGCGCTGCGCACTTTTGACGGTGCGCCGTGCGCGCCAAAATCCGAAAAGTTTGATTTTGGCACGCACGGTGCACCGTCAAAAGTGCGCAGCGCAGGTCAAAGCGCAACTAGCGCACGGCCTGCGCACGATCTGCGCACCCTATGCTAAAGATAGGGTGCGCCGATCGCAGGCGCCGCTGTGCGCTAGGAGGCGGCGCTACAAGGAAGGGGCGGGCACGCCGGGCAGAGAGCCGGCTCGGGGGCGGAGCTACCCCCGGCCGTGCGTGCGCTTAAAAAGCGCGAATGTGAAACCAGCCTGACTGATGCACTGGCAGGACGCAGCAGAACCCCATTGATAAAGGTTTAGGCAGCACAGGTGCATTCCACTGATGAGGACAGCCAGTAACCATTTGTGGTCCGGCTGCCCAGTTTTTTATGGATTTTTTTCTGATTAGTGTTTATTTTAGTGTTAGGGACTCACAATATCTGGGGACCCTTGACGTTGGGTTGTGAGCTTATCTGCTTTGGCCAAAATAGTAACCAATACCCCATATCTATTTATCTTTTTTGCACTTTTCAGCAGGACGCAGCCAGAACCCTTTATATTTGGCTTGGTTCCTTGTGTGTTGCATGTATCTATAGTGCAGAGCAGCCCGCCTGCTAATACTATGGGCGTGATCATTAGGCTGCTCAGACACTTTTGCATCACATTTATCAGTGTGACTTATGCCTTATGCAAGCCTCATTTGTGTGCATTTCCACTGGGCAGCCGGACCACAAATGGTTACTGGCTGTCCTCATGAGTGGAATGCACCTGTGCTGCCTAAACCTTTATCAATGGGGTTCTGCTGCATCCTGCCAGTGCATCAGTCAGGGTTTGGTGAGTTACCTTTCAAATGATTTTTTATGGATTTTTTTCTGATTAGTGTTTGTTTATATTTAGTGTTAGGGACTCACAATATCTGGGGACCCTTGACGTTGGGTTGTGAGCTTATCTGCTTTGGCCAAAATAGTAACCAATACCCCATATCTATTTATCTTTTTTGCACTTTTCAGCAGGATGCAGCCAGAACCCTTTATATTTGGCTTGGTTCCTTGTGTGTTGCATGTATCTATAGTGCAGAGCAGCCCGCCTGCTAATACTATGGGCGTGATCAATAGGCTGCTCAGACACTTTTGCATCACATTTATCAGTGTGACTTATGCCTTATGCAAGCCTCATCTGTGTGCATTTCCACTGGGCAGCCGGACCACAAATGGTTACTGGCTGTCCTCATCAGTGGAATGCACCTGTGCTGCCTAAACCTTTATCAATGGGGTTCTGCTGCGTCCTGCCAGTGCATTAGTCAGGGTTTGGTGAGTTACCTTTCAAATGATTTTTTATGGATTTTTTTTCTGATTACACTTTCAAAATACTTACGTTCCAAATTTCTTCAGGATTAGATTTGTCCATAGTGTAATATGTGATTTGTGTTACATTACTGTGGTATGTAAAACTAAAAAAAACCTTTGAAAAAATCTTATGGATTCAATTATTCATCCATACAGTTCTATGCAATTCTTGTTACATTATGGTGGTATATAAAACTCCCCAAAAAATTCCAAAATGTTTTATGGATTGAATTAGTCATACATACAGTTTAGCATGCTTTGTGTAAAATTACAGTGGATTAAAATTTTTAAAAACCGCTTGGTATGGTACAGTTTACAAAATATTTTTGTTCCAAAAATTGACTATTTTCATAAATACTGTGAAATTTCATTGGTTTGAACTAAAAAAAAAAACAAAATTGGCTTGAGATGTAGAAATTTTGTTGGTTAAAAATTGTCTATTGCCACATATACTCTAGAACTTGGTTTATGTTTAATTTCATTGGTTTGAAATAAAAACCTAAATTGGCCTGCTACAGTTGTTTGTACAAAAATTGACTACTGTCATATACTGTAGACTGTAGAGTTTGGTTTGTGTGACATTTCACTGGTTTGAAATGAAAAAAACAAAAATTGTCCAGCTGCAGGTGTACAAATTTGGTCCTTCGGTGTTCATTCCCCAGCCACTATTGTTTCTCCCATTGTGGCGGCTCCAACTTGTACCAGCACATGTCCAGGAATACCCTTACCAACGCGGTTACTGGAATTATCTACTTAATTTATTAAAGTCAATTCGTCCCGCAAAAAACAAGCTCTCACATGACTCTGTTGACCGAAATATGGAAAAATTATAGCTCCCAAAATATTGGGAAGTAAAAATTTGGAGAAAAAAAAATTAGTGTTTGACAACTGCCAAACATATAACTCAAAGAACATGAAGAATAGTCACCTAATCACTTAAAACACACGAGGAATGTTGTAAAAAATAAATAATATAAATTCTTCACCTGCTGTTTATTTGTTCACAATGGTATTTATTCTGCCTTCCAAAGGTCGCAGTAAGGCTTGGCGCACATTTATCCTGATGAGCGCTTACATCAGGGTTTCTGTGTAAATTTCTGAAATATGTGATTCAAACAAAAACCCAGGCGGAAGATTCCCTATAATGAAGCATATGGAGTCACTATGGATGCCGTCTGGCCTATGATACGGTGAGTCCATCTTTTTAGATGTGCATAAAAGTGCAGTTGGCCAGTTTTGTGCTCTTCTGAAAAGAAGTACACAGTTTAACAGAGATAAGAGTCCAGAGTAACTCTACTGCTGCATTATAGTGAATGGATTCCTCAGGGGTTTCATTTGAATGGAAATATAGGGGGCTTCCACGTTACTGGTAGTACAAAGCCTCTGGAAAAACGAAATGGCTCCTCACCCTCCAAAAGAAATTCAGCAAATTCTGTGCTCCTAAATCCAAATCCCCCCCTCCCTTCTGAGCCCCAGTGTGCCTAAACCACATATAGCATCCATGTATTTGGCATTTCTGTAGCTATGAGAGCCCTCCTAATTTATGGGTGCATATCTCCAGAAGCATGAGGTGGGCATAATGTGCTGGTCACTCAAAGGTACTGGACACTACAACGTACTCGTCTTTACAACATCCACTGCTACTTGTTTCTAGAAAGCACCCAGGCATCAAAATCATCACTACACCTGTAGATAAGTTCCCAAAGGGGTACAATTTTCAAAATGGGGTCACTTGAAGGGATTCTTCTCTTCTAATGCTTAGGAGTTCTGTATATGGAGTCCACAAACTATTCTAGCAAAATCTGCACTCCAGAAGGCAAATAGAGCTCCGTCCCTCCTGAGCCTCACCGTGTGGCTAAGCAGTACTGTAGAGCCACATATAGGGTATTGCCACGTTTAGTAGAAATTGTGGGACACATTTGGAGAAATTTTTACCCACTTATTGTGTGAAAATATAATATCTGGGGCTAAAACAAAATTTTGGTGTTAAAACTGCAATAATGTTTTCTTCACCGCACAATGATATAAAATTATGTGACACACCCAATATGGACTCAATATGATCACTGCACCCCTAGATGAATTTGTTGAGAGGTTTAGTTTTTAAAATGGGGTCACTCTCTCCCAGTGGGTCATGGCACCTGCAAACCACAACAGTAGAATCTGTACTATAATATTGTGCTCCTTCCCTTCTGAGTTTTGCACTGTGCCTGAAAAGTACTTCCAGATTACATGCAGGGTATTGGTGCACTCAGGAAAAAATGGACCTCATTTTGTTGTAAAAATTTCTCTTATTAGTCAGTAGAAAAATGTAAAACTTGGGGCTGAAACAACATTTTAGTGGTAAAAATGCAATTCACTGCTCAAAGATATAAAATTCTGTGAGGCACATGTGGTGTCAATGTTATCATTGCACCCCTAGATGAATTCATTGGGGGTTGTAGTTTGTAAAATGGAGGGTTTCTGTTGTTCTGGCACCTCAGGGGCTCTGCCAATGTGACATGGCACCCTCAAAACATTCCAGCAAAATCTGAACTCCAATATAGTGCTTCTTCCCTTCTGAGCTTTGCACTGTGCATAATAATAAGCAAAGAGGAGAAAAACCAGTGTATAGATGTCCAAAATATGGTGAAAAGTCACAAAGCTTTTATTTAATAACACAGGTTAAAAATGGCACAATGGCAAGCAAAGGGTGACACAATAAGAAGCAGAGCTAAAAGGTACACTATAGGGCCCTCATACCCAGAATCATATATTGTAACACCTGGTAATAAGGATGGAAGTAGTTAAAACTCTCTTCGGAAAATTGCCCTGATGGAGGTAAGATTCCTCCCTCAATTCGCCCACGATCTACCAAATTTCCATCTTTGTCTTCATGTGCTAACATCGATATGTTCATCCGGGTGGCTACGAAGGAGTTGTACAAAATCCCCAGCTTTATTGTCGGGGATAATCTTACAAGGGAGGAAAGATGTAGATTGGGAGTTTTACAAAAATTGCCGGGTGTGCTTATTAAACCGGCTGACAAGGGTGGTAATGTCATCCTGTGGCCAGTTGAGATGTACGAGAGGGAGGCATTTCGTCAATTAAATGACAAGACCTGTTACAGGAGGCTGACATATAACCCCCTCTCAGCATATTCTTCTCAGCTGGAGACTATTTTGAAAAGATCTCTACAGGATGGCATTATCACCAAGTCATTATTTTCAGCACTATTAGTCCCAGAACCAACGATCCCTACACTATACTTACTCCCAAAGATACATAAGGGCATCTCTGTGCCACCCGGGTGACCTATTGTATCTGGACGGGGCAACTTTCTGGAGAACATTAATAGATGAATAGATTATCATCTACAGCCTCTTGTGACCAGCCTCCCTTCCTTCCTCCGTGACACTGGAGATTTGCTGCGCAGGGTCGACGGGCTTTGCCTTGAGGGTGATACTCTTCTAGTTTCAGCAGATGTGGAGTCCCTCTATACTAATATTAGACATACTGATGGTCTGAGAGCTGTGAGATTTTTTTCTCAATACATCTGGCCTGTCATTGGGCCTGAGGGACCTTCTGCTGGAACTATTAGAGTTCACCTTCACACACAATTTTTTTGTGTTCAAGGGGTCCTTCTACCTGCAGCTCCAGGGTACCGAAATGGGGGCGGCCTTTGTGCCCACCTATGCTGGTCTCTTTCTGGGGCTGTGGGAGAGGGATCTTTTTGTCTGATGAGGGCGTGTCAGTGTGCCGTGTCCCTTTTTGGACACGGTACATTGATGACGTCTTCTTCATCTGGCAGGGCACGCCTGTCGACCTTGAGCAGCTTGTATCCAGTGTAAACAACAACGATCGTAACATTCATCTTACGTTTGTATATAATCCAAATGTTTTGGATTTTCTGGACATTACGGTAAGGAGGGACCCTGCCGGGTTTCTGCAGACTGACATCTTCAGAAAAACTACAGCTACAAATTCCTTGCTTCACGTTACATCGTCACATCCGGAGCATGTTATCAAAGCAGTCCCCATTGACAGTTTTTACGACTACGTCGTATCTGCTCTACGGATGAAACTTTTTTTCATCGTGCGGAAGAGCTTCGTCAACGCTTTTTGGATCGTGGATACAGTCGTAAATCTGTTAAGAGAGCATTTAATCGGGCAAAGCATGCCTCCAGACAGGACTTATTGTATAAACCTTGGTCACCTGAGGTATCTAGGGGGAAACAGCTAGTGAGGTTTGTTACCACCTTTAATTCTAGATCCAACGCTGTTCGATCTGCCCTACAAAAGGCATGGCCCATCCTCCGTATTGATCCAGTCATCAATAAATTTATCACAGAGAGAACGTCTATGGCGTTTCGATGGGAGAAAAATTTGAGAGACCATTTGGTCTCAAGTCACTATTCTGGAGGTCAAAAACCCACATTCTTGGATGGTTTCAACCCCAGGCCCCAGGGCTGGTTGTGTTCCATGTAGCCACTGTGTTGCTTGCCCCAACATTCTTCGCTGTGATAATTTCAGCAACTCAGATGGTGGTCAAGTTTTCACCATCAGACAGCGCATTACATGCACAACAAGGTACGTTGTGTATTATGCAACGTGTCCTTGTGACCTTATTTATGTGGGCCTAACTACACGCCAACTAAAGGTCTGGGTAAGAGAGCATGTGTTGGGGATTCAGGCAGCACAGGGCCACATGGACGACTCAACTTTGAGGACTATTCCCAGACACTTCAAAGATCACTATAAGTGTGATTCAACCTTATTTAAGGTATGTGGTATTGAGGCTCTGAGAATAGACATCCGTGGTGGGGGTTTATCCAAGAGACTGGGTAAATTGGAAGCGAGGTGGATCTGGAAATTAAAAACGGTCCATCCACACGGTTTAAATGAGTGTCTGTCGTTTGTTCACTTTTTATAAAAAAATATTTTTTCCATGCTCCTCCTCTGTTGCTGTCGTTTGGGTGTCACAATTTGTGTCATTGGTTTTAATTATTGTTTTTATTTCAGTTTAATGTCTGGCACTTTTTCCATGGCTGAGTTGCGGTTGTTCGGTTTTCCTGATGGACTTGATGGACATTTTTTTCCTAAGAAAGATGAAGACTGGTGGTCCTTTATCCTTACCTCATCGAGAGAATTGTTGTGCCGGAGGTCCCATGTACCTCTTGGTGCACATTTCCAATGAAGAATCTTATATATATATATATATATATATATATATATATATATATATATGTGTAATTAGGACTTTTGAACATATCTCTTTATTACAGCCAAGTGTCATCTGTATTAGGGATATTATCATGTGTGTTCAACTTTAGTGAAGGATTTATATATATATATATATATATATATATATATATATATATATATATATGTACTTATTTATATAATTGTGACTTTCGCATATATTTCTTATTTTGGCCAAGTGTCATCTGTATTGGAGTTGCTAGCATTTATCTAATCCATGCCTTCTAGCACGATATATCGTACATGAATAGACATTAATATTTCTGTCTATGCTATAGGTATTTTCACCCATGTTACTACTTTACTTGTTTGCTGTTCTTATAGATATACCTTTGCCTACCTAGGACTTGCGCTTTTGCATGGTGTTTAATTATGTATGCTATGCCATGTAATGTTTTCTTCTATTGTGCGAGTTCTATTATATTTTCTTACCCCATTGTCTATTTTAGACATTACACATCAATATATGCCCCTCTGTGTTCCCTCACATTGGGTACTTTATCATTTTTTGCTAATTTTGTGCGCCACATATTGCTTTGTATAGATCTGGCGTTTTTCCCTGCTAGTTGCCCTTTTCCATTATGGCCGCGGTTGTCCTCTGTTCATCTGCGCATGCGTGGGTTGACGCGCCTCCCGCTCTGCCTCCGTCTGCCTGTGGTCTGGCGTCTGACGTCACGGGGCCCCGTGCACTGTCAGCGCCAGCCTAGGCAGCTATGGAGTTTGGGGGGGTTTGGCTGCGTCTCCCCACCTGATTGGCGCTATGTTTTAATGACCCCTATATATAGCGCTCTTAGCGGCCCACTGACACACCCCCTGAGGAAGGAAGATTATTCCAAAACATACGTCGGGGTTTTTCAGAGCTTGGGGTCCAGTGTCCTCCCCTCCTGGTATGTGTCTGTGTAGTTTTTGGTCTAAGCAATTTGACTTCCTTGAGTATAGCTGTCCGGTTGGGGATTATACCCCGTATTGTACCATAAACTGGCCTGCTATTTATTATGTGCTGTGGCCATTAGATCATTATAATTAAATATCAGATAAATAGATTTAACTATTTCCATCCATATAACCAGGTGTTACAATATATGATTCTGGATATGAGGGCCCTATAGATACTGTGTACCTTTTAGCTCTGCTTCTAATTGTGTCACCCTTTGCTTGCCATTGTGCCATTTTTAACCTGTGTTGTTAAATAAAAGCTTTGTGACTTTTCACCATATTTTGGACATCTATGCACTGTTTTTTTCTCCTCTTTGCTTATGTCTATTTGCAGTGTGTCTTGCACTGATCTATTATGGGCTGATATTAGTGTTTCTACCATGATTTGAATTTACTGACAAATAACATATGATGTTACTCTGTCTCAGCCCTGTGGTCTGTCATTTATGTTTATCACTGTGCATAATAAGTAATTTTCCCCTAACATATTGGATATCGTGTGCTCAGGAGAAAATGCACAACAAATTACAAAGTGCAATTTCTCCTGTTACTCTTATGAAAATGCAAAATTTGGGGTAAACATTTTTGTGGAGAAAATGTGATTTTTAATTTTCACGGCTCAACATTATAAACTTCTATGAAACATCTGGGGATTCAAAGTGCTCACCACACATCTAAATACATTCCATAAGGGGTCTAGTTCGCAAAATGTGGTCACTTGTATGGGGTTTCCACTGTTTAGGCACATCAGGGGCTCTGCAAATGGGACATGGAGTCCACTAATGATTTCAGCAAATTTTGTGTTCAAAAAGTCAAATGACGCTCCTTCCCTTCCATGTACTCCCATGCACATAAACAGTAGTTTTCTTCATCATATGGGGTATCAGAGAACTCAGGAGAAATTTCACAACAAATTGTATGGTGCAATTTCTTCTGTTACTCTTATGAAAATCTAAAAGTTTGGGCTAAAACATTTTTTTTATTTTAATGGCTCAGTTATAGACCTCTGTGAAGAACCTGGGGTTTCAATGTGCTCACCATACATCTAGATAAGTTACCTGAAGGGTCTAGTTTCCAAAATAGTGTCACTTATGGGGCATTTTCAGGGTTTAGCCACATCAGGGACTCACCAAATGGGGCGTGGTCTTCAATAATTGTTCCAGCAAATTTTGCATTCAAAAAGTCAAATTGTGCTACTTCTCTTCCAAGCTCTGCTATGCCCCCAAACAGTGGTTTTCCCCTATATCTAGGGTATTGGCATGCTCAGAAGAGATTGCCCAAAAAAAGTCGGGATCCATTTTTCTTGTTACCCTTGCTAAAATAACAAAAAATTCGGTCTAAAGTAAAATTTTTGTGAAAAAAAAAAAAGTTAAATGTTCATTTTTTTTTTTCTCAGAATCAGTGGGATCTGCTGAAGCATTCTAGAGTTATTACCTCATAAAATGACAGTGGTCAGAATTATAAAAATTGGCCCAGTCATTACCGTGCAAACTACCTTGGGGTACAAAGGGGTTTAAAGTTCAATATTTGAATGAGGCTGCCAGTTGTTGCCTTTTATGGTCTATGAATGACTGGATGACCCTGCTTAGAATTTTTTCCTGGTTTTCCTGTGTAGATATACCACAACTACACTTCTTACATTTTTTGAGACACTCCAGTTGGTGCCTTTAAGGGTGTATAGTTGACCCTTTCTGTAATTATTTGCAGGCTTTGCACTGTGTGCAGAGCTTTTATGAGTGTAGGAGTAATAAAACTACACTTTGTCCACAATGAATGAGGCACTACAGATAGTGCCTTCACGGGTGTATGGATGACTCTGCTTGTAATTTTGAGCAGGATTTGTACTAAGTGCATAGCATTTATGAGAGTAGGAGTATCTCTACATAGGCAAGACCAAAGAGCTTTATAACGATGTCAGGGACAAGATCATCAAGATCATAGACCTGCATAAAGCTGGAATGGGCTAAAAAGCCATAAGTAAGATGCTGGGTGAGAAGAAGACAACTGTTGGTGCAATAGTAAGAAAATAGAAGAAATACATAATGATTGTCAATTGACATTGATCTGGGGCACCATGTAAAATCTCACCTCGAGGGGTGATCATGAGGAAGGTGAGAGATCAGCCTAAAACTACACAGGGGGACCTTGTTAATGATCTCAAGGCAGCTGGGACCACAGTCACCAAGAAAACCATTGGTAGCACATTATATTACATAAAGATTTAAAATCTTGTAATGCCTGCAAGGTTCACCTGATCAAGAAGGCTCATGGGTAAGCCCGTCTGAAGTTTGCCAGTGAACACCTGGTTGATTCTGTGAGTGATTGGGAGAAGATGCTGTGGTGAGATGCGATTAAAAATTGAGGTCTTTGGCATTGACTCAATTTGCTGTGTTTGGAGAAAGGGAAATGCTGCCTATGACCCAAATGAACATCGTCCCCACTGTCAAGCATAAAGGTGCAAACATTGTTTTGGGGGGTTTCTCTGCTTAGGGCTCAGGACTAATTCACTGAATCAATGCGAGAATGGATGGAGCCATGTACCATAAAATCCTGAGGGACAACCTACTTCCCTCTGCCAGGGCATTGAAAATGGGTCGTGGCTGGGTCTTCCAGCAAGACAATGACTCAAAACATACAGCCAAGGCAAAAAAAGGAGTGGCTCAAAAAGAAGCACAGTCTCAAGACCTTAATCACATAGAAAACTTGTGGAGGGAGTTGAAGCTCCAAGTTGCCAAGCAAGATCCTCAAAATCTTAATTATTTAAAGATGATCTGCAAAGAAGAGTGGACCAAAATTCCTCCTGACATGTGCGCAAACCTCATCATAAACTACAAAATAGTCTGACTGCTGTGCTTGCCAACAAGAGTTTTGCTACCAAGTATTAAGTCTTGTTTGCCACAGGGATCTAATACTTATTTCTTACTGCAAAATGCAAATAAATGTATATAATTTATACAATGTGATTTTCTGGATTTTATTTTTGATATTCTGTCTCTCAATGTTAAAATTAACCTACCCTTAAAATTATAGACTGTTCATGTTTTTGTCAGTGGGCAAGCTTAAAAAATCAGCAAGGGATCAAATACTTATTTCACCCACTGCATAAACATGATTGGGCCAGTTTGGTGGTAAAACTTTACTGTCCAAAGCAGAACACTGACCTTAACTTTATGTTTATGTTATTTTTATTAACACTGTATCCAAAGTTTAATGAAAATGCATGTTCATTTGGAATCTATAGTCATAGGAAACAAATATAGCTCTTACCAACTTCACAACTACTTGTGAGCAAAGATTCCCAAACGGTATTCTGACACGGGTTGACAAATCTAGGGAAGGAATTGTAATAGTCAAACTTTATTAGAAACCCTTAAAATATTGTATTTTTAAAGTAAAATCTCCTTAATGCTCCGGTAAACTTACCTTTCATGGCAGGATAAATTGTTTTGTAGTTTAGTCTTGTTATAAGCAATTTAAGGTATTCGTACTGTAAAAACACAAAGATTTTCAACATTTAATAAGTAAAACTAAAAGAAAAAAGAACACATTGAGGAAAAACATTAAAATAGTGCTTGCCAGAAAAAAACTCCACCTTTGGAAACCTTATAGAAGCTTTTTTGAAATGGGGAGTGGAGTAATCCTAACCTGGACAGATAATGAATGTTCTCATGAATTTTGTCGAGAAATCATCCTACTTTTGTTACTTACATCAAGATCACCAGAATTTCCAATTTCACTTTTCCAAGTGTGTATAACTTCATGTCTAAAATACAAAATATTATATATCACAGATTGACTTGTAGTAATTCTGTTTCTAATTTCTGTTTCTAATATGCATTACGTGGCACAGTAAAAGCAAGCAACGTCACTCACTTTCATTGCAAGTAAAATGCCACAATGCAAAAAAGCTATGACACTTCTCAATATGCAATGGATTTTGGAATCTCATAACAGAGAAGACAGTGTCTGTATGACAATAAAGTTTCTCTTCTAAAATGCTCAATCTGTAAAAGTAACTAAACATTACAAAAATACTTCAAAATAAAAAATGGGATTGACTAGGCTAGAATGCTCATTAATGAATAACTTTACAGAAGATATTGATGATCACGTCTGTATAAGCTAATATGTTTTAAGATCCACACGTACCCAGATGGCAGTAAATTTAATTTCAGTTCTCCATTAGTTAACAGATATTCTACTATTAGATTTTCTCCCTGGAAAACAACAGTGGGAGAAAATCAAGGCAGCGAGACATAAGACATACAGTATAATTGTATTATTCCATGAAAAGAAATGGCAACTTTAGTAGTAGGAAGTCAGCTAAAATGTATTGATGTGTAAGAGGGTAACATAGTAACATAGTTATTAAGGTTGAAGGGAGACTTTAAGTCCATCTAGTTCAACCCATATCCTGTCCTAACCTGCCCTAACATGTTGATCCAAAGGAAGGCAAAAAAAACCCCATGTGGCAAACAGTAAGCTTCACATTGGGGAAAAAAATTCCTTCCCGACTCCACATACGGCAATCAGACTAGCTCCCTGGATCAACGCAATATTAAGGAAACTAGTGTATATACCCTCTAATATTATACTTTTCAAGAAAGGCATCCAGTCTCTTCTTAAATTTTAGTAGGGAATCACTCATTACAACATCATATGGCAGAGAGTTCCATAGTCTCACTGCTCTTACAGTAAAGAATCCGCATCTGTGAGTATGCTTAAACCTTCTTTCCTCCAGACGTAGAGGATGCCCCCTTGTCCCTGTCACAGGTCTAAGAGTAAAAAGATCATTAGAAAGATCTTTGTACTGTCCCCGCATATATTTATACATTGTAATAAGATCACCCCTAAGCCTTCGATTCTCCAAACTAAATAACCCCAAGTGTAATAACCTGTCTTGGTATTGCAGACCCCCTAGTTCCCTAATAACCTTGGTCGCTCTTCTCTGCACCCGCTCCAGTTCAGCTATGTCTATCTTATACTCCGGAGACAAGAACTGTACACAGTATTCGAAGTGTGGTCGCACTAGTGACTCATATAGAGGTAAAATTATGTTCTCATGAGCATCTATGCCTCTTTTATTGCATCCCATTATTTTATTTGCCTTTGCAGCAGCTGCCTGACACTGGCCACTAAATGTGAGATTGTCGTCCTCCCATACACCCAGGTCCTTTTCAGTGACAGTTTTGTCTAGTGTTTTACAATTAAGCACATACTTATACATCTTATTCGTTCTACCCAAGTGCATGACCTTACATTTATCCCCATTAAAGCTCATTTGCCATTTAACAGCCCAAGCTTCTAGTTTACATAAATCCTCCTGTAATATAAAATTGTCCTCCTCTGTACTGATTACCCTGCAGAGTTTAGTGTCATCTGCAAATATTGAAATTCTACACTCTATGCCCCCTACAAGGTCATTAATAAATATGTTAAAAAGAAGCGGGCCCAAAACTGACCCCTGTGGTACCCCACTGCTAACTGTGACCCAGTCCGAGTGTGCTCCATTAATAACCACCCTTTGTTTCCTATCCCTGAGCCAGCTCTTAATCCACCTACACATATTTTCCCCTATCCCCATTGTTCTCATTTTATGTATCAACCTTTTGTGTGGCACCATATCAAAAGCTTTTGAAAAGTCCATGTACACCACGTCCACTGCATTCCCTTGGTCCAGTCCGGAACTTACCTCTTCATAAAAGCTTATTAGATTAGTCTGACAGGAACGGTCCCTTGTAAACCCACGTTGATATTGGGTCATGAGGTTATTCTTCTCCAGATACGCCAATATAGTATCTCTTAGAAAACCCTCCAGGATTTTATCTACAGTTGAGGTTAAACTTACTGGCCTATAATTTCCAAGTTCAGTTTTTGTCCCCTTTTTGAATATTTGTACCACATTTGCTATACGCCAGTCTTGTGGTACAGACCCTGTTATTATGGAATCCTTAAAGATTAAAAATAGTGGTCTATCTATGACTGTGCTTAATTCCTGCAGTACTCGGGGGTGTATCCCATCCGGGCCCGGGGATTTGTCAATTTTAGTGATTTTTAGACACCGCAGTACTTCCTGCTGGGTTAAGCAGGTGACATTGAGTTCTATTCCCCCCCAGAAGATGTTGAGGCAAAATGGTAATGGTTATTATTGTGTGCAGTATGTTTTTTGTGGTAACAAGTGTTAATTTCTCTGTGTAATACAGTACTAAATGAAAGCCACAAGATGTCACTGTCCTCCTTTTTTACTGTTGTGCAGAACTGGGTGAAAGGTTAAGTTTGACAAGCAACAGTGATACAGAGCATTATGACAGGGTTAACTTTAGGGATGGCCCATAATGAGGATTGTGGGTTAGTGACAGGAAGAAGTCCAGAGAGTTTAAGTGGAGAAGGCTAATGAGTGAGGAGAGTCACAGGTGTCAGCTGATGGAAGTATTTTTCAGTCAGTGCCTGTGCAATAAATAAATATAAAAATGGGGTCCCCACACAGTTTTTTAAATTATTTAAATAATTTAAAAAATGTCATGAGATCCCCGCATTTTTGTCAACCAGCCAAGCTAAAGCAGACAGCTGGGGGCTGGTATTCTCAAGCTGGTAAGGGGCCATTGATATTAGTCCCACCAGCAAGCAGTCAGCTCAAAAAAGGCGGATCTTTTAGATGCATCAATTTTGGCAGTGGCAAATGGGGTCCTATTTGTGGGGTTGATGTCACCTTTCTATTCTTAGATGACATCAAGCCCATATGTAATAAATGGTGAGTCCATAAGACACCTATCCATTATTAACCCCATAGTCATATTGTAAATAAACACAGAGCGAGAATAAAGTCTTTTATTTGAAATAAAAATACATGCTGTTTTTACTTTTATATTTTAAAAAAGTTATACTCACCTTATGCCTATTCCACTGAAGCCTTCGTCCCCTGTAAAAAAATTAGAAAATAATCAACAACAATTCTCACCTAACGCCCATTCCATTGAGGCCCTGGTCTCCTGTAAAAAAAAGCAAAATAAAAAAAATATCTGTCACCTGTCCAACATACTGTCCTACTCCATAATCCATGTAAGCAAAATTTGTTTTTCAACCTGGACAGTGCCAAAGTGTGACCATCCAGGCTTAAAACCAAGAGAGAATGAGCTGCTGTGATTGCAGCATCAAAGAATAGTGGTGATGCCATCGAGGTTACCGCAGGTCGCTGAGGCTGCGCTCCCATCACTACTTGCATCATGAGAAAATTCTCACGGTGCAGTGCTGAGCTCGGTGAGTTCACAGAAAAAAATTCTCACAGTGAACTGTGGAGAACTCTCTGATCTCAGGGCTGCACTTTTAAGGCTGGTTTATAAATATTTAGGGGGAGACCCCACACCTTTTTTTAAAATTATTTATTTAAGCCTTTTCTGACATCAGATGTGCTATTCTGTCCATGTGCACTGGGACAATTTGACCATGGATGTAATAGTATGTCTTAGCGATTGGCCGCGAACACGGGTGGTGTGCGGCCGATCGCGGCCAGATGTCAGCTGATTCTCACAGCTGACACCTGGCACTAAGTGCCAGGAGTGGTCATGTACTGCTCCCGGCACTTTAACCCCAAAATGCTGCGATCGAACACAATTGCAGCATTCCGGGAGCAGGTAGAGGGCTGACAGCCCCTCTGTCTTTGGATCGGAGATCCCGTGGCATGGCACGGGGTCCCGATCACTGCCATAGTAACCCGATGTTGCCATGATGACATCTGGGATACCAGAGCTGAGAAACTTTAGTGCATGATCAGGATGTCTTTCAGGTCAGTGTGCACTAAAGTGCAGCGCTAACGGCTTCTATAGCAAGCAGATGCTGCTTCATCTGCATGCTATAGAAGCGATCAGCCTGCAAAAAATAATTGTCCTGTAGGGAAGGTGACCTGATGGACGGACGGACGGACGGACTTGTCAGAATAGAGAAAGGAAGGTTTGCACAGTTTAGACAGGTTTCAGTTTTAACAGTGGGGAAACAGCTAGGAAAGTGTAGTCGCCGTGCAGTACCTTGGGTTGACCATTAGAGGGCAGGGAGGAGTGTGAGTATAGGACTCGACATCAGCTTAGGGCTTAAGAAACCGTTGGTCATGGGGGGCAGAGTTAGAGGGAAGCGGGAAAGATATAAATTTGACAGGAGGGTTCCAGAAAGTTCCAGTCCCCAGGGGGAGCTCAAGTGACGAGGACACTGTGACAGTTGTGGCACTGTGAGGAAAACCCAACTAGGGGGACTGAGGAGAGAGAAAGTCAGGGGGGTGGTACTGACACGAAGACCGCAATATAGACGAGGCATAGAGGTAAAGCATACCGTATTGAGGAAGACGTCTGACCAGTAAAATTACTGTTAGTTTACGGGCCTAAGGCGGCCACAGTGACGGACCTGTCAGGAGTGTCAATAAGCGAAAAGGGACGGCACGTATATATACGTCCCTGGTGAAGAATACGGTGTGATAAAGTGTATTGCTACCGGAGGGCCTTGAAGAGAATTGCGGTGTGCTGAGAGGCCGTCAGGTGGACGGCGAGAGAATAAAACTTGGACCTGTTGCACCCGAAACCTCCCTCCAAATTGTCTGTTATGTCTCTGTGCGGTAAAAGAGGGACCACCCCCCAGTCCGGCCTACTAACCCTACAGTCCCATATTGGGACAAAGTGTAAAAGTTAGAATAAAGTAAAAAAAAAAAAAGAAAAAAATTAAATAATTGTAAAAATATTTAAAAAAAAAATACAAAATCAATATTTATTCTATCACTAAATAAATATATGAATGAAAAAAAATCTAAATAATAAAAGTACACATTTGGTATTGCAGCATCTGTAATGATCCGACCTATTAAACTTTCCCACTAGTTAAGCCCTTTAGTAAACACCATAAAAAACAATGGTTTATCATCATACCGCCAAATAAAAAGTGGAATAACGCGCGATCAAAAAGACAGATATAAATAAACATGGTACCGCTAAAAGAGTCATCTTGTCCCACAAAAAATGAGTCCCACCATACACCATCATGAGCAAAAAATAAAAAAAGTTATAGCTGTCAGAATAAAGTGATGCAAAAAGGATTATTTTTTCTATAAAATAGTTGTTACTAGATAAAAGTGCTAAAACATAAAAAAAGATACAAATGAGGTATCGCTGTAATCGTAATGACCCAAAGAATAAAACTGCCTTATCAATTTTACCAGAAACGGAACAGTATAAACATCCCCCCAAAAGAAATTCATGAATTGCTGATTTTTGCTCATTCTGTCTCACAAAAATCAGAATAGAAAGTGATCAAAAAATGTCATGTGCCCAAAAATGGTGCCAATAAAAATGTCAGCTCATCCTGCAAAAAATAGGACCTCACATGACTCTGTGATCCAAAATATGGAAAAATTATAGCTCTCAAAATATGGTGATGCAAAAACTATTTTCTGCAATAAAAAGTGTCTTTAAGCGTGTGACAGCTGTCAAACATAAAACCCGCTACAATGCCTCTTTCACACATCCTGATATTTCTGGTACTGGAGATGTCAGTGTCCGTGTGTGTAATACTTGCGGCACACGTGTGGCATGTGTATGCCCCATCAGTACCACACGGACGGGCGCCAGGGAAGAAGCGTTGCAGTAAGCGCTGTTCCCTGGCTTCGGGTGCTGAATACGGCTCTCATCATTCTCCCCTGCTCTGCCAGCGATCAGCGCAAGCAATGGAGAATGATGAGTTACATTTAACCCCTTAACAACTGCTGATATGCCTTTAATGGCAGGAGTTAAGGGTACCTTAATTGCGCTGAGGTTTAAAGTTATAGCGCCCCCCAGCGTCAGAATTTCTCTGGGGTCTCGGCTGACAGGGGTAGCCGAGACCCCAGAGAACATGTTTCGGGTCGATTTTTACTGACCCGGTGTTGTGATCGCCGTTATTAACGGTATAAATACGACCGCAAAAAAAGCAGATTTTCCATTTAATTTCTCTCTCCTTTGATGTGATTGCACATCAGAGGAGAGAGAAATAGGGTCCCCTGGTCCCGCGATCACTCTACGGTACCTTCGCTTTCCCTGCAGGCCCCCCTAATGTCCCCCGGGCCGCCGGCTTCTGCTTTCAGGAGAAAATGGTGGGTGCATGTGCAGTGCTCCCGCCAAGATCTGATGGCCGGTACCCGGCAACAATAGGAGATTTTTTTTCTATTGGTTCATTTCGATCACTGTGATTTACCCTGAAAGTCATATGGTGCTCCTTTCCTTCCGAGCTCTGCGGTGCGCCCAAACAGTGATTTACCCCCACATATGAGGTATCGGCGTACTCAGGACAAATTGGAAAACAATTTTTGGGATGCAATTTCTCCTGTTAACCTTGTGAAAATAAAAAAATTGGGGGCGAAAATATCATTTTTGTGAAAAAAATGATTTTTTATTTTTACTGCTCTACGTTATAAACTTCTGTGAAGCACTTGGGGGTTCAAAATGCTCATCAGTCACCACACATCTAGATAAGTTCCTTAGGGGGTCTAGTTTCTAAAATGGTGTCACTTGTGGAGGGTTTCTACTGTTTGCGCACATCAGTGGCTCTCCAAACGTGGCATGGTGTCTGATCCTAATGCCAGCCAATTTTGCGTTGAAAAAGTAAAACGGTACTCCTTCCCTTTCAAGCTCTGCCTTGCATCCAAACAGAGGTTTACCCCCACATATGGGGTATCAGCATACTCAGGACAAATTGCACAACAATTTTTGTGGTCCAATTTCTTCTGTTACCCTTGGTAAAATAAAAAAATTGGATCTCTACTAAATTGCTTATGAAAAAAAAGTTAAATGCTCATTTTTTTAAACATTCCAAAAATTCCTGTAAAGCACCTGAAGGGTTAATAAACTTCTTGAATGTTGTTTGAGCACCTTCAGGGGTGCAGTTTTTAGAATGGTGTCATTTTTGGGTATTTTCTATCATATAGACCCCTTCAAAGTGATTTCAAATGTGATGTGGTCCCTAAAAGAAAAAACTTTTAACCCTTATAGCTTCCTAACAAAAAATATTTGGGCTCCAAAATTATTCTGATGTAAAGTAAATATGTGGAAAATGTTACTTATTAAGTATTTAATGTGATATAGCTCTGTGATTTAAGGGCATGAAAATTCAAAGTTGGAAAATTGCAAAATTTTCCAAATTTTCGCCAAATTTCCGTTTTTTTCACAAATAAACTCAAGTTATATCAAAGCAATTTTACCACTATCATGAGTTACAATATGTCACAAAAAACAATGTCAGAATCACCAGGATCCATGGAAGTATTCCAGAGTTATTACGTCATAAAGGAACAGTGGTCAGAATTGTAAAAACTGGTCTGGCCACTAACATGCAAACCACCCTTGGGGGTAAAGGGATTAAATAATGAAAAAATATCATTGGGACACATCTATTCTTGATAACCAGCCATGATAAATCCGACATCATTTTTTAAAAAAAAATATTTATTTATAGTGCAGGTGCCAGCTGATGAATACTCGCATCAGCTGAAGCTTGGTCTCGCTGTTATCAGTGACAGTAGGTGTAGACTGATGGGAGTAGTACTCATCTGACAGCGTGGGAACCAAAGTGTGCTGACTGGTAGCAATAATCTTACTGCCGATCAGAGACGCTGGTGTTTCTCATGCTGTCATACAGAAGACAGCATGGAAAACACCCGACGTTCGGGGTGCCAAACCCCAATAGTGTCATGAACTTCCTGGAAAAGTAGATGTTCGGTACGAACCCTGAAAGCGTGCCTTTATTTTAAGAACGTTCCTGGAGTCCTTGTCTTGAATTCTAATGGATCTGGTGAGGAATAAAATGCGACTGGCCTGAATCTAAAGATGTCAATAGCAATACTGCCAGCATAAACAAACTGGAGCAAGTTCAGAAAAGAGAGACCAGAATGGTGACCGGTCTGCAAACCCTGTCTTATGAGGAAAGGTTGCAGGATTTGGAAATGTTTAGCTTGCAGTAGAGAAGACTGAGAGGAGACTTAATAGCTGTCTACAAATATCTCAAGGGCTGTCACATTGTAGAAGGATCATCTTTATTCTCATTTGCACAAGGAAAGACTAAAAGCAATGGGATGAAACTGAATGGGAGGAGACACAGATCAGATATTAGAAAAGACTTTTTGACAGAGTGATCAATGATTGGAACAGGCTGCCACGAGAGGTGGTGAGTTCTCCTTCAATAGAAGTCTTCAAACAGGCTGGACAGACAGCAGGGGGGTGGGCCAGATGGCCCAGGGGGTTGGGCCAGATGGCCCAGGAGGTCACTTCCAACTCTACGATTCTATGATTCCCACTCAAGTGGTCCATCGAAATATGCTACACCATTGTTTGTCATGAGACCCAGATCACTTGGAGAGGGAGTGAAACGTCCCCAAAGCACTCCCTTCTACAATACCCGACTGTGAATAAGAATTTTTTCCACATTGAACCAGAAGAGGTACAAGAGCCTGAAAATCCCAAGATGGCTGCTCCATTGATCCTGGGCACATCCGCGCCCTTTCCCCCTCAACCTGACTCTACTACCCAACCATATATGGCTAGTCAACCTGATTTACGTTGCACAGAGCGAACCACAGCTGGAATACCACCCAATTGTTATGAACAGGACCAATTTATTTGGCAACTAATCATCCAAGAGATGGAGGAGTGTCCACATTTGCTGCAAGATCTCGTGCCCATGGAATGTCAAGCTAAAGGAGAGGTGGAGTGTAAGAAGGAGAACTGGGCCATGGGTACCTGCCGGGTCTGGAACTGTCGGGCTGTCTCCCCTGTTGTCTGGGCGAAGAAGTAAGAGACCAGACAGGCCTTTGCACTCAGAAGCAAGGGGCGTGACTGAGAGAGTACAGTGACAATGCGCGCAGAAGCAGTCAGTCTTGGCGGGAGCAGGCAGCGCACAGAAGAGAAAGAGGTGGTCTCTCTCCCTTGAGCAATGGTACTGCGCCGACCTGTGTATTGGTACTTCCGCTGTCACCATCGGGGATTACAGAGGGAGAAGCGCAGTGTGCCCGGTAACTGGCTGAAAGCGAAGTGCCGTGCGTGTCGTTACTGTGAGTACAGCGCAGGTGCCACAGAGAGAGAACCGGCTAATGGATAGACGTCTGTGGCCCACCTTACCAGCATATCCCTGCCTGCCCATGGTGGACAGTGATAGTGCTGCGGCCTTGTTGGTTTTGGCCGCATATGCTCATGGACTAGGGGCTCAGTGGAAGGTGCCGGAGACTGACCACTGCCGCCAGAAGATTGACTATCGTTGCCCACAGAATCTCCTTTGCCGAATACTGCGCCAGCCATTGCCGGCGCTATCAACCCCCAAGTAGTGCCTGCTGTCTGAAAAACTCTTGACACGATAAGTGCACCAAAGAACTGCTGTCACTTTGTTTATTAACTCTTCATATCCTTTATAATTGGACTGCTATTCCCCCAGTTAACCCTTCATCTCCCTGCGAGGAGTTAACCTCCTGTTAAATTAAAACTGTCAAATTTGTTAACCATTGCTCTGCCTTCTGTCTGTCACTGCATCCCGCAACCTGCTTTCACTATACCAGTAGCAACCAGCTTCCCCAAAGTGCATGTAGCAAAGTCGACAAATTAATAAAAATATATGCAAATTTTAGTGGCATAAATTATCATCAAAATATATTAGTAACATGTCTGGCAAAGACTTTCACCAGTTGTAAGCTATTCCTAATTCATTAAGTTTTTGCTACTGACTAGACTAACAACAGGATGAGGTAGGAACTGAGTCCCTGATTTCAGAGATGCCCACATTGGTGTGATAATATGGAAAGAGCTGACTAGTTTTGGGAAACTAATGCCCCATCGACTAGTCAAAGCTCTAATTAACATACGAAAAGCAGACCTTATAAATGCATTTTTTAAACATTAAATAAACTGAATAACAGAGCTGGTTAGGCAGGTAATTTAGTCATATGTATGCAAATGCTGCTGGGTTGAAGGGCATGGGGTAATCTGTCACCGGAAGTATTTTGCTGTGTTCCGGGGCTTAGTTAACCGGCGCACGCGCAGTCCGGCTTTTCGGCTTTGCCCGCAGTTGGGCAAAGCATACTGCGCATGCGCTAGCTCTGAATGCTTAGTGCACGTGCAAAAAAAGGCGTACACCTACTCCAATTCAGCAATAACCTGCGGACGGCGGGCAAGGATGGGGAGGCGGCACACATCGGGAACACCGCCCATCGGACCGGACCGACCTCGTTTTCATCGCCCGACAAAGGGTAGGTGACAGATTCCCTTTAAGAAGACCTGAGATGTTGAGCAGTATATAACTGCCCACACCACTGATTAGCAGCTTTCTGTGTCCATTGCTTAGTGACAGTGGGCTGCTAATCAGTGCTGCAGGCGTGGTTAGACTAGGAGACACAGGACAGCTGTCCTGTACTGATGACCTCCTGCCGATAAAGCACAGAATGTATTAAAACAGCAAACACAGCCAAGTAAGTGACATATTGCTAAAATCAGGCTCTGTTCCCCTATATCATGCTGCTCTCAGATTACATTGCAAAAACTTGGTGACAGATTACCTTTAAAACTGTGCAAAATATCAGTCTTAGGCTAGTTTCACACTTGCTTTTTTTTGCAGCGCGTTTTTCCCGCAAAAAAACGCATTAAAAAAACGCATACAAACGCTGCGTTTTTTTCAAGCATTTTTGTGCGCATGCAGGAAAAAAACGCAGCGTTTTTGCGCGTTTGTATGCGTTTTTAGCGCGTTTTTACCGCGTCTGCGTTTTTTTCCAACATTTTTAGGTGGCCCCTCACACTACCCAAACCATGACTTTACTAACCCTGACCCTAACCCTAACCCTGACCCTAACCCTAACCCTTAACCAAATCATACTTAACCCTAACCCAAACCCTAAACCCTAACTAACCCTAACCCTGACCCTAACCCTGACCCTAATCCTTAACAAAACCATACTTAACCCTGACCCTAACCCTAACCCTGACCCTAACCCTTAACAAAACCATACTTAACCCTAATCCTAACCCTGACCCTAATCCTTAACAAAACCATACTTAACCCTAACCCTGACCCTAACCCTAACCCTGACCCTAACCCTTAACAAAACCATACTTAACCCTAACCCTGACCCTAACCCTTAACAAAACCATACTTAACCCTAATCCTGACCCTAACCATGACCCTAATCCTTAACAAAACCATACTTAACCCTGACCCAAACCCCAACCCTAACCCTGACCCTGATCATAACCCTAACCCTAAACCCCCTTAACTAACCCTAACTCTAACCCAAACCCCTAAATTCCATGGTTTAAAAAAAACGCATATGTAAAAAAACGCATACATGAGCATGCCAGTGCGCACATATGCGCATCCATAGGCTATAATGGCCATTTTTAGCGCAAAACGTGCGCATATGTGCGCATGCGCTTTTTTGCAGGGCCAAAAAATGCAACATGCTGCGTCTGGAAAATCCCAACGCACACCCCAAAAAAACGCAGCGCATGAAAATCACATACATGCGCTTACCAGCGCGCAGGTATGCGCACCCATGTTAAATATAGGGGAAAAAACGCATGCGCAGGTGTGCGTTTTTTTTCCAGCGCTAAAAAACGCAAATGTGAAACCAGCCTTAATGAGTCAGGCCCACAGTCTTGTTTGGTTCAGGTCCTAAATTTACCTGTAAAACCTACATCATATCGTACCTCAAGGACTTCATGGCTAGGGCTATTTATTTTGCCCTGTATTCATACTATACTTTTTAGATAGCAAATTGCATGACAATAGCCTTTAATTGACATAGAAACCCTACTAACACAACTAGATTAGGTTTTTAAACAAACATTCATTACTTACAAATGTAACTTCCAAGACACATTTCTCTGATTTTGAAGAAAAACCTTGCAATTTCATTACAATTGTCATAGTTTCATTTTCCTCATTCAATTTCATCTTTGCAATAGTGATTTTCAGACTAGTTGGCTCTGTTTCAAACATCTGTAAACAGAAGATTTTACATTCTTTGAGTTCTTTGATGCGGTTATTGGCACGGATTCCGCATCAAAATGTACTTTTAGAAAATGCTTAAACAAGCTTCTCATTAATTTGAGTTAGTCACATTTTCTTCTTGCTTTTTTTTACTGTGTAAAAAAGCATTGATAATTCATTGAAATGCTTTCATGCATAAATCGTGGCAAAATCTGCATTTTTACCACAGTTTTTATTGTAGTATTTGACTAGGTTTTTGTGGCAGAAGCAAAATAAAAATCCAATTCCTACACTCTATATTATGCTTAAAAAACATATAAAAAAGCCACGTTGAAAAAAGGTTCCAAATTTGCATAAAACATTAAAGTCATGTTTGTACAAAACCGCAGTAAAAAGAAAAGCATTTCAAAGTGGTTTTTAGATGAAAGTTGCCTAAATGTATGTTAGTTGTTAGCATAAAATTTTGTGATGTGGAGATTCTGCTCCAAAATCCATGTGAGTAACAACTCCAAATACTCTCTGAATAAGCTTTCTAAGGCCGGGATCACACATGTGAGAAACTCGAATGAGTCTCAGATTTTAACACCAGGCACTGCCGCTGGCACTCGGATCGGAGCGTGCAGCTGCATAGAAATACATGCAGCCGCACGCTCCGCTCCTGAGTGCCGGCGGCAGCACCAGGTGTTAAGGCTAGCTTCACACTAGCGTTTTTTTTGCGCTGCGCCTCGTGCACATACCAAACGCATGCAAAAAATGCATCATGCATTTTGCATGCGTTTGCTGTTTTTTGCACATGCGATTTAACCAGTTTGTCACCATGTTAACTCAAAAACGCATGCGATTTTAAATGCATGTGTGCGCATGTCCTAGCGCACGCATGTGTTCCCATAGACTGTAATGCTGTTTTTTTGCGCATTCCGTGCGCTAACGTGCACATACGTTTTTTTGAAACAAGTCGGACGGACCAAAAATGCAACAGGTTGCGTCAGGCGCACACTAAAAAACCCCGCATGCGCACGAAAACGCATACGAATGCGTGCATGCGCTAGACCATGTGCACCCATGTTAAATATAGGGGAGCAATACGCATGCGCACCAGGCGCAGCGCTAAAAAACGCAAATGTGAAACCACCCTAAGATGCAAGACTCGTCCAAGTTTCTCGCATGTGTGATCCCGGCCTAATAATCGCAATGAGAAAATAAACCTATACTGCACATGGTGCTATTTTTTTTCACATTATTCCACAGGAGAAATGATGCATAATGTCAATTCTTGAGGCATTTATGCTTTCCAACAAATTATCCAAATATGACTTCTGAATCAATTGAAGTAGAAAAAAAAAAAACTCAGGAAAACACAACAAAAAGTTAGGATTTTTTTAAAGTGGATTTTCCGCCAGACAAATCGACCTACAAATCTGTGTAAATACTCTTATTTTAAATTTGTGCCCATGAATGTAGAGTTCTTTGAGAGTAAGAATGAAATGTAGACTTACATCAGAAATTAAACTGTTGAGTTCGTCAGCTGAAAGTTCTACCTTTTTTTCCTCCTGAAGAGACAATGTGAAAAATATGTTATGTATATTTGGTTGCAGTTTCATTACACTGGACAAAGGAATATTTGTTCGGATGTCAGTGTAAAGTTTACTTCCACGTTTGACCATATTACTACTATGCTTAGGCTACATTCACACGTTCAGTATTTAGTCAGTGTTTACCATCAGTATTTGTAAGCCAAAACTAGGAGTATTCACAGAGAACAACAAATAATTCCAGCGGATTCTTCCTACTTGGCAATTAAAATCCATTTTATTGTTCCATCATTAAATTAATCCAGACAGAGAAGAAGACCTAAGAAGGTCGAAACGCGTTGTCTGCACGCATATAGCAGCAGTGTGCCCTTTGTTCAATCCCCTTGTGTGTAATAAGGATTTCTGCTAAATGGATTATCTTAAAGATGGAACAATAAAATGGATTTTAATTACTAAGTAGGAAGAATCCACTGGAATTATTTGCTGTTCTCTGTGGATATTGCATCATGGGTGTGTCTCTCCCATTTCAACTGTGGCTTCCTGGCAGTGAGCAGATCTCCTAAAGACGACAGACTGGATGAGCTGGCTCTAGGGTTCCCATTTCACATAGCAACGCACCAGCGATCCTGACAACGATACAACCTGGCAAGGATCGCTGGTGCATCGCTACATGGTCGCTAGTAAGCTGCCAAACAGGCAGATCTTTTCAACGATGCAGTAACAATACGGCGATCCGTATAATGACCTCGGTGGTGGTTGGTACCTTGTCACACAGCAGCTATTCTGAACAATTCCAGCCTGCGTCCCTGAGTTCTGTGTCGCCAACGAGGTCGCTCGTCGGCGTCAAACACAGCGATGCGTGCTTGCCAGCGGGACGCTAATGATTAAAAATGGCCCAGGACATTCGAGCACGATCAGAGATATCCAGCGGGGGGGCCGGTTGCTGCTATGAGTCACACATAGCGAGATCGTTGGCGAGATCGCTGTTGTGTCACAAAATCTGTGACGTTTCAGAGATCTCGCTAACGATCTCGTTATGTGAGATGGGGCCTTAACTTTACTTATTTGGACCAAAACCAGGAGTGGAAAAATCAGAGGAAAAGTATAATAGAAACACGTAATCACTTCTGTAGTTATCACCCACTCCTGGTTTTGGCTTACAAATAGAGATGAGTAAACCTATCAAGGTTCGGATCTGATTCAGCGAACGTCCTGATGTTCGCCTAACAGTTCGCCAACGGTTCAACATATACGAACCCCATTGAATTCAATGGGAGGCAAAATCAAACTTTTGGCAGCGGATTATTCAGGATACTCTTCAAGCGTGTGACAACAGAGCTTCTTGATTCAGGAACAATATATGATAAAGTTAATTAAACAGGAATAAATCATTTGTGTGTCTCAATCTGTGCATCATCTACAGCAGGCTGCTTCTCTCATATATAGACACAGGAAAACAGGAAACACAGTCACATGCTATCCCTGTGTGAGCCTCTGGGAGTTTTTTTTTTTTTACTTTATAAACAGCATACAAATCTAGCAACTAAACACTCAGACAGTAATGGAGTTGTTGCACCAAACATATTCCAACACCCCCACTCAACAACTACTTATTCTGTTAGTCCCTTTGCGGTTCTGAAGTCCACAAACTTGGCTCTTGATAATGTCTTTGTCATACCATCAGCTATCATCTTGTTAGACTTGCAATTAACAAGCTTGAGTACACCACGTTCCACTAAGTCATGTAAGTGGTGATGTTTTACATCATTGTGCTTAGTCCTTCCACTAATCTTCTCACTGCTGCCAAGTTTAATGCATCCTTGGTTGTCCTCATAGATAACTGTTGGTTGAGCTTGCCGAAATCTTCCAAAAGCTGTTTCAACCAAATTACTTCTTGACTTGCATAAGCAGCAGACATATATTCTGCTTCTGTAGATGATAATGCGACTGACACTTGTTTTCTGCTGGACCAAGAAATTGAATTTTCTCCTAACTTGAACAAGTAACAACTTGTTCATTTCCGATCACTTGAATCTCCAGCCCAATCTGCATTCACATAACCTCTGAGACTGAGATCTCCTGATGCAGATATATCTTAAAATTTAGCCTTTGAGTTTTTTTAAGATATTGAAGAATTCTCTTAATTGCATTCCAGTCTCTTTGGCGTGGCTTGCTTACACGTTGGTAGAGAATTCCAACTGTTGCTGTGATATCCGGATAATTTGTGGTTGCTATGTGCAGAAGCGCCCCCACTGCTTGACTGTAACTCTCATTGCTGGGTAGTAGATCTTCTTCTCCTTCCGGCATTTATCCACTTCTGCTTTTCGTGGACAGGCAGTTTTAGCATCTCTTGCCATGACTGTGGCTCTGGTTCAGGAAGTTTTCTGACCATATAAGAAAAGTGTCTAGCTTGGATACCTTTGTTTGGCCTTTCTGATCTCCTGACTGGAGTTTGAGTTGGTTCTTCTGTGTCTTCCTAGGTGGTATCAGAACTTATCCACACTTTATGATTGAGATTCTTTCATTTGCTTCTTAGGTTGAGTAACTGTTGAAACTTCATGTAATTTGAGCTATACAGATTTTTCATCAATCACTACATCTCTGCTGATTGTTACTGTGTTGGACTCGGAGTGCAGGATTCTGTATCCCTTTTGAGTTTCGCTATAGCCCACCAGGACACCTTGCTTTGCATGTGATTCCCACTTTGAACGTTTTTCTTTGGGAACATACATGTCATGATCCATGCTGGATCAGGACTGATAAAAAAGCCAGGTAACCTTTTTTTTTTCCCTAAGCTGTGCTTAAGGTTGGTTTTTGCCCCCAGTGGCCATTAGGATTATTGCACTGTGGTGTCGTTTGTTCTAAGTTTGCCCCGGTGGTGGTGAGCATCATTGCACTCTAGTTTCTTTAGTTAAGTGCACTTGATTATTATGCAGGTGTGATTGCTGGCTCTGCTATAAAAGAGTCACAGGTGTTGCAATCAGTGTTGGTGATAGTGTTCATTTCAACCATCCTTGGTGGAGGAAGGATCTAGAGAGAGGTCCTGGCAGCTCAGTCAGAGCCCTGTTGTGGAAGGAGTCAGAGGGGATTTCCTTGTAGCTCTGACAGAGCTTGGTGGCAGCGATTCAGGAGGAGAGCTGCATGCTGGTGGTGGACTCTGTTGCCAGGAGCAAGTGTAACAGAGTAAAGCTAAGTGGTGTTTCCCCGTTTGTGTTTTTCCTTCGTGTGTATTAGTGCAGCGGTGGGGCCAGTGCCTGCACCACCCAGCTCCCCAGCAAGGGATAGGTGTAGGATGTGCTATGCAACAGGGTCGCGATAGGCGCCCGGTGCGGAACTGGCATAGGGAACGTTAGGAGCTTTAGGGACACTGACTCAGGGGAGTGCAGAAGGTCTCCACGTCCCCTTTCCCTATTGCAGGGCACACCGTTGTAACTGTTTCCCTTTTCCCCTTGTCTTGTTGTTTTAGTTACCGGCCTGTGAGCCGTGTCACACAGGACAATATCACGTGCCGCGTCTTGTTGTATTAGTTACCGGCCTGCTGGTCGCGTCACACAGGACGGGTCCATGTGACAATACATAAACGTTTTGCTTCCAAATATCCTGAGGTGCTTCAGGACAGGCTTCTTGCAGTTCCATAGCTCATATGGAGTTTATTTGTGGCTTTACCTGGCACTCTGTTTTGAAGATAGCTAGCTGTCATGATGTCTTCTCCCCAATACGTTGTAGGTAGATTTGCATCAAACAACATACTTCTTCCACTTTCACACAGAGTACAGTTCTTTCTCTCTTCAATGCCATTTTGTTCTGGGTTTTATGGAATGGTAGTCTGGAACACGATTCCATCCTTTTTCAAAATGGTTTGCACCTTACCACTTGTAAAGGGTGGGCCATTTATATGGATACACCTAAATAAAATGGGAATGGTTGATATCAACTTCCTGTTTGTGGCACATTAGTACATGGGAGGGGGGAAACTTTTCAAGATGGGTGGTGACCATCGTGGCAAATTTGAAGTCTGTCGTTTTGGATCCAACTTTCTTTTTTCTATATATGTATGTATATACCAATGGCGCTAAGGCGTACAACCACAGAGCACAAAGCGGCAAGTATTAAGACAACACACCACTCAAATTGTCTCCATAAAAATAATAATAAATAAACCTTGTATAAACTTGCGCTAGTTGAATGTGTCCTGGTTAAAAAACATAAAATTGAAAGGAGATATCCTATGAAGAGATCTGTTACCTTTAATGGAGCTAAAACTGGCGAGCATGGAGAAGAGTCTTCAGAAGACAGATAAATGTCCAGGTCCTTCCCAAAGATACTCCCCGACACAGCGATATATAAAGTTACTGGAGCTAAAGGGTGCTACCTCCTAGCATGCCGCCGTCCCGGTCGGTGACTGGTGTGCAGCTGGAGGTATATCACGGCAGGCTGTAGAGGTAACAGCCGCCGCTTGCAAAAGCAGGCCTGCAAGGTCCAAAATTGCTGAAGGACCTTGCGTGACGTCCCAGTCATGTGGGAGGTCACGTGACAGGCAAAGAAGCGATATGAGGCGCTGAAGGGGCCAGAATACAATGGCAAATCCATTGTATTCTAGCCCCTTCAGCGCCTCATAGCGCTTCTTTGCCTGTCACGTGACCTCCCACGTGACTGTGATGTCACGCAAGGTCCTTCAGCGTTTTCAGACCTTGCAGGCCTGCTTTTGCAAGCGGCGGCTGTTACCTCTACAGCCTGCCGTGATATACCTCCAGCTGCACGCCAGTCACCGGCCGGGACGGCGGCATGCTAGGAGGTAGCACCCTTTAGCTTCAGTAACTTTATATATCGCTGTGTCGGGGAGTATCTTTGGGAAGGACCTGGACATTTATCTGTCTTCTGAAGACTCTTCTCCGTGCTCGCCAGTTTTAGCTCCATTAAAGGTAACAGATCTCTTCATAGGATATCTCCTTTCAATTTTATGTTTTTTAACCAGGACACATTCAACTAGCGCAAGTTTATACACGGCTTATTTATTATTAACTTTCTTTTTTCCAATGGGAAGAGGGTCATGTGACACATCAAACTTATTGAGAATTTCACTAGAAAAACAATGGTGTGCTTGGTTTTAATGTAACTTTATTATTTTAAGAGTTATTTACAAGTTCATGAGCACTTCTAAAATGTGTTCAAAGTGCTGACCATTGTATTGGATTGTCATTGCAACCCTCTTCTCCCACTCTTGACACACTGATATAATGATGACCATGTTCGTAAGAGATTACAATGTACAATGAGGTGGGGGTGACACAAAGTACAGGTGCTTATTTGCAATCATGGTCAAGCTATCTTGAGGAAATGGGGGTAGATAAAGGCTGGCTGAGGTAGTCACCAGCCAATATTTGTAGTGTTTTTGGGTGCCATGGAGTTTGTTGGCAAATTATGTTCTGAGAAGTAGAGAATGGGCAATATAAAAAAGGGACTTTCATTAGGGAAGGTGATAGGCCACCCTAAACGGATGTGTTTTTAGGGATTGCCTAAAACTGAGTTGTGGTTAGTCAGAGAGGGGAAGAGGTGAGTTATCTAGGTAGGAGATTGAACAGAGCCGAAAAAAAGACCAGATCAAGGGTGTTACTGTCTTTGTGTGTCTCAGAGATTGAAAGATGTGAAAGGCAAAGGGAAGTAGTTAGCAATACAAGCTGGGATGCAGTTGGGGAGGTGGGGCTGTTTATGGGGATGTTGAAGTTTCCCAGGGTAAGAGTTGGCAATTCTGAGGATATGAAGTGCGTCAGCCAGGCACAAAAGTGGTGAAGTAAGTGGGTGGGTGAGCCTGGGGGCTGATATATGACTGCTACTCTGAGGGAAAGGGAAGGAACAGACTGATGGTGTGGACCTCAAAAGAAGAATGTCATCCAATCGGTCTGTATTTATTAAAAAAAAAATTGGTGGTGGCAGCGAGTAGTGTGGGGTTGTCGTGCAGTTAGCAGTGATTTTATGGCAATATATACACATATTCCGTATGCTCATTGTTCATGTTCCGATAACTAATTATTAGCAACAGCCTGCGGCCTCCTCGTTTGATGGTCACCCAGTCATGTAATTGTCTGGAAGATAGGGGCCAGCTGAGAGCTGTTTGCTCCAAAGATCACAGCAGGTGGTTCAGCGTTACTCCTGGCCTGTGATCTGTGTTATAATGGAATGAAATCCTTGACAAATTTGTTGGCCAATCCAATCTCTTGGCAACGGAAATGCAAACTTTCCATCTGGTTTATACAGGTGGTTTCCGAAAGCTGATGGCCATTGCAGTTGCCTAGTACGAGTTACCCAGTCACCATTACTTCACTAGGCGCTACACCAGCATGTTGCAGACCATATCACTGGTTCCATAAAAAAATCTATGTCTACCAGGGGGCATTTCACCACTAACACCTGGATGAGAAAACATGGGCAGGGACGTTACATCTCGCTGACTAGGCACTGGGTGACTCTGGTGGCTGTGGGGGTAGGTGAGGAAGAGGCTGCTCCACAAGTCTTGGAATGCCTAAGGCTTGCAGGGCACTTGGGGATGTAGATTGAAGAACTAAACGACTTGTAAGGACTTGGCCTACATATCCGTTTCTCTGAAATCCTTGCCTTATGTCTGTCGCTCAGTTTCTGCTTTGCCCTTAGTTTAGTTCATTTTTGCCCTCATCCAAGATGGAGTCACGAGCCTCAACGGGGGCCATCTTATTTCCTGTGTTGATCTCTCTTGTTCCTGTCTGCTCTGTATATAAGGATGCTCTGTATGATTACTCATTGCTTGAGTATACTTGTTCTTGGACTTGTTATCTAGCTGGAAGGACTGCTACCTAGCTCGTCTCTTAGTTACCTTGGGATACCCCGCCTGCCTGTGAATCTTGGTCTCATTGTAAAGACTTGTTTTACTCTTCGCCACGACAGCACCCACTGGAGGTATCGGATCCGCCCATTTGGAACAGGAAACCCTACAGGAAAGATAAAAGGGGCGGTCCGCCTTTCCTCCTCAGTTTTGGTTTCCTGTTCCAAATGGAGCAGGATCCTGCAGGATCTTACCTGGGCCATGCATCCGCCTGTGCGGTCTCCTCGGGAACGGCAGGGGCTGCGGTCCGGAAGCAGCATCGGGGGAGATTCCGTTTGACGGCTCCCCCCTCGTCTGGTGGCATAGTGGTGATGACCGGGTCCGGGGAGGGCCGCCCGGTCTTATCAGGGAGCGGGCCGGTCCGGCATCCGGAGGCAGAACCCCCCCCATCGGTGGGGATACAGCGTGGGAGGTGAGGCCATGAGCGCGCGAACCGCGCGTGTGAGTAGCGGTGGCGCAGGAGCTGGCCGGCGCCCGATGCTCCTATACCCCGGAAGTAATGGTTGAACTTCCGGGGTAGGATGGCGATGACGTGGCGCATGCGCCCTGACACAGGGCGACTTCCGGGGGCACGACAGGAGTAAAGATAAAACAGCGCTGCAACGATGGAACCATGTCGTCCCCCGCAGAGTCGCAGACCCCAGCAGGGGATTCAGCTGGGGGCAACTCCACCAGGGACCGCAGCGCCAGGACAGAGACTGCCCGCAGGAGCGAGGCAGCAGAAACCCGATCCAGACCGTCTCAGCCATCCGACCCGGTATTAAGCTTCACTGGGTGAGTGTGCAAAGTATATACTCTACCTATTAAGCTAACCTCCTCCCCCTCCCCCCCCCCCTCTCTTTACCTTTGACCTCCCACTTCAGTCAAAGAAGAAAGAAAAAACTAAACATAAAGAATGCGCATTATGTTCAGAGCCTCTCCCTGACTCCTACCCCAAAAAACTCTGCAAACAATGCATGAAAGAGACCAGGCAGGGGTCGACGATATCTTCTAAAGATATCCGAGCCATAATTAGGGAGGAAATACAAGCCATCAACCGCGCCAGCACTCCCTCAGAGTCCAGTCATAAGAAACAGGTCGTTGTTAGTTCAGAGTCAGAGGAAGAACAGGAGTTAAACTCAGGCTCCACATTCACGTCTTCATCGTCATCCTCGGAGATGGAAGGACGCGCATGTTTTCCACTGGACAGCGTAGATAACCTAGTAAAAGCGGTTAGAAATACTATGGGGTGTGAAGAAGAAAGGGGAGCCCAAACCGCGCAGGGCATTATGTTTGAGGGATTGGCAGAAAAAAAGAGGAGATCATTTCCGGTGATACCGGCAATTAAGGACCTCATCAACAGAGTGGGAAAAACACGACCAGAGGGGTTTTCTCCCATCAGCCTCAAAACGGAAGTATCCGTTCACTGATGAGGACCTATTAAAATGGACTAAAATACCAAAGGTGGATGCCGTCATATCCTCCACTTCCAAACAGACCTCGATCCCGGTCGAGGACGCAGGATTGTTAGCAGACCCATTAGACCGAAAGGCAGAATCTTCGCTCAAAAGGTCCTGGGAATCCACTACCGGGGTATTCAAACCCGCAATAGCCAGCACATGTACTGCTAGATCAATGCTGGTATGGCTAGATCAATTAGACCAGCAGATTGAGCAAAGAGTGTCAAGGGAGAAACTGCGTGCAGCCATCCCGTTGATAAGAGGTGCAGCTGCCTTTATGGCAGACGCTTCAGCGGACACCCTAAGACTGGCAGCGAGGTCGGCAGCCCTGGTGAATAACGCCAGACGTGCGCTGTGGATAAAAAGCTGGAAAGGGGACGCACAATCAAAATCCAAAATTAGTGCAACCCCATGCGAGGGTGAGTTCCTCTTCGGGAAAGCCTTAGATGAAATTCTCGCCAAGGCAAAAGAGAGGAAAAAGGCCTTCAGTGATTCTCCCATTCCGTTTTATAGGAAAACCTTTAAGAGACGGCCATTCGGGAGAAGAAGACAATCGGACAGAACGAATAGATGGGCCATGAAAGACGAAAAGCAGAAGGGTACCATCTTCAGAGGGCCAACATATAGGAGAGATAAAAATTAAGAGTTTAGACCCACCAGTTGGGGGTAGATTAAAATTTTTTTTACCAAATGGGAACAAATTACATTAAGCCCATGGATTTTGAACATAATCAAGGAAGGAATAAAGATTGAATTCCTTCAGATCCCTTATGAGTTCTTTGTTATAACTCGCCTTAATTCCTCAGTCCAGCAAAAGGCTCTCGAAGACGAGATTCGAGTCCTACTAGCTAAAAAAGTTTTAGTTGACGTCCCTGAGGAACAACAGGGTAGAGGCTTTTACTCTCCCCTGTTTTTGGTTTCTAAACCAGATGGTACGTTTAGAACCATTATTAATTTAAAGAAGCTTAATTCATTTATAAAAAATTATAACTTCAAAATGGAATCAATTAGATCCACTATAAAGCTGCTTTTCCCAAATTGCGTAATGGCAGGGATTGATTTAAAAGATGCTTATTATCTCCCTATTCACAATAGATTCCAGAAATACCTAAGGGTCGCAGTGGAAGTCGAGGGCAGGATTCGTCATTTCCAATACGCGGCCATGCCCTTCGGGCTTTCCACGGCACCAAGAATATTTACCAAGGTGATGGCAGAAGTGATGGCCTACCTTCGCCAAAAGGACACACTGATCATGCCATATTTAGACGACTTCCTAATAATTGGGAATTCAGTCAAACAATGTACTGAACGCGTGACTGACGCAATCTCCGCTTTTCAGAGCCTTGGCTGGATAATCAATATCCAAAAGTCCAGACTCGATCCACAATCTCTCCAGACATTTCTGGGATTTCAACTAGATTCCTTGACCCAGAGATGTCTACTACCTCAGGTAAAAATCACCCTCACAAAACAAAAAATACGAGCAGCTATAGATAGACCACATGTGTCCTTGAGAGGAGCAATGTCACTATTAGGATCACTAAATTCTTGCACCCCGGCAGTCCGGTGGGCCCAGTACCATGTCCGTACGCTACAACACCAGATCCTCCAAGAGGATAAGCGACATAGTGGTCATTTACAGAACAAAATAACCCTGTCACAAGAAGTCTTGACTTCCCTAGAGTGGTGGTTAGATGATGACCATTTATGTTCAGGAGTTCCATGGGTTATAGTTCCATCCTGTATCGTAACCACCGATGCCAGTCCCCAGGGCTGGGGAGCCCACATGGAGAATGGGTTTCATCAGGGAAGGTGGAGTAGAGAGGAATGCGAGTACTCATCTAATTTAAAAGAACTGACTGCAGTGTTCTATGCTCTATACAACTTCCTTCCGCAGCTCCAACAGAAGCATGTCAGGATCCTATCGGACAACACCACCACAGTGGCCTATATAAACAGACAAGGAGGAACTCGATCAGAGACTCTGATGTCTTCAGCGGCAAGAATTTTAAACTTAGCAGAAAACTATTTTTTGTCCCTCTCAGCCCTTCATATCAGAGGCGAGAGCAATCAAAAGGCAGACTTCCTAAGCCGACACACTCTACGACAAGGAGAGTGGTGCCTCAATCAGAAGGTCTTCAGGGACATAGTAGCCTTATGGGGACAACCCGAGGTGGACCTTTTCGCCACAAAGGAGAACAGGCAGATAAAAACATTTGCCTCCCTATCTCCGTCAGATCACCCAGACATACTAGACGCCTTTCTAGCTCCATGGAATTTCAACCTGGCGTATGCGTTCCCTCCATTGATCCTCCTACCTCAAGTAATTCGGAAGATCAGAGACGACAAAGCAAGGATAATCTTAATAGCACCGTTCTGGCCAAAAAGACCGTGGTTTTCGTGGCTGCAGATTATGTCAATAACAGATCCTTGGGTCCTTCCTTCGATTCCCAATCTACTCTCCCAAGGCCCCTTTTTCTACCCTCAAGTGCTCAGCTTGCACTTGACGGCGTGGAATTTGAGAGGCAGTTACTGAGGACAAGAGGATTCTCTGAGTCTTTAATTACTACACTACTACAAAGTAGAAAACAGTCCACAACCCAAATTTACACTAGTATATGGAAAAAATTTCTTCAATTCCATACAGTACCTTATACAGCAGAAGTTCCGATAATCCCAATCTTGGAATTTCTGCAGAAAGGGAAAGACTTAGGCTTAGCAGTAAATACGCTAAGAGTACAAATATCGGCATTAGGAGCACTATATGGCCATAATATAGCAGGCAACAAGTGGATAACTCGATTCATTACAGCATGTGAACGAATAGCTCCAATCCACATACCCTCCGTCCCTACATGGGATCTAAATCTGGTCTTAAACGCCCTAACGGTAGACCCCCTTTGAGCCGATCGACACAATACCCTTCAAATACTTAGCACTTAAAATGGCCCTCTTAGTAGCACTGACCTCAGCTAGAAGAGTGGGTGATATCCAGGCCTTGTCAATAGATCCACCTTTTTTCCAAGAATACCAAGACAGATTGGTATTAAAACCAGACCCTGCCTACCTGCCAAAAGTGGCAACAAAATACCATAGATCTCAGGAGATACTCCTCCCAACCTTCTATAAAAAATCCCTCTACTCCGGAAGAGCAGAAGTTCCATACTCTGGACGTCAAAAGAACTGTCCTAAAATGTATTGAGAGGTCCAACAGTTGGAGGCAGAGTAGGGCCCTATTTGTTTCATTTCAGGGCTGTAAGAAGGGGTATGGAGTCACGAAGAGCACCATTTCCCGGTGGATCAGAGAGGCCATTCGTTTAGCCTACTCCGCAAAAAACGAAGATCCTCCAGGGAACATCAGGGTGCATTCCACCAGGGCAATGGCAACCTCTTGGGTGGAAAAGGGAGATGTTCCGATTGAAACTATATGTAAGGCGGCAGTTTGGTCATCCCCCTTCTACCTTGTATAACCACTATAGACTCGATCTTTCATCAACCTCTGACTTAAGCTTTGGCAGGACTATCCTTGGCACGGTGGTCCCACCCAGGTGAAGGTCTCTGGAATCTCTCCAGTGGGTGCTGTCGTGGCGAAGAGTAAAAAGCCGGATTACTTACCGGTAATGCTCTTTTAATGAGTCCACGACAGCACCCGCTCACTTCCCCCCCTAAAGATATCAATAGTTAAAGTATATCAACCAAATAATGGATAAGAAAGATGTTAAAATAAGAGAACATTGCCTAATCCTTGGCGGTCCTTCTGGTACTCTGAAACGTAAAACTGAGGAGGAAAGGTGGACCGCCCCTTTTATCTTTCCTGTAGGGTTTCCTGTTCCAAATGGGCGGATCCGATACCTCCAGTGGGTGCTGTCGTGGACTCATTAAAAGAGCATTACCGGTAAGTAATCCGGCTTTTCTTCGGATCAGCTCTGCACCCACCTCCACTTCAAGGACTGTTTCCTGCTAGCAGGCCTGGCCTGCTCTCCAGGTCTCCGGATCTGGCAACTTGGACTTCATACGTCTCCACGGTCTGTACGTTTGCTCACTGCGTTATCTTCATCTGCTTTTACCCTGCTGTGTCTTATCTGTAAACCTGCTTGATTCTGATAAATACTACAGAACTGAAAACCTATGAGCTCAGGCCTCTTTTCTGATCCACGTCACTGACCTCCATTACACAGAGTATATAAAGTTATAACACGACTGCACTCCATAAGAATGAAACCAAAACTACTAGACAACTGGGGTTGGAGAACTAAACTACTAAACACCAAGGGTTTGATAACTAAAACCACTACACACCTGAATATGAAGAACTAAACTACTAGACAAAAGGGGTTGGAGAAATAAACTACTAAACACCTACTTTTGGAGAAGTAAACCACTACACACCAGTGGATTAATAACTAAACCACTATACACCATGGGATGGAGATCTAAGTCACTACACACCAGGGGATGGAGAACTAAACTGTCATGCCACTCTCACCGCACTCCCCCGGAGCTGGAACACAGAGCCAGATGTCATCACTTCCGGTGTCGCGGCCGGTCTGGGGATCCCGTCAGGTTCACACGCGCACCTCTCGCGCTTGATTCTAAGGCTGCACACTCGGCTCCAGTGCTTCGTCAAGCGCGCATGCGCTCATCCCACTGTCCTGACTGTGGCCGTGCCATCCCTGATGTCTCTATGGTCCTGGAGGACCTGACCCGGAAGTCCCAGCACACATGCCCTATATCAGGTTGCCTCTTCCTGTAGGTGGCGCCTGATTATCGTTCTGGCTTCCTTGATATACCTGCTTAGTCGCTGCTTGGCCACTCTCTGTACTCAGGTCCCCTGCTCTGTGCTCTGGCGTGCTCCTTAGTACGTGCTCTGCTTTGCCTTGTACCCAGGCGTGCTTCCCTGCATGCGCTCTGCTTTGCCTTGTACCCAGGTGTGCTTCTCTGCACGTGATCTGCTTTGCCTTGTACCCAGGGGTGCTTCCCAGCATGTGCTCTGCTTTGCCTTGTACCCAGGTGTGTTTCCCAGCACACGCTCTGTTTTGCCTTGTACCCAGGCGTACTTCTCAGTGCACGCTATACACACTCCTGTACCCTGCGTGCCCCCGTGTACATGCCCTGCACTACCCTGTACCCTGCGTGTCCCCGTGTATATGCTCAGCACTATCCTGTACCCTGCATAACCCCGTTTACATGCTCAGCACCACGCTTTAAACACTCCTGTAACCTGCGTGTTCCCGTCTTCTCCTTGCTGACATGGTCTCTTCTGTAAGCCGGCCACCTGGTTCCAGCAGTCATGGTACTTTACCCACTGGGTCTGCCCCGACACTCCCTTTATAAAGGGTGGTCCTCACTAGGTCAGCTCGCCCAGTTGATATGTGCTGTGCCGACTCAGTGGAATTCCACTTTGCATATGTTGCAGCGACTGTGGCAGCAGGGACAACACCTGGAAATGTATGACATTTTGCATAATCTGGCCCAGTACGAACGTGTAGCAAATAACATTTGCGGAGTGAGCACAGATGAAGGGTGAAGGACCTCTGGACCCTTCAGCACGGTTTTGAAATGGCTACTAAGATGGGTAGCGCTAGCGCTGCGGACATCAGCATCTCTATTCCTGTCATATACATAATAGAGCACAATTTAAATAGTCTGCGTGAGAAGGTGGTGGTCTCAGAGGAAGAGGAAGAAGCAGAGAAGGATGTGATCGTTCTTTACTTCTGTATGACTGTATGAAGATCGTCAGGGACATGTTTTATGGGGGATGGGGGTAGGGAGAGGTCAAAAGAGTGGAACAGTATAATGTTTTTTTTGTATTAACTTAATGTGTGTACATCTGGAAGACAATCAGGGCTCAGAAAACATCCACAACATCCAGACACAAGGGGTCTTGCAATAGGTGAAGGGTACATACAACATAAGTGGCAAAAAGCAAGGTTGTGGTGGAAAGGGGGAATAGGCTTGGTTTTCGACGTGTACATGGGTTAGATGTTAATGACAGCTCAACTGAACAAACACTGTCTTGTCCTATCCTAAGACCACTTACAACATTTGTTACTTGACAGGCTACTCCATGCCCTTTCTTTTGCAGCCCACAATGGTATGCCTTGTAGATGAGGTCCAGAAGGAGCATGTGCTCCAGTGAATGGCAAGGTGTACATCAAGTGGCCTCTCCTCCTCTTCCTCCACCTTAACATCACACACAGTACAATCCTCAGAGGTGACACCCTAATCATCCTTGCTTCCCTTCCCATCACACATTCCAAAACACCCAACTGACTATGGGGAACCACAGATGGGCCATTTTACAGAACTGTTCACACATTCTATTCCATGGGCATCAGAGGTCTGCTCCAAAGATTCACAGAATCCAGAGGAGGAAAGCATCAGCAGAAATCCAGACGATCGTCACCAGATATTAACCACCAGAGATGGAGGTGATCCTGATGAGACTCAGATACCACAGGAGCGCACACAAACTGTACTGTGGTGTCAGGGCAAGAAGAAAAGGAGGGTGACTCTCGGGATAATGAGCATGAGAACAGAGAAGATGACTGAGGTTCTAGATCCAACTTGGTGTGAACCCAGAGGTATACAGGTAAGCAGTTCAGCAGAGGAGGTGGAGGAGGAGAAAGATGAGGAGTTTACATTGCGGTTTACCGCACAGACATGAAGTAATGCAACTGTGGCGCCCCTGAGGCTCTGTCACCACAGAGGTACTGCACCTCCTCCTGAGGTGTGGTACCCCACCATCCAGGTGAGTTGGAGGCTCCTGACCACGCACCAACACTCGCATCCCACACAACACAGTAGTTCAGCAAAGCCACATTGCGGCTCCCTGCTTGGAGTGTAGCAGAGCACCTTTGGTGGCTCCCTGCTTGGAACACGAAATGTGCTGGGAGGCGGGTGGAGTTGAGAATACATAAAAGAGCGGGAAGGTTTAGAATTCCCATGTCAGTCAGAGGGAGGAAGCCACTCAGAGAGGAGTGAGGAACGAAGATCCCTGAGAGAAAGGGATGGAGGAAGGAGGTGCTGTAGCAGACCTCAGTGACCGGGGTCTGCTGGCACGGGAAAGGAAAGAAGGAGAAAGACATTGAGCTGACACCTGATCTTTCAGGAGAGATTAGTACGGAACGAAGGAGTAAAAGGGAACAGAGGACGTGGGTTAGGAGAGAATCCTGCCTAGAAGTTCTAAGCGCAAGCCCGGGGCCCGGTCCCCGAGGTTGTATGGACACTAATGGTTCTGCAGCAGACACCAGTGGAGTTGTGGACTGTAAATGCACTACTCCCATCTAAGACTTGGGGCACAACAGCAACATTGATAGTGAGCCGGGATTCAGGAGTAAGGAGTCCCCGAAGCAGGCTACAGCTATCTGCCGTACAAGTAGAGTTCTTGGGAACAACTGTCAGGAGGCACTCCAGTGTAATTCAGTACTAGGAGATCTTCACACTTAAAGGCGCTATAGAGGAGACGTTCAGAAAGGCACATGTTGGCGGAGCCTTGGAAAGGAGCATTCCATCTGACCTGGAGGTGATTGGGCCTCTGACCCGGAGGACACGGCACGGAGGCAGGCACCTGTGTGTACTACAGACTGTGAGTAAAGCTTTGGAACTACAAGCCCTGGTGTCCTCCATTCACTCTCGCGCCAACACACCTGGTACTGCTACATCTGGGTACTAGCTTCTACCCTGCCTGCGCCTCTCAGCTACCCCAACATCCACACTGCCCTGGGACTACAGCTCCACCTGTGGGGAGCTTCACCATCTTGGCTGCAACACACCACAAGTCCCAGTGGATCTGCACACAGCGTCGGCTTAACATCTCACTTGCCGAACACCACAGGTGGCGTCACGAACTATTCCATTAAATACATTCCACCATTCAACTTCCCCTATTACTTGGGCGCCCAGGGCCACGGACCGGGTCACTGCTGCTGTGACACATCCGCTGACACCGGCCCGGTACCGAGTACCCCACAGCCCTGGGAGGGCGACCCACAACCACGACAAGCACTGCATCTTCAGCCACAACTCTGGCTGTGGCAGCATCGGTCGCGACTGTGCAGTTCACAGGGGCAGCAAGGGTTGACTAGCTTGGGCCATTTTGGAGACCGCAAAGGATGAACCAATTCATGTTATTTGCCAAATTAGCAAAAAAACCTGGAGAACTAAACTGCTAGACAACAGGGGTTGGAGAACTAAGCTACTAAACACCTAGGGTTGGATAATAAACCACTACACAATAAAATATTGAAAACTATACTACTTTACAACAGTGCAGATAGAATCCCCCTGAACTCTGTGCTGTGCAGTCAGGGCTCACCGCAATCAGGCAGTGTTAAAATTAATATTCCTTGGAGATCACGGTCACACAGCTCAAGAGTTGTGGACAGCTCTTCAGGCCAAGTTAGTGCAATGGCTGTCTCCAGTGAACCTGGAGGCAGGGAAGGCCATGTACGATAACGATGCAAACCTCATGAGGTCATACGCCAGGGCAAACTCACCCACATGCTTTGCATGGCTCACTTCATCAACCTAGTGGTACAGCAATTTCTCTGCCACTATCCTGGCTTGGATCCATTACTTCAGAAAGGACGGTCCTTGTGTGATCACTTTTGACGATCGCACCCAGCAAGTCATTTGCTTGCATTGCTACAGAGGTCCTTCGGCCTACCAGTTAACCGTTTGAGTTGTCATGTTCTGACACAATGGAATTCCACTCTGCACATTTTGCAGTGACAGTAGCAGCAGTGATGAGCCCTGGTGCAGTATGTCCTTTTGCATAGCCTGGGCCAGCGCAGTACCGATGTGGTGCCAATCACACTTGCGGAGTCAGCACAGATTAAATAACTCTGCACCTTTCTCCACAGTTTCAAAATGGCTACTAAGATGGTTAGCGCTGATGTTACTATTATCAGCATCACTATGCTGTTCATCTACAAGCTGATTAAGAGGAAGAGGAGAAAGCAGAGGAGGATGCAGAAGGGATAACAATATCTCTAAGCTTTAGTGTGTTGTCGCACAGGCGAGTGCCATGCAAGGGTGGATTACAATGACTGAGGGGGGCTCATGGTAGCAAACACAATGAATGTGCAGGAGCCAAGGAACAAATGAAGGAGGATGAGGGGGAAGAGGTGATGGAAGCGCAACAGTCAGGAGATGAAGAGGATAATGATCCCCTCTCTGTTTTCCGTGCTTGGCGGGAGGGGATGGAGGAAGCAGCCTTGAGTGTTATCCCGCCACCAACACACCATGGACCTTGACCTCATGGAAGCGCTCGACACATGAACACCTTCTTGCTGCACGGTCTTCAACATGATGCTCTTATTCTTAGGGTTAGAAATAGTGCTGACTACTGGGTTGCCACTCTGATAGATCCATGGCACAAGAGGAAATTTTGCGAGATGCTTCCTTCCCTGGAAAGAGACGTGTGCATGCTGGAGTATCAAAACACATTTGCAGACAATCTTAAGAGTGGTTTTCCCTAAGACAGCAGTGCTGCATGCAGTGTGCATCACAGTTATAGACTTCCAACCCTGGGAACGTCGAGTCATCAATGCAAAAAAATTATCAGCAGTGTAAGTTTCAGAGATAGCACGGTGGCTTAGTAGTTAGCTCTGCAGCCTTGAAGCACTGCGATCCTGGGTTCAACCCCGCTCCCCAAGGACAGCAGCTGCAAGGAGTTTGTATGTTCTCCATGTTTGCATCGGTTTCCTCCAGGTACTGTTGTTTGCTCCCACACTCCAAAGACTTAAGGGCCTGTCACACTAAGCAATATCGCTAGCAATATCGCTATAACGTCACTGGTTTTTGTGACGTTATAACTGATATTTACCTCCGACTGTCTCCCCCGCTGGTTATCGCTGATCGCGCGAGAACGTCCTGGACCGTTTCTCGTCGTCAGCTTCCTGTTGGACTTCCTGTGGCACCGACGAGCGACGCGTGGACGCGGGCGGGAGGACGTCAGGATCGCCTCGTCTGACAGGTAAGTAGCGACCCCTGACCCCTGCTATGTCGCTGGTGAGATCTGCCTGTGTGGCAGCTCACTAGCGACCACTTAGCGATGCACCAAAGATCCTGACCGCGTCATATCGCTGGTCGGGATCGCCTGTGCATCGCTAAGTGTGACAGTACCTTTATTGATAGGAAATTTAGATTGTGAGCCCCAAAAGGGACATTGCAGAAAATGTGTGTGAAGTGCTGTGTAATTATTGGTGCTATATAAGTGAGTAAAATAAATAGAAGAAAACTAAAACAAAATTACGTGAGGTGTTTCTTACATTTTTAAAACCAGCCCGTGCTGCCGTAACATATGCCCTTAAGAACCAGCCGGTACCGAGTATCCCCACGGCCCTGGTAGGTGCTCCACATGCATACCAGGATAGAGATGAGGGGGCCATGCGTACCAGGATAGGGATGAAGGGTTCATGCTTACCAGGATAGGAATGAGGGAGCCCTGTATATCAGGATAGGGATGAGGTGTCCATGCATACCATGATAGGGAAGATGGGGCCATGCATACCTGGATCAAGGACATATATGTAACAGGATGGGGGCTATTAGTACAGAATTGACAACATTTTTTGCTTCAATTTTGTTTTCTATTTTCCTCCTCTAAAACCTAGATGCGTCTTATGATCCGGTCCGTCTAATAATTAGAAAAACACAGTTTCATGCAATTAAATGCAATTTAATTATTTATAAATCATACCATGTGATTTTCTGTTTTTTTATCTTTAGATTCTGTGTCTCACAGTTGAAGTGTAGCTATGATAAAAATTACAGCCCTCTCCATTCTTTGTAGGTAGGAAAACTTGCAAAATTAGCAATGCATCAATTACTTAGTTTCCCCACTGTAAGCCCAGCAAAGTCACTTCAAATATAAATAGGTTTGTAAAAAATAGGAATTGTACACTTCATTGAAGAAAATAAAAATTTGTACTAAATTTTAACTCTACTAAAATCCTAACTAAATAAAAGGACATTTGAAAAACTATGCTGAATTAATGAAGAAATATGCTAAACTATTTTAATATTTGTTTTGAAGGTTTAAGCATCTGTAAGGGGGTGAGATAGAATTACCTCCTTGCTTCCCTTCCTCTAAAGCCCCCGTTACACATAGTGATATCGCTAGCAATATCGCTGTAAAGTCAACGATTTTGTGACGTTGCAGCAATATTGCTAGCGATATCGCTGTGTCTGATACTTACCTCCGACCGGCTCCCCTGCTGGTTATCGGTGAACGCGCGAGAATGTCCAGGACTGTTTCTCGTCATCAGCTTCCTGCTGGGCTTCCTGTGGCGCCGACGAGCGACGCGTGGAGTCGGGCGGGAGGATGCAGGATCGCTGGGTGTGACAGGAAAGTAGCGACCCCCGAACCGTGCGATGTCGCTGGCGAGATCTGCCTGTGTGGCAGCTCACTAGCGACCACTTAGCGATGTACCAGCGATCCTGACCGCGTCATATCGCTGGTCGGGATCGCTGGTGCATCGCTAGGTGTAACTGTACCCTAACTGTCTTCCATCTTTGGTGTTTACATATGCTAATGTTGATAAAAATGATAAATATTTGCGCTACTGCTACATAATCAGATGTATTATCGCTCACATTTATGGTACTGCCAGATTCATACATGTGTTACCATTCTTTAGAGAACTGTATTATATTGTTTTATGTTCCTTTAGTGTAATACTGCATATAATATATGTGATGTGTACTAATGTTCATGTACAGTTTAGGGAAAGTAAGATGCATCCTTTTGAGACACTAGAGGAGGACACCTTAGTATTATAGTTCTTATTAACAAGGGTAAGTGTAGTTCCTGTATGGGGCACTAGATGGGGAATACTAGTGTGCACTGTAGGTATAGTTTATAGGATGGTTATAGGGGGTTAAGTGTAGGAGGGGCTGCCGGGTGGTAAGACAGGAATTTCTAGGAAGTTAGGTCAGAAGGGACCAGGGTGCCTAAGTGTCCACATGGGCTATATGCCCGGACAGCTCCACAGCCATGCTACATTAAATCACAATAGCCCATGTTATCCATAGCCACTGTGCATCATAGCAGTGGGCCAGAACAGGGAAGGAAATATGTGGCAACTCATCGCCTGGGTGGTTGCCTTTAGGGTAGGAGCCGGTTGGACTGAGGAGATGAAGGAAGTTGGAGCTTCGACGAGATCGGTACAGACGGGCCAGATGCTTTACCAGAGGCAACCAAACCTGGTGACTTATAAATTGGGAGAAGTCTGCCCTATTGCCCCTCTCCCATGTCCCGATGCCCCGACTTGGGACTCTCTCCTCGCTGCCTATTGTATCTAGCTTCAAATATCTAGGTATCCACATATCTCAATGCAGTACACTTGACTTACAACTTAATGTCTACCCACTGCTGGAACTAGTTAAATTTAAATTTGCAACTTGGAGTAAACTTCCGCTATCTGTAGCCAGCCGTATTAACCTGATCAAAATGATATTGCTCCCTAAACTTAGCTATTCCCTTCAACACAGTGCTGTACTGATACCTAAGTCCTTCCTTGCAAATTTGAATTCCCAAATTACATCTTTTATATGGTGGAAAACTAGGCCCAAACTCAGGTTATCCGCCCTGCAGAGACCTAAACAGGGGGGTGGGGCGGCGTTAGCAGATTTCTTTCTATATTATCTGGCTGGGCAGGCTAAATCCCTAAGTAAATGGATGCCTAGTAATTATCTTTCCAATACTGAAAGTCATCTGCTTCATGCTGCACGAGCTGACATCTCACTGGGCTTCCTGGAGTTGGAAAAAAACAATGTCCCTTGTCTATTGCCCCTACTTCGACTAGCGCGATCAGTTTGGAGGCAAAATAAGAAAGTAATTGGATTTAATGACATCATAGCTGAAATGAACTTGTGGAACAATAATTATTTTCCGGCACTGTTTAACCACCCATTCACTGATTTTTGGATTCTGTATAATGTCTCCTCGATAGGTGATTTGCATGATCATGGGACCTTAATGTCTTTTGAACAACTACAGGTTAAATATGGTATCCCGAGGTCCCAATTTTTCCACTACATACAGCTAAGATCGGCATTTCAGTTGCACATGAAGTGTATGGACATGGGCCGTGCTATCTCGTCTCTGCCTTTGATAGGAATCCTTAACTTGCAGGGTCCTCAGGGCCTTATCTCCTCCTTGTATACATACATGCTATCAATTGGAGCGGAATCAGCCATAAGTTCTATTAAGGGGAAGTGGGAAAGGCTCATCCCCGATGTGCGGGGAGAAGAATGGGAAGAGATTCTGGAGTCTCCAATCAGGGTGTCTCCATAATGGAATGCCACAGATATATATAATATACCAATCATACTTGACTCTGACACGACTCTTTAGGATGGGTCAATTCCAATCAGCAGAATGTTTTCGATGCCACTCATCAGATGCAGATTTCATTCATATGATATGGCAGTGACCTATTATTCTACAGTACTGGAAAGAGGTGACGTCATTATTGACATCCCTGGTACAAGCTCTTGTTCCTCTTGAACCACTGGTCTGTTTGTTTGGGGTATGGGATGAGGAAACTTGGGGTCTTTATGTTGGGATTTTTCTGCGAGAGGTTATTTATGGCATGAAAGGTATGGCACTGCGATGGATGGGGGGCACATGTCCCTCCCTCAGAGCATGGTTCGATTTGGTGAACTTGGTTATCCCATATGAGCGTACATCGTATCAGAACAGGGGGTGCCCGGGTAAATTTGATAATTTGGGAGAGGTGGAGCTCTTCTCATCTTACTCTACAAAGTGGGGGCATCGCATAGAGGATAGTATAATGTAAAGTATTAGGCGGCGAAATAGTAGTTGCTGTAGTTGCAGTTGTAATTTAGGAACTTAGAATAGGTTTATTACTTGTGTAACAATATAAGGGCTTGTATAATTTAAAGGACATAAATATTTCATAGTGTACAGCCTATTGTCCTTTACATATATTCTGTAGGTTAAATATGTATTACCTTGCATATTAATAAGAGTGCACATATTGCTCTGTGTTCAATAATATATGGGAGTGTGTATGCTCTGTATAATGTTTACTCCTGTATGCAAATATGTATATTGAACATTTTGTTTTGCGTTTAAATAAACAAATTTAAAAAAAAAAACCTGGTGACTGATGATTTCGAGTCTGGGGCAAAACAGGCAGAAGGAATTGTCATCATGGCGAAGTTAGGCCAGGAAGGAACTGGGGAACAGTCTAGGACGGTCCGATCTGGGCGTCTACAGCGCAGAAGCGACAGCAACGCAGGGAAAGATAAGAAAACAAGTGAATTCCATGATGTGCCAACTGTGGATGTAATGTGTGAAGTATTAAGTATAGAGAATGTTCAAGTTATTCTGGACTGTGTCTCCATTACTGGGCGTGGCCTGAAAGAGGGATCATCGTCGCCTGGGAAGTACCTGGAGGGACCTGAATTTGGAGACGCAGGTATGCTGAGAAGATGAATACACTTTTCTGTAGTGGAAGGTCGAGAAACAGATGCTGCGATATCTTGGGTGACGACTACAGTCTTGGCCTCCCCTTACACATCTAAGGTATGAGCAGTAAAAGTTTGAAAATTGCTCTCATTTTTCAAATGTTTTGTCAAAGTACAATGTGATACCAAAATATATTCACAATCACTGGGATAAGTTTAAGCATTGCAGAGCTATTGCCACATTAATTGACACATCAGATTTAAAAAAAATGGGGTTTGTTCATTGTCATAAATGGAGTTATAGTTATACAGATCAAAGGCTGTTGGCACTGGATCACTTCCTGCACCGTTTGCTGTGAACAGGTAAGGCTAATTTCACAAAAGCATTTTTTTGCACAGCGCATCGTGCGTTTTGCATGCGTTTGTGTTTTTTATGCACATTCATTCTCTAGAGGTTAAAACCAGTGTCTACACATTTTTATGCCAAAAACGCATGCGCACAAAACCGTAGACGAATGTATGTCCATGCGCACGCCTGCATTCCCATAGATTGTAATGCCTTATTTTGTCGCATTCCGTGCGCATGCGGTTTTTTTATGCCCTTCGGTGGACCCAAAAATGCAACAGGTTGCATCTGGCGCGCGCATGCTCACGAAAACGCATACGAACGCGTGCAACGCAAGACCATGCGCATGCCATGTTAAACATAGGTATGCATGATGCATGCGCATGGACGCACTCGATGTGCTGCGCAAAAAAACGCTAAAGTGAAACCAGCCTAATTAATCTTTTGTATGCCTCCCCTGCCCAGCAGATGTGGTATGGTCAGACCATGACCCTGTAGGGTCAAACACAGCCTTTACACAGTACACAGCAGGGGCACATTTATATGATCATCTCAGCACAGGGACATTTTATTTAAACTTATCCAATTATGGAAGTTATTATTATTACAAGATCTATTGATTAAAATGCACTTTTGTTTGTGGGAAAACCCCTTTAAATCTAAAATATAATATGTTTATTCATTTCTGTACTTAATGTACCCACAAACCCTGAGGAGGGCAAGAATAGCTTGGTTGTTTTACCCTGCGTATGCCTGAGTGCAAGAAGAGTACCTATCATGTGCTCGGGAAAGTTGGTTGGCGTATGTGCTAGTTTGTGACCCAATGCAGTCATCTCCCCGGCCTATCAAAACGACGAGTGGTGGCAGTGAAAAGTGTGGTGTGGATGTATGAACTTCATGTGGGTGTGCTTAGCTCATTGTCAGCCTATTGAGATATGAGTGGATGAATGCATGTAGGAAGCTTAGTCCCCCTTTACAGTAGCATCTGAAGCATTGTGTCACGAGTGAGTGGTATTTGTAACAAATTGGTAGTAGCGGTAGTGATTGATCATGAAAGCCAGGCTCAGACTGACCCATAGAGTATCAGGGCAATCCCCCGATGGGCGTCCAACTCCACTATATGTGCAGTACTTGGCAGAATTCACTTGATTCACTCCGTACAGAAAAAAGCAGCATCCCATCATTCATTACCCAAACTACCCAGTTTATTATTATATAGAGAATTAGAGATATAAGTAAATTTATGAGGGTAGTGCAATATTTGTAAGAAGGTGAAAAGTGGATCCCCCCCATAGTCACTGTTATTGGTGGACCCTTGGCACCCCAGTTCAACACTGATGAAAGAACAAACTGTCTGCTGCAGAGAGGGGGTAAAAATACTTTTAACACTAATAGTGTCGAAGCAGCTTACCAAAATTTTGTTCATTTGTTCCATACAGACATCAGGAGTGAACATGGCACGAATATAATCCTTCACCAAGCTCATTCTGTTACCTTCCAAGACATCATGTTTTTGTGCTGACATCAATTCAGTTTTTCTAACAGCAAGCTGGAATGTAATACAGAAAATAATGCAAAATTATGTGATATTTATATGGTATATATATGGTGTGTGTATATATATATATATATATATATATATATATATATATATATCAGCAAAAACATGTTAAGTATTGTTTCAGTTGCTAAATTGTGTTCATTTTCAAGTTACTACATATTTAGGTGACCCTAGTATGGGAAATGGGGTGTGTTGGGCTCCCTCCCAACACAATTGGGTGTTACTATGGAATTGTGAGAAGGTGAAGCAGTGTTTTTATTTGGTATTAGCCCTCTTTATTATTGTACATCTACTATTCTCAGTTTATATTTTAGTTTTATAACCTACACTTTGAGCTACAGATAGAGCAAAGAGAACTTTTGCACCGAGGTCCAGATTCTTGATCAGGCCCAAAGACATTTATGTCATGTAAGATGTCACCATCACCAGTATTTTAGATGACAGATGGTAGATTTGGTCTCTATTACACATTTTCAAATAGGGTGGAGAAGATTAAAGTTACACCTCTGAAATTAATCTGTAAAACAAAAGGCACAAAGGCAGCACTGTGCCAACATTTTTTGCTTTAAGAAAAGCACAGTATCAATGTTTTTCTGGCACTGCAAGGCCTGCATGATCTAGTAGAACAGTAAGGCACACTGTGAACTGCAGCTAAGAAATGACCAACAATCGTCGACATGCAAGCGGATGGGTGGTTGTTTAATAGCCAGTTTAGATGGCTTGAGCACACTTCAATCTATGTGCATGAAATATTATTATTTATATAGGACAATGTGCTGCTAGGGGCAATGATTTTTAAGCAATCTTTTAAAATATTTCTGTCAACATACAAGCTTTTTGCTCATCCTTACGGTTATTGGCAGCCTGTTTAGACTGGTTGATATTTGGGAAACGAGTGTTTGTAGGAACACGCATTCCTGATAATCATGCAGTGTAAATAAACCTTAAGTCTCTCTTGAAAAACCCTCCGGTCATAATTATGCAATATATAATTATTAATATGTTGTGTTGGCATTATATTGGTTTCTTTGTTACTGGTTGGGCTCACACAATGACAAGGAGGGCCGCTGGCCTTTGACAGGGAGGGAGTATAGTAACACAGCCTCACCCACCCCAAATTGTAATGTTTTGGTATATGTTGGTTTCTTCCCCTTTCCTTTGTATTTTGGTTTCTATCCATTGATGTCATGTTAGGGTGAGCTTTGCAGGATTTATAAGGGTTCTTGTTGTGAACTCATTTTTTGGTCTGCCTCTGGTTTCTGGTGAGGGAGCTGGTTTTGCTGACAGAGGAGTTGTGAGTTCTCTTTCCGAGCTCCCTCTGGTGGTGGCAGGAGGTAGTGAAGCTGATCTAATTACTAGAGACCTGCCACCTGATAATGAGGAAGAGGATTGGACATCTGGAGTCTCAGACTGGATTTAAGACAGCTGACTCCCTATTCCCATGCTGGTGATTTTTTCCTGCCTCCTAAGGTCTTAGTTTCCAGCTCAGTTCCTATCTTCTCAAGCTAAGTTGTCTTTGCTAATATTTACATTTGGTTTGGTCTATTCAGTTTTTTGTGTGGTCAGCCAGCCCCGGCTGGAGCTGTGTTGAATTTCTACTCTTATGTCACTGTATGTGCCAGTTTGCTTTTTGTCCCTTATTAGATTGGCCTCTTTTTGCTCTGTTCTCAGAATATGCCAGAGTGCTGATATAGTGGGAGAAGTCTAGTGACTTCAGGGTATTTTTTGCTATCAGAAGTGTTGGATCTTTTTGCAGGGTTTTTTGGCGTGATTGCAGTGTCTTTCCTTTCCTGTCCTTTCTAGTTAGTGTGGGCCCCATCATTTGCTCAGCCTATTTTCCTACCTGTGTTTGTGCTTTCATCTTATCTCACTGACAATATATGTTTGGGGGCTGTCTATTCCTTTGGGGTCTGCTCTGGGGCAGTTTTAGATTTCCCTTTTCTTGCTTTAGGCTTATTAAGTCCTCCGGCTGTGTTAGTTGTGTAGTTAGGATCAGGGGTCTGCAATTCGCGTAGTTACCAACCTCTCTGGTTTTCTGTGACTTGGCTTGGTCTTGTTTTCCTCCTTGGTGACACATTCATAACAGAATCACCAGCCATACCGCAGATTCTAGGGTACTCAAAAGCAGGAAAAAATTACATCTGAAAAAAAAATTCTGACAATTTTTTTTTTTTTTATCTTTTCCTCTTTTTCTCTGGGGCCATAGGAGGATTTTTTCTCTAATGGAGATTAAGCAATTGTCTGATCGTGTGGAGCAGCTTGCTGCTGAAGTGCGGGGAATTTCCACCTATCTCGCTCAGTCACATGCTGTTGAACCAAGGATCCCTACTCCTGATGTGTTTTCTGGGAATTGGTCTAAATTTTTGAATTTTAAGAATAATTGTAAATTATTTCTTGCCTTGAAGCCTAACTCATCGGGGAGCTCTGTGCAGCAGGTTAAAATTGTCATCTCCTTGCTGCGCGGCGATCCTCAGGATTGGGCTTTTTCTCTGACACCTGAAAACCCTATTCTGACTAATGTGGACGCATTTTTTCAAGCCTTGGGGTTGTTGTACGATGAACCTAATGCTATTGATCAAGCAGAGAAAACCCTATTGGCATTGAACCAGGGTCAGGATTCTGCAGAGTTATACTATCAAAAATTCCGAACGTGGGCGGTCCTTACTACATGGAATGATGGTGCATTGGCAGCTCTCTTTCGGAAGGGTTTATCACAGACCGTAAAAGATATGATGGTGGGTTCCTGTTCCCTCTGGTCTTGATGATTCTATGTCATTAGCCATTCAAGTTGATCAGCGTTTACATGAACGTAAAACTACACGAGAGGCGTTACCACCTTTTGAACTAATGTCTGAACCTATGCAATGTGATAGGGTTTTGTCTAGGGTGCAACGTCAGGAGTTTAGAAGGCGTAATAAGCTGTGTTTTTTCTGTGCAGATGCCTCTCATACTATTTCTGTCTGCCCTAAATGAGAGAAATGATTTGCACACACATTTGCTGTGGGCAGTGTACATCCTAAGTTTCTTTTGGCAATTACTCTCATCTGCTCCTTAGCCACAATTTCCGCTAAGGCTTTTGTAGATTCAGGAGCAGCTTTGAATCTGATGGATTTGGACTTTGCTAAACATTGTGGTTTTCCTATGATACCTCTGTGGACGCCTAATCCTTTGAGGGGTATTGATGCTACTCCTTTGGCGGAGAATAAACCTCAGTTTTGGACCCAGGTGATAATGCGAGTTGCCCCAGACCACCAAGAAAATTGTAAATTTTTGGTGCTGCACAATTTGCATGATACTATTGTTCTGGGTTTTCCCTGGTTACAAACTCATAATCCAGTTTTGGATTGGAAATCTGTGTCTGTGGTGAGTTGGGGTTGTTAGTGTGTTCTTAGGGACACTCCTGTTTTCTCCACCTCTCCTCAGTCTCATGATATTCCTGATTATTTGGCTGATTTTTCTGATGTATTTAGTGAGAGTAAGTCTGCGTCTTTGCCTCCTCATGGGAGTTATCACTGTGCAATTGAGTTGATGCCTTGGTGTAAATTTCCCAATGGTCGGTTTTTCAACTTATCAGTACCCGAACATGATGCTATGCGATCCTATATTAGGGAGTCGTAGGAGAAAGGTCATATTAGACCATCCTCTTCACCCTTAGGTGCTGTTTTTTTTGTGGCCAAGAAAGATGGTTCATTAAGACCTTGTATTGACTATCGTTCCCTTAACAAGATGACGGTTAAATATCAGTACCCGTTACCCCTGATGTCTGATTTATTCTCCAGAGTTAAAAGTGCCTGCTGGTTTACTAAGCTTGACTTCAGGAGGGCGTATAATCTTATTCGCATCAAGCACGTGGATGAATGTAAGACGGTGTTTAATACTCCGGAGGGACATTTTGAGTACCTGGTGATGCCTTTTGGGCTCACTAATGCCCCATCTGTCTTCCAATCCTTCATGAATGATATTTTCCGGGACTTTATAGATAAGTTTTTGATCATCTATCTGGATGATATTTTGATCTTTTCCAGTGATTGGGATTCTCATGTGGAACATGTCTGGACTGTGTTCCGGATTTTGAGGGAGAATTCCCTGTTTGCTAAGGGATCGAAATGCCTCTTTGGTGTACAGAGGATTTCATTTTTGGGATTTATTTTGTCTCCGTCGACTATTAAAATGGACCCGGCCAAGATACAGGCCATTTATGATTGGGTTCATCCCACTTCTTTGAAGGCTCTCCAGAAGTTTTGGGGTTTTGCTAATTTCTATCGTAAATTTATTGGTAATTTTTCTGGTATTGTCAAACCACTGACTGATCTGACCAAGAAGGGCGTTGATGTGCTGAACTGGTCTCCAAAGAGTGTCTCAGCATTTCAGGAGCTTAAGCGAAGATTCACTTCTGCTCCGGTTTTACGGTAACCTGATGTCTCACTTCCATTTCGGGTGGAGGTAGATGCTTCAGAGATTGGTGCGGGAGCTGTTTTGTCCCAAAAGGATCCTGTAACTTCTAAAACGAATCCCTGTGCCTTCTTTTCTCGAAAGTTCTCCCCATCTGAACGCAACTATGACGTAGGGAATCGGGAATTTTTGGCCATGAAATGGGCATTTGAAGAGTGGAGACATTGGTTGGAGGGAGCTAGACATCAAGTTGTGGTCCTCACTGACCACAAGAATTTGATTTATCTGGAGTCGGCCAAAAGCTTGAATACTAGACAGGCAAGGTGGGCCTTGTTTTTCACGCGTTTTAATTTTGTGGTCTCTTTTCTTCCGGGCACTAAGGATGTTAAGGCAGATGCCCTTTCTAGGAGGTTCTTTGCTGATTCTCTTATTGTGACCGAGCCTACTACCATCCTAGGTGAGGGGGTAGTCCTTTCTGCCATTTCACCTGTTTTGAGACACGCCATGGAGGAATTTCAGGAGGATAAACCTGAGCGTTGTCCTATGGGAAAATTGTATGTTCCTGACCAGTGGAGGAAGAGAGTGATGTCTGAAGTTCATTGCTCCGCATTGGCTGGTCATACAGGTATTTTTGGTACCAGAGATTTGGTGAGTCGGTCTCTTTGGTGGCCTGCTTTATCTCTTGATGTCAGGAATTTTGTGCAGTCCTGTGGGACTTGTTCTCGGTCTAAACCCTGTTCTCACTCTAGTGAGTTGTTGACGCCCCTGCCGGTGCCCAAGAGGCCATGGATCCATATCTCAATGGATTTTATTTCTGATCTTCCTGTCTCTCAGAGAATGACTGTAATCTGGGTGATTTGTGATAGATTTTCTAAGATGGTCCATCTTGTACCACTCCCAAAGTTGCCATCTTCCTCAGAGTTGGTGCCCTTATTTTTACAACAGGTGGTTCGGTTGCATGGGATTCCTGAGAACATTGTGTCGGACAGAGGAGTCCAGTTTGTTTCCAGATTCTGGAAAGCCTTTTGTTCCAATCTGGGAATTCAGTTATCTTTCTCCTCTGCGTTTCATCCTCAGACCAATGGGCAGACTGAGAGAACAAACCAGACTTTGGAGTCCTATTTGAGATGTTTTATATCTGTTGATCAGGATAACTGGGTCTCATTTTTGCCCTTGGCTGAATTCGCGCTAAACAATAGAGCTAGTTCTGCCACTTTGATGTCGCCCTTTTTCTGTAATTTTGGGTTTCATCCTCGATTTTTGTCAGGGCAAGTGGAATCTTCAGCCTGCCCAGGAGTGTACACTGTGGTAGAGAAAATGCAGCAGATTTGGGATCAAGTGGTGGATAAGTTGTCACTCTCTCAGGAAAAGGCCCAGCGGTTTGCCAACCAGCATAGGACCATTGGTCCCTGGTTTAAAGTGGGTGATATGGTTTGGTTGTCGTCAAAGAATATCTCTATGAAGGTTGCATCTCCAAAGTTCAAGCCAAGATTTATTGGACCTTATAAGATTTTGGAGATTCTTAATCCTGTTTCTCTTCGATTGGCTCTTCCAGTTACGCTTAAGATCCATAATGTATTTCACAAATCTCTGTTGAAGAGGTTTGTTGAGCCAGTAGTTCCTGTGGCGGAGCCTTCTGACCCTGTATTGGTTGAAGGCAATGTGGAATATGAGGTAGAGAAAATATTGGATTCTCCTTTGGCTAGACTGAGACTCCATCATTTTGTCAAATGGAAGGGTTATGGCCAGGAGGATAATTCTTGGGTCTTTGCCTCTGACATTCATGCCAATAGATTGGTTCGTGCTTTTCACCGGGCCCCTCCTGATCTGCCTGGTGGTGTGGATGAGGGTTCGGGAACCCTTCCTCAAGGGGGGTACTGTTGTGAACTCATTTTCTGGTCTGCCTCTGGTTTCTGGTGAGAGAGCTGGTTGTGCTGACAGAGGAGTTGTGAGTTCTCTTTCCGGGCTCCCTCTGGTGGTGGCAGGAGGTAGTGAAGCTGATCTAATTAACAGAGACCTGCCACCTGATAATGAGGAAGAGGCTTGGACATCTGGAGTCTCAGACTGGATTTAAGACAGCTGACTCCCTATTCTCATGCTGGTGATTTTTTTCCTGCCTCCTGAGGTCTTAGTTTCCAGCTCAGTTTCTGTCTTCTCAAGCTTAGTTGTCTTTGCTAATGTTCACATTTGATTTGGTTTGGTCTATTCAATTTTTTGTGTGGTCAGCCAGCCCCGGCTGGGGCTGTGCTGAAATTCCACTCTTATGTCACTGTATGTGCCAGTTTGCTTTTTTCCCTTATTAGATTGGCCTCTTTTAGCTCTGTTCTCAGAATATGCCAGAGTGCTGATATAGTGGGAGAAGTCTAGTGACTTCAGGGTATTTTTTGCTATCAGAAGTGTTGGACCTTTTTGCAGGGTTTTTTGGCATGATTGCAGACAGTGTCTTTCCTTTCCTGTCCTTTCTAGTTAGTGTGGGCCCCATCGTTTGCTCAGCCTATTTTCCTACATGTTTTCGTGTTTTCATCTTGTCTCACCGTCAATACATGTGTGGAGGCTGTCTATTCCTTTGGGGTCTGCTCTGGGGCAGTTTTAGATTTCCCCTTTTCTTGCTTTAGGCTTATTTAGTCCTCCGGCAGTGACTAGGCATCTAGAATCATCGTAGGTACGCTCCACGGCTGCTGTTAGTTGTGTGGTTAGGATCAGGGTTCTGCAATCCGCGTAGTTACCAACCTCTCTGGTTTTCTGTGGCTTGGCTTCATCTTGTTTTCCTCCTCGGTGAGGTTCTAGTTTATTCCACTTGATGTTGCTAGATGAAGGTCAGCCTCGAGCCTTCCTTAATTGACTACCAAGGACTTTGTGTGGGAAGATTTCCCCTCAAAAACTGATGTACCTGGGGTTTCAGTGCCTTAAGATCACAGAAGAAGATGATGTCAGACCTCGTCATGGAGGAGCTCCTCTGCTACCTCATCGAAAGAGCTGAAACCAGTGACAGTGAGGAGTGGCTGAAGTGCTGTATCAATGAATCAGCAGAGATCCATTGGTGGTGCAGGTTCCCTGAACACAGCGCTCAAAAGTTGAAGATCCAGTTCTGGCTACTGCAGTGACGCACCAGGATATAACAGGGATGTCAAGTTAGGATGTGGAACCACAGTATGCAGACACCAAAGCGCCAGGTCAAGAGCAGATTATGAAGGTTTAAGAAGAGATGCTTACACTCCATCTCCCCATAATGCAAGTAGGCACTGAGTGTCAAGCATGGACCATTCTGCAGGAAAGGAGCGAGAGCCCAGTGGAGTGGAGAGAAATGCATTGCAATTCAGTCCTATGAATCATCAAACTGAGGGTGTGGAAGCCAGACAGCCTATTTCCTTACAATTAGCTTAGATGGATCCATCGGTGCCAGAGGGTGAAATTAATAATCCAAATGTATTGTCTGCTTGTGGTTAAATGGTTTGTACTTATTTAAAACAATTTTTGATTGCTTTATGAAGTCGATCTGATTATCTCATCCTTCTGCCAATGCGTGGACTGATAGGAATATGGTTAATTTTTCTAGCACATCAAATACAGTACCAATGATTGGTAAGGTGTCTCGGGTTTTAGAATCTAATGTCACATAGTCATTTAGCTGTGAAATTTTTCTGCTGGGATTCCATTTATAGCCTCATTTAAAGGACAAAATTTGTCTCAGTGAGTATATCGACTTGTTATCATTATTGCCCTCATCAAGAGGATTTGTAAAAATAGATTAAAAGAAGATAAAGTGGAAGATGATTGATAACGGTCAGCTCTCAGATCCTTTAACAATTGGTTGCAGGCATTTTGTGTATATACTGCAGTTTAAGGAGAAAAGCAACTGCATAAATGTTGTGGCCTGTTTCAGCACAATGATATTGTTTTGCAAACGTTCGGCAACTTTGGTGGTATGGCAAGGTTTTACTATGATAAAGCATTCCGACATAAACTGAAATGAAATGGGATGCAAGAGACATTGAATTATGGCTAAACCTAATGCTCCCACAAAGGAATAAGCAGTCAAAATATGTTGTCTCTAATACTAGTATTGGCAAAAGGGTTTGTTTTGCCTTCAACGAATCCCAATATAAATGATTAAACCACTGCAGATATAGGAATGAATGTTTCCTTTTAGGGGATCAAACCCAATGTCTAAATGTATTAAAAATCAAGTCAAACTGGATTTCAGCAACATAACAGAGTTAAAAAGGAGAATTCAAAGAGCAACGGCACCAGTGATAATGTGAAGAATGTTACCGTGGTTAGAAATTTACTCAGACAAAGAGAAAACTAACTTGTTGTACCTTATTTTTTTAGAGGATTGGTTGCGTATGGATTTACATTCTGAAATTGGTTTCAATGTGTAAAGATATAGTCAGAGACAAGTTGACTAAACAGCTGGATTTATGTAGAATTGGTTATCCTTTCAGTTCACCTCCTTTCAACAATTTTAGATATCGCTGTTAGTCATAGTTCCAAAAAAGATTAGATCAGATTGATCCATCATTTATCATGCTCTGAAAAGCATGCACTTAATGATGAGGTGGTTAAATCGTCTGCTTCCGCCAGCTATGCATCCTTTGATAAGGCTCTCAGTTTATTGAAAAGGCTTGGTCGGGTGGCGTTGTAAGCAAAGGCTGACATAAAGTCAGTTTTTAGACTTCTTCCAATATCTACGCCAGGTTTTAATTCATTAGGGTTTCAATTTGATAATGCATATTATTTTGATAGATGCCTGCCTATGAATTTTCTCTTTCATGTTTTTATTTTGAAGCATTTGCATCTTTTATTCATTGGGTAGTGGAGACGTTTTTTTGTTTGTTGGAATCTTTGATTCTAGTGATTGTTTAGGAAAGTTAAATACATTTAAAGAAATAACAGGTTATTTTGGTATCCTACTTGCAGATGAGAAGGCAGTACTTGTTGTTGTTTACCCCCGGAAAAATAATTAAGCATTAGGTCAGTTATAATGGTGATTCTATCAAAAGAAAAGACGTCCTTAACGGAGTTATTGGGGCTCCTTAATTTTACATCTGTGGTAATTCCTGTAGGAATAGTATTTTCTAGAAGACTTCATATGGCAAAGAAAGGCCTCAAATCTGCTTTTTCACATGTTAGATTAGCAATCATTAAAGAAGGACTTAGTTATTTGGCTGGAGTTCATAAATAGTTTTAATGGAAGTCAGAAGATGACCCAGGAGAGACCACGCAGATCCCTACACTGCTGTCAAAAATCATAGCTAGGGAGTCACACTGAACCACCCCGCAGTTACTTTTTCATCACAAACAGGCCTCTGCTCCCCCTATTGTGAGGACAATTACATTACTGGCCAACGATTAATGGATGAGGCTGCAAAGGAAGTTTTATTTAGTTTCCTCATCTCTCTGTCATATGTAGTTTCCTCAGTTTCCATATGTTAAACTGTGTAATTGTACTTCAGGAGTGTAAGCTCTTGTTCCTTTAGATAGACTCTCAGTGAGAGAGGAGGGGGGTGAATGCCCCTTCACTGGACCTGTGTTAAGAATCTTAGTATTTTGTATGACAATGGGCGTTGTCTTTGGCAATAGGATTTCATTGCTGCAAAAGCTATTTCTTGATTTACAGGCTCAGTAGGTTCATTAGGGTATTATGCTTATTAGGAAGGGGAGTGGTCAGCTGAATGTTGGTCTCATTCTTGGGTTATAAAAGGATTGAATGAAAACATTGCTTTAATTGAGTTATTCCCAGTTTTGATATACTTATTACTAGATGATCATAATTTCCAGAATAAGGGAATTTTATTACACTCGAGTAATAAGGGTTTCGTTCTTGAGGTTCTATTCGATGTCTATTGAGGTAATAAAACTAATTAGGCAATTGGCACTCTATTGCATGAAGTAAAATATTTGGCTGAAGGGCAATTATTTTGAAAATTATTACAATAAGACAGCTGACACTTTATCTCATCACCAGTGGAAGCAATTCTGGGATTTGGACTCAGGAGTTGAGAAGGAAAGCAGACCATGCTGGGATCATTTATGGAACCTGATATTAAATTGATGCAAAATAATATGAGAAAATAGCTCCAGAAACATGGACCACTTAATCGGCTGCATGGGAGGCTTGGACTCAAATATGTGAAAATGTGAATCCTACAAATCTTCAAGGCAAAGGAAATATAGTAATATTTTTTATTTATTCCCTAATGAAAAAGGAATTGAGTTTTTCCGCCATGTTAAAGGTGATCGCAGGTGTGTAATTTTTACTAAAATGTTTAGTTTTCAGCCCATCTCAAGTTGTTTTGCAGTAAAATAAATGATTAAAGGTTGTTGTAGGAATGTTCTAGTCCAAGAAAAAAAGAAGGCCCATATCTTTAGATTTGTTGTATGAATTATGGTCTTCCCCCAGTAAAGTCTGTGCTTCTTGGCTTTAGTCACAGTTGTTCAAAACGGATTTTGTTATGGCATTTTTTGCAGCTTTAAGATTAGGTGAATTGGTGGTAAAAGCTAAAGATGGGAAGGATCATTTGTTATTGGAGGACATGTTACTGAAACCAGAGTATATTAGTATTTTTATAAAAAGGTCCAAAACAGATGTATCAGGAAAAGGTAAATGGATTAGAATTAATAAATATGTCAGTTCAGACTTATGTCCAGTGCTTTTAGGAAGTGGCTTTTAGTTAGGTCTAAGGTTGAAAGTGCCTTTCCACTGCATCAAGATGTCTAGCACACTTAAATTTAGGGTCTTTGAAGTACTTTGCTCATTCCTTAAAGATAAGCTACTGAAACAGAATGAATGGATTAAAAGAAAGATGTAATAATGAAATTTGGGAACTTGGGATTCTGAAAGGTATAAATATGTATCAAGCCAAATGTATAAATCTAGTTTAATTATCAATTGAAAATGTTCTTGTAGGTAAGAAGCACATTTTCTGGATATTAGGACATTCTTTTATATTTTTGACCCAGAAGAGGGTTTCTGTAAGAAGTTATACTGAGAACCTATCTATTGACCCCTCAGTTTGTAAGTTAATATGGTTTGGTATCAGGGGTCTTAGATGGAAAGGTGTTGTTCAAGAGTTTAGTGAATTAAAGAATGCTTGACCTATCTATTCTGCAGGCAAAGTGAAAACTTTAGATCTATTGAAAGAGAAGAATTACATTTTGCTAATTAAGCGATTTTTACCCGAAACAGGTGTCATTTTTTCCCAGATAATTGCTAAATTGTCTTGGTATTTTAAAAGTTGGTCTCCTGGCATCCGGATTTAGGAGATTCGCAGTAAGGCTTTACGGAGTAGATTTAGTCCACCTTTCAGACGTAGGCATTGATCTTTTTAATGTTGGAATTCAAAATATGGTTGAGAAAGTGCTGTGGTGTTTTGGGGTACCATGTAGCTGGCTACATAGTTAGTAGGTTACTCACCCTACTTGATTTCTGATGGACATAGTTAAGTTTTGATATTTTGATTAATTGTCATTTATTTATTATTAATATTGAAATTAAACTCCCGGTAATAATTTTATTGATGCTACCTTTAATAAACATCGTTACCATATTTATCCATATAAGCTTGTTTGTGTTCTTGTTTACTGTTTTTTCGGTGTATGGTTTGGTGGGGCTTGTGTTACCATCGTAATGCCCACCTATGTTTTTATGATATGCTTTGTGAAGTGTCCATTTCATACTCACATTAAATTGTGCTGTCAGACAGTCAGGGATGTCTTGGGTGATAGATTTAATAACTAGGTTTTTATCACCTGTGGGATCAATGATCAAATAATCTGCAAAAAAATAACAGAAGATTTGGAATCCTGCTTGTGCAGAGCTGCTTACACCTTTTATATCTATATTTGGACTGGTTGCCATAAAACTGACTGTATGAATTAAATTGACCAGAAATGGAGTTGTTGAACATGTAATTCACGAATGCAATCACAGCTACTTGCCTTACCTTGGGCAAAAATTCTGTTTTCTGCCATAGCCCTATGTATAAATTCCCCTTTCAAGGCAGAATGGCTTGTTGGCGCTCCTTTCTGGAACCTGAGGTTCAAGACCTGCATACTCCATACCAGCAATGACTCTACATAAATGGGAAGGGTCCACTGAATGTCCGGACTGCTCTCATTCTGCTTCGGCATGCACTAGTTTCCTAATTTAAGGATAGATGTTCTAGGACTTGGGCAGAGGTGACATCCAACTGACACTATAAGGGTCACATACTATCTGACAGTTATTGTAGTGGTTGGTTTGTGAGATTGATTTTTAGTGAGGTCTCTTGATTTATGTCCTGCTACTTTGCTACTTTACCTTAATGACTTTGCTTACCTTTCCAATTTTCATTCATATTGTCAACCGTTTGACGACTAATACTGCAAAGCTAAAAAAAAAACCCAATATATTAGTGAAGCAAAGATAGTTAAATGGTGAGCTAAAATGAAATGGAAAAAATATTTAAGTACATTAGTGTAAAAAAAACATTTGAGATGATTCAGATGTAGAGTTGAAGGATAGTTGTATATTTATAGCCATGGATAGTGGGTGGATATGAGACATTTTTTTCCGCTTTTGCTGTACACTTTTCTTCCTTTTGGTGCAGACTTCATTGCCTCTGAATTCCATACAATAAATACTCAACTAAAATCTTATTTTATAAGGGGGTCTTAGGTTTGAAAATCACTTCGTAATGTACCTTTCATACTTGGGACCTTAATGATAGCAGTTAAAGGAGAAGTAGTTTAATAGATAGTTTACATAGAGTACAGCTCTATGAAGTCTATGGTGCTTCATTACTATGCAGAGTATTTGGAGCATACAGACATGTTCCTATAGGCACTGAATGAGATTACTCCTGACAAATCTAAAGTGTTCGATTTTTTTCAGCTTAGTGTTTTAGCTGACAATAGAAATTGTTTGATTCTTCTGCGGCACCTCCATAGGAGAGGAAAAACAACTTTTCATAGTTTTCATCAATGTCAATGGAATGCCGATGAAGTGCTTATTAAGATTGGGTCTTTCAGATGGAGAAACTACTTCCCTTAGCAAATTTCTTCTATGTCTAAAGATTGGGGCATTGAAATGGGGTAACTGATAGGTGACCCCTTGTATTATAATTGCAGCGTTTGACATAATGTACAGTATGCACACCAGATACACATACTGTACATTTACAAGGTATTGTACTAAGGTACAGTAGGTGAGCAAAGAGTCAAAAATAGTATTCTGGATATAGACATTAGAAATAAGTGAATGTTTAAAGTCATTTTACATACCGTATTTAAATGTCATTTTAGGCCCAACCTTCTTTGTTGATTACTTTAATATTACATCTCTATAAGGGCTAGATCTTAATTTTTCCAATATAAAGTTCAATACTCACTCCTTCATCAAGCTGCATGGTCAAATTAAAAATGGCAGCATACATATACAGTGGGGAAAAAAAGTATTTAGTCAGTCAGCAATAGTGCAAGTTCCACCACTTAAAAAGATGAGAGGCGTCTGTAATTTACATCATAGGTAGACCTCAACTATGGGAGACAAACTGAGAAAAAAAAATCCAGAAAATCACATTGTCTGTTTTTTTTTCATTTTATTTGCATATTATGGTGGAAAATGAGTATTTGGTCAGAAACAAAATTTCATCTCAATACTTTGTGATATATCCTTTGTTGGCAATGACAGAGGTCAAACGTTTTCTGTAAGTCTTCACAAGGTTGCCACACACTGTTGTTGGTATGTTGGCCCATTCCTCCATGCAGATCTCCTCTAGAGCAGTGATGTTTTTGGCTTTTCGCTTGGCAACACGGACTTTCAACTCCCTCCAAAGGTTTTCTATAGGGTTGAGATCTGGAGACTGGCTAGGCCACTCCAGGGCCTTGAAATGCTTCTTACGAAGCCACTCCTTCATTGCCCTGGCGGTGTGCTTTGGATCATTGTCATGTTGAAAGACCCAGCCACGTTTCATCTTCAATGCCCTTGCTGATGGAAGGAGGTTTGCACTCAAAATCTCACGATACATGGCCCCATTCATTCTTTCATGTACCTGGATCAGTCGTCCTGGCCCCTTTGCAGAGAAACAGCCCCAAAGCATGATGTTTCCACCACCATGCTTTACAGTAGGTATGGTGTTTGATGGATGCAACTCAGTATTCTTTTTCCTCCAAACACGACAAGTTGTGTTTCTACCAAACAGTTCCAGTTTGGTTTCATCAGACCATAGGACATTCTCCCAAAACTCCTCTGGATCATCCAAATGCTCTCTAGCAAACTTCAGACGGGCCCGGACATGTACAGGCTTAAGCAGTGGGACACGTCTGGCACTGCAGGATCTGAGTCCATGGTGGCGTAGTGTGTTACTTATGGTAGGCCTTGTTACATTGGTCCCAGCTCTCTGCAGTTCATTCACTAGGTCCCCCCGCGTGGTTCTGGGATTTTTGCTCACCGTTCTTGTGATCATTCTGACCCCACAGGGTGGGATTTTGCATGGAGCACCAGATCGAGGGAGATTATCAGTGGTCTTGTATGTCTTCCATTTTCTAATTATTGCTCCCACAGTTGATTTCTTCACTCCAAGCTGGTTGGCTATTGCAGATTCAGTCTTCCCAGCCTGGTGCAGGGCTACAATTTTGTTTCTGGTGTCCTTTGACAGCTCTTTGGTCTTCACCATAGTGGAGTTTGGAGTCAGACTGTTTGAGGGTGTCACAGGTGTCTTTTTATACTGATAACAAGTTTAAACAGGTGCCATTACTACAGGTAATGAGTGGAGGAAAGAGGAGACTCTTAAAGAAGAAGTTACAGGTCTGTGAGAGCCAGAAATCTTGATTGCTTGTTTCTGACCAAATACTTATTTTCCACCATAATATGCAAATAAAATGAAAAAAATCAGACAATGTGATTTTCTGGATTTTTTTTTCTCAGTTTGTCTCCCATAGTTGAGGTCTACCTATGATGTAAATTACAGACGCCTCTCATCTTTTTAAGTGGTGGAACTTGCACTATTGCTGACTGACTAAATACTTTTTTTCCCCACTGTAGCTATGAGCAAACAGATGAACGGCATACTAGGGCACACAAATCACCACATTACCAGATGGAGCTATTTATTTAAAGTATTGCGGCATATAATTCAGTCAAAAAATGGAGGTGCTTGCATGAAAAAACATGAATATTTCAATGTGAAGCGAAAAAAGAAATATGCAGCACTCACCGATATAGCTGAAAAACTGGACCCGTAGAAGCGAGTAATCGCGAAACGGCCGTTGTCTGGCACCTGCCTCCCCTAGCATTCCTCTAACGTCCTGCATGTCCATACATCTATTGATGGAATTTATGTGAAATAAAGACGCACAGTTTTTCAGCTATATCGGTGAGTGCTGCATATTTCTTCTTTTTTCGCTATACATATAGCTACCCCCAGAGACAGTTTAGTAAAATAGCAGCTTTTTTGGCAGTAGGTACCTTACTTACCCACATTGTCTGGCTGTGGTCCTTGTGAATTTTATCATTAACTTATTTATATGCAGTGCATTTAGAAAAAAAATAGTTCTATAGGGAGTGGACCAATGGCGTTATGAGCAGGATGTATAGAAATATTTTGCTTACCTTTACTTTTAATAGTCTTCTGACTTTCACCGTATCCATATCAAGGTCTTCTAATCTTTAATAAAATGTATAGATGAAAAGATAAAAATAACACAGTATAGCAAATGGAGAACATATTCTATATTCTTAGAAGTATAATTTCCAAATCACAGCAGGATTTAACATCTCTAACTATTTATATGTGCATGTAGCTCTTTCAAAGACAAGTCCAGCAATACCTTTACCTGAATCAGCTCACCTGTCCACTTTGTGCATGGCTGCCATCCCAGGAAAATCTAATACATAGTGAAAAAATCCAGCACTGAGATGTTGCACTCCAGTGAACTTTATTCCAAAAATCTTCATATAAAAGCATAGACAACCGACAATAGAAAAAAATGGCAGAAATAGCAGAGGTCCCAGACACCGGTTTACGCGTTTCAGGTCCAAATATGCCCCTTAGTCATAACCTAGTGTTAGACCAGTGAGTCCAAGGTTTTATATTGACCAAGGATTCAAAGAAACCCTGCCCCCCCAACACTTGGTTCAAATTTTGCACACCCATAAACATTAAAAATCTTTTACCAGAACAAAAAAACAAACTTAAAACCAACAATATAATGCAGTCATTATGTACATTCAAAAGGTCAGTGAACAGTATTAAAAGAGCAATATTATATCTGTACGCTTATTTAAACCGGTGGGATGGGCGGTCTCCATCATCAGGATCCAATGGTTTTATCAGCTAATAAGTTTTTGTTGCCAAGCTCCGCCCCTTCTGGGATTACTAACCCTTTTCATTCCGAGCTTGGCGACAAAAACTTCTTGGCCGAGAAACCCAATGGATCCTGATGATGGAGACCGCCCATCCCACAGGTTTAAATAAGCGCCCAGATATAATATTGTTCTATTAATACTGTTCACAGACCTTTTGACTGTATATAATGAATGCATTATATTGATGGTTTTAAGTTTGTATTTTTGCACTGGTAAAAGATTTTTACTGTTTGTGGGTGTGAAAAATTTGAACCAAGTGATGGGGGCAGGGTTTCTTTGAATCCTTGGTCAATATAAAGCCCTGACTCGCTGGTCTAACACTAGGTTATGACTAAGGGGCATATTTGGACCTGAAACGCATAAACTGGTGTCTGGGACCTCTGCTATTTCTGCCATTTTTTTCTATTGTCCGTTGTCTATGATTTTAGATGAAGATTTTGGAATAAAGTTCACTAGAGTATAACATCTTGGTGCTGGATTTTTTCACTACGTAATACCTTTACCTGGCCAGTCCGTTCCTTCCTATTTTTCTGAAGTGCAGGGAAATGTAACATTTATTGCTAAATTCTCCCATATCTAATCACTGGGGGTCGCAGCAGTGGTACATACTATGATTATCTATACTAAACTGACCAAATCAGACAATGCATTTCAGTGTTTTTTACTACTCCCTGCAGGAATAGCATAGCTTAGAAAAAAAGGAATTCCCAAAAGCCATCATGCTATTATGGCACAGTGATAAAGCTGGCTCATATGCCAATACTTGAGGGTAGCAGCTGTACTATAGAACTATAGAGCTGATTTCATGATGTAAAGGTTAGAATCTAAGGTAGTTCTGATGGCGGCCATTTCACAAGTTAGATGCTCCAGGTAAAGGAAATATGTCACCAGGTTTTGCTACCTAATCTACGGAGCAGCATAATGTGCGAGAAGAAACCCTGATAACAGCTATGTGTTACTTACTGGCTGATTAGAGTAGTTTTTATTATATCATTGTTTAATTAGCAGGACATTATCACAAGGCAACCAGTAAACCCGTTGACAGGTAATCCAACCGCGTCCCCACCACTTATTGGCAGCTTTGTGCCTATGCATAGTGTACATAGAAAGCTACTAATCAGTGGTGTGAATCGGGCTATACAGCACTTACAATTCAAAGAACTGCAACACCCAGTAAAATAAGTGGTAAATTGCTAGAATCCAGGTCCCGCGCCCTACATTACACTGGTCTCAAATAGGGTAGCAAAATCCTTGTGACAAATTCCCTTTTATGATGAAATAATGGCTGTCGCATCTTAGTGGTTAGACACAGGAAGGGGGCTTAATCTTGCAAACCATTACCCCTTTCCCCAATAATGAGACTGAGTGGTGAAAAATGAGTTACTAATAATTTACCATGGCAGTCCGAAGCCTACTTAATGTTGGTATTGAGCAAAAGTATAAAAACATTAACTGTTAAAAATATTGTAAATTCTGGAATTATCTTAACCCAAACATTGTCAGAATTGCTGTATTTTTCACCTTATCAGCCGCCCAAAAAATCATATAGATTACACAATACAAAGTATACATATATTGGGTACTACAAAATTGTGTCATTTTAAAATGCAACTAGTCCTGAGAAAAAAAGCTCGCATATGAGTATGAATATTTAAAATGCAGAGAGAGATTATAAAAATACCCACTGTAAATGACGTTTTTATTTTTCACTTCTTTATTCCCTCCCTGTTTTCTAAGAGCCATCACTTTTATCATTCTGCTGACATAGCGGCATGAGGGGTGATTTTTATGAGCCATTTTGTAGTTTTAATTGACTCCATTCACTTTACCACATAGGCTCTGATTCATTAAGGCTGGTACTTCATGCATCAGTCTTAATGAGGGTGAATGAGGACTTGCCTAATTCATTAGGATGCAATTGCCAGCGGATGAATTAGGTGCATTTTATTACTTGTACAGTATGTGCCCTGTCAGGTTACTGCAGTCAAAGACTGGAATAATCTTTCTAGCAACTACTAATGAAGCTGTGAGGCGGCTGTGACCACAATGGCGGTGCTGGCCAAATCTGTCATGAAACCTTAAACTCTTTCATGAAATCTGTCATGAAAACTGTGTTGCGTGAAAATTTACCAACATTTGAGGATGCTTTATGCCAAGATATAATTTCCTCCTGTTGCTGGACAGATGTCCAGGGACCACAGTGCTTTGGCTGCCCGTCCTGTTTTGCTGACTGCCAGTCCTTTAATTCCTCCCTAGAATGCCAGTACAAGCATTCTGACAGTGTTCACTACTGGTTTTTAATATTAGACAGTGTAGGACTGTCCCGATCAGAGTCACCTTGTCGTTGTGGGATGGCTTTTATGCTATTTTTGATCAAAAGCATTATTTCTAAAAACTCTGTGCTATTTAAATGCACTTTTTGCTCTTTATTTACTTAGATTCATTTTTTCTCTTGTAGGTTTTGCATGTTTTATGGCCAATGTGAACATGCGTTTATATGCTGCATGTGTACCAACTCAAGTCAAGCTCAAGTTTTGTGTTTTTTCTTTGTATTATTGCTTTCTGTGCAAGCCGGGGTGTGGCCTCCCTCTCCTAAACTGGAAATTGTATATAAAGCTTCCCCAGACTGGTGTTCCATGGATTGGGCCCAGTCCTTTTGTCTGCCCTTATTCACACACTGAGGTCAACTCTGACACATGGTAAGGTTTTTAATATTAGACAGTGTCGGACTATCCTGATCAGAGTCACCTTGTCGTGGTGGGATGGCTTTTATGCTATTTTTGATCAAAAGCAATATTACTGAAAACTCTGTTATTTAAGTGCTCTTTTTGCTTTTTATTTACTTGGTTACATCAGGGTTTTTGCTCTTTTTTTCTCTTGTAGGTTTTGAATGCTGCAGAGAACGTAACAAAGGATTAAGTCTCAATGCTGGCCAGTGCCATTATCGTCTTACTGGGTTTAAGGGGGTTTTACACTAAGCGATATCGCTAGCAATATCGCTAAAACGTCACCGGTTTTGTGACGTTATAGCGATATTGCTAGCGATATCGCTATGTGTGATACTTACCAGCGACCGGCTCCCCCGCTGTCCATCGCTGATCGCGCGAGATTGTCCGGCTCCATTTCTCGTCGGGCGCTTCCTGCTGAGACTTCCTGCTGTGACGACGAGCGACGCTGGACGCGGGCGGGAGGACGCAGGATCGCTGTGTGTGAATGGTAAGTATCGTGCGCTGCGTCGCTGCTGCATCGCTGTGAGATCTTTCTGTATGAAAGCTCACTAGCGATCATTTAGCGATGCACCAGCGATCCTGACCGGGTCGGATCGCTGGTTGGATCGCTGGTGCATCGCTAAATGTAAAAGGGCCTTAGTCAGTGCGCTCTGTGCTCCCATCTTGATGATGAAGATAGCTATCACAGTGTCTCCTATGTAATGCATACAGCAGAGTGTGTATCCTTTGTGCTGTATATACACCAGTTCCAGTGTCTCCTATGTGCAGTACATACACCAGTCCCAGTGTTTCCTATATGCTGTATATACACCACCCAGTGTCTCCTGTGTGGTGTATATACAATGAACCCAGTATTCCTATGTGCTGTTTATACAGCAGTTACGGTGTCTGCAATGTGCTGTGTATAGAGAAGTTCCAGTGTCTCCCATATGCTGTATATATACCAGTCCATGTCTCCTATGTGCTGTATATAAAGCAGTTTCAGTGTCTCCTATGTGATCTATATAGAGTAGTCTCATTATTCCTAGTATTTCAAATGTGCTTTATAACAGCAATCCCAGTGTCTCCAATGTGCTATAAATACACAAGTCCATTATCTCTTATGTGCTGTAAATACTGCAGTTTTGGTGTCTCCTATGTGATGTATATCCAGCAGTCTCAGTGTTTCAAATGTGCTTTATAACACCAGTTCCAGTGTCTCCAATGTAATGTATATACAGCAGTCTCAGTGTCTCCTATATGCTGTATATACACCAGCCCCAGTGTCTCATATGTGCTGTATATATGCCAGTCTATGTCTCCTATGTGATGTATAACAGCAGTTTTGGTGTCTACTATGTGATGTGTATACAGCAGTCTCAGAGCTTGCTATGTAATTTATATACAGCAGTCTTGGTGTCTACTATGTAATGTATATACAGTATTCTCAGTGTTTTCTTTATAAAGTATAATCTGTGGTCTGGGTATATTTAATGTGATGCATATACAGCAGTCTCAGTGTATTCAACGTTATTTATACAGCAGTCTCAGTGTATCATATGTGATGTTTAATCAGAATCTCAATGACTGAATGTTGTAGTGCATGTAACAAAGGATTTCCAGTGCCAGAGTCAGGATTTTCTTTGTGGCTGGACCTAGCATGCTTATCCCATCCTGATGATGAAGGCAGCAATTGTAGTGCCTCCTATGTAATGCAATCAGTAGCCTGTGCATCCTTTGTGAAGTATATACACCAGTCCAGTATCTGCTATGTGCTGAATATACACCAGTACCAGTGTATCCTATGCAATGTATATACAACAGTCTCAGTGTGTACTATGTGAAGCATAGATGGTAGTCTCAGTGCATCCTACGTGATGTGTATACAGCAACCTCAGTGTAACCTATGTCATTTATATACAGCAATCTTGGTGTCTCCTATGTGATGTGTACAGCAGTCTTGGTGTATCCTATGTGATGTATATACAGCAGTTTCAGTGTCTCCTATGTTATGTATATACCGCAGTCTCGTTGTCTTCTATGTGATGTATATACAGAAGTTTTGGTGTCCCCTATGTGATGCATAAATAATAGTGATAGTGTATCCTATGTGATGTTGTAATGCATATACAGTTATACAGCAGTCTCCGTGTCTCCTATGTGACATATATACAGTAGGCTTAGTGCATCCTGTGTGAAGTACAAACAGCAGCCTCAGTATAACCTATGTCATTTATATACAGCAATCTTGGTGTCTTCTATGTGATGTACATAGAAGTCTCAGTGTCTTCTACATAATATACACGCAACAGACTCAGTGCATCCATGTGATGTGTACAGCATTCTTGGTATCTCCTACGTGATGTATATACATCAGTTTCAGTGTCTCCTATGTATTGTATAAACCACAGTCTTGATGTTTTCTATGTGATGTATATACAGAAGTTTTGGTTTCTCCCATGTGATGCATATAGAGAAGTCTCAATGTATTGTGGCAGGGCTAAGGGTCGTGTAATTGATGGGAGATATGTGTCTCATAAATGGCTTATCTCCATAATGTAAGGCAGAAGTAAAGCATACCAGATATTGTTATTGTTTTTGTTTGAAGGACCTGTGGTGAGGTCACAGTCATGTGACCAGTCAGCTGCTGGGAACGTGGGTGTGGCTACAGCCTTATAATGTGACCTGCTCCTGAACCAGGGAGCTGTATGTGGGGAGGACTACACCTCCCAGCATGTGCTGAGACTCGCGGTCTGAGTCTGCAACCACGAAGGTTTATGTTTTGTTTGCCTAAGCTAGAGGCTATTTTTGGTGATACGCTGTTTTATGGTTTATGACAGAAATAAACCTCATGAACTTTGGAAGAACAGGTCTCCTGATTGTCTCCCGCTGCACCTGAGCGAGTCACATCCCCACAATTGGTGGTACACGTGCGGGCAGCGGTCCCAGCAGAGACTTGAGACAGTTGCTGCATGTCCTGGGTGAAGTTTGCAGCGGGGCAACAAGCATTGCCTGGAATCATGGAGGACCTCATGAAACACCTGGTCCAGTCCCAGGCACTGCAGCAGGAAACCAACAAGCTGTTGTTACAGCAGATCCAGCAAAGCCAGCAGGAGCAGCGGCAGCAGTTCCAGCAGAGCCAGCAGGAACAACGGCAGCAGATGCAGCTTCTGGCAACCGCCATCCAGGAGGGCAGGACGAGCGCCCCAACCCCAGGTCGGGCTGATGCCACCGACGTCGAGAAGGCGGTAAGACGCGCATTACAAAAAATGACCCCTGAGGATGATGTGGAGGCCTTCCTGACGGTGTTTGAGAGGGTGGCTGAGAGGGAAAAACTTCAGCCTGAGCGGTGGGTGGAGGTACTGGCCCCTTACCTAACGGGGGAGCCCCAGAAGGCGTACTTTGACCTGACGGTACAAGATGCCAGAGAGTATCCCAAATTAAAAGCGGAAATTCTCGCACGCTTGGGGGTAACAATGACTACCAGGGCACAGCGAGTTCATCGCTGGGCCTATCACCGGGACAAACCCCCCGCGCTCCCAAATGTTTGACCTGTTGCACCTGGTCCAGAAATGGCTGCAGCCAGAGTCGGCTTCCCCTGCACAGATGGTAGAGCGAGTTGTGATGGATCGGTTTGTGCATTCTCTGCCGAGACCTCTACAGACTTGGGTTGCCCAGGGTGATCCCCAAAATGCTGATGAACTGGTTGGGCTGGTCGAGAGATACCAGGGGATGGAAGGTTCCTTGGGGAAGCAGCCCATTCCATATTGGGGGTCCCAGCAGGGGGCGGAGTCACAAAAAGGGGTGGTGCGTCCAAGGTCAAAAGGGGCGGGGGAGGCGGTGCCCAAGGTCCCCTCGGGTGTTATTTGCTGGAAGTGTCATGGGCCAGGACATATAGCGGCCCGTTGTCCCCAGACCACTGAGCAGATGGACTGCAGCATGGGACGCCGTAGTTCATACTACGCATATCCAGCTTGCAGTGTGAACTCGCTACCTAACAAGGGGCCACAAGCGTGTCCCGTGAAGGTGAACGGTCGAGCAGTAATGGCGCTTCTGGACTCCGGGAGCTTGGTGACCCTTGTGAGGGCCAGTTTTCCTCTAAACACACTCCCGGGTAAAAAGATTGGTGTTCGGTGCATACATGGCGATGCAAAGGACTACCCTATGGCTAGGGTGAAGATTGAAACGGCGCATGGCACTGAGTCGCATGAAGTTGGCGTTGTTCGAGACTTGTTGCATCCCATAATTATTGGCCGGGATTTCTGTCTGTTTTGGGATCTGTGGGGGATGGGTTCTGAGTGTGCTAGCAAGAGCAGGGAACCAATCCACCCCACTGAGGTATCGCCACCACCAGAGGCAGACGAGTTCCCTTTATGTGTCCTTGTTGGGGATGAAGAGGAAGGGTCCCCTGTACCTGACATCCCGGAGTTAGGGGTGGCCGGGGAGAATTTTGGGACTGCCCAACATAGGGACCCCACACTAAGGGAAGCCTTTAACAATGTCACCGTCATTAATGGGGTTGCACAAGAGCCGGGAGCAGACACAAGGTTTCCCCATTTTATGTTGAGTGGGGAATTGTTGTACCGGGTCACGAAAATAAGGGAGGAGGTGGCAGAGCAGTTAATAGTACCAGGCCCCTATAGACGAAAAGTGTTGGACATGGCCCATTCACACATCTTGGTGGGACACCTGGGGGTGGAAAAAACCCAGGAACGGATTGTACAGAGGTTCTATTGGCCTGGGTGTCACCGGGAAATAGTAAACTATTGCAGGTCCTGCCCGACATGTCAGTTAACTGCCCCCACATCTCATTTTCGGAACCCTCTTGTGCCACTGCCCATTATTGAGGTGCCATTTGAGAGAATTGCCATGGACTTGGTCGGTCCCTTAGTTAAATCAGCTCGGGGCCATCAGTATATATTAGTCATCCTGGACTATGCCACACGCTATCCTGAGGCCATTCCCCTGAGAAACTCCTCTGCGAAGAGTATAGCCCGTGAGCTGGTCCATGTGTCTTCCCGGACGGGTTTGCCGAAGGAGATCCTGACCGACCAGGGGACACCTTTTATGAGCAAGGTGATGAGAGAATTGTGCAGAGTCTTGCAAATTTCCCAGCTGAGGACTTCAGTGTACCATCCACAGTCAGATGGCCTTGTTGAGAGGTTTAACAAGACCCTGAAGAGCATGCTGAGAAAAGTCATAGAGGAAGATGGTAGAGACTGGGATTGTCTCTTACTGTATTTACTGTTTTCTATCCGTGAAGTTCCCCAGGCCTCCACGGGGTTCTCCCCCTTCGAGCTTCTGTACGGCCGGCATCCGCGAGGTCTCCTAGATATAGCCAAGGAAACCTGGGAAGCCGAAGTCACGCCCCACAGAAGCGTCATTGAGCATGTGGCACTGATGCAGCAGAGGGTTGCGAAGGTGATGCCCATTGTTAAAGAACATCTCCGTCAGGCACAAGAGGCTCAGGCCAGGGTCTACAACCGGTCAGCCAGAGTGAGGCAGTTCAATCCGGGAGACCGAGTTCTCGTGCTAATACCGACGGTGGAAAGTAAGTTCTTGGCCAAGTGGCAAGGGCCATATGAGGTGGTGGAGAAACTGGGAGACGTAAACTACAAGATCCACCAACCCGGAAGACGGAAGCCATACCAGGTTTACCATGTTAACCTTATCAAGCCGTGGCAAGATAGAGAGCCAGCGGTAACTCCGTGCTTGCTGGGCAACCTAGAAGGGGAGGTTGGAGCCGTTACCATAGCGGAGACTCTATCGAAGGTCCAGAAGCAGCAGTGCCGGGAGTTACTCCAGAAAAACCGCGACCTGTTCTCAGAGTTGCCGGGGTGCACGAAGGTGGTGGAGCACGAAATTCTGACCGAGCCACATGTGCGGGTGAACGTGAAACCATATCGTATTCCTGAGGCCCGGCGAGAGGTAATCTCCAAGGAGGTGCAGCGTATGTTGAAGCTCGGGGTCATTGAGGAATCCAAGAGCGGCTGGTCGAGCCCGATTGTCCTGGTCCCAAAACCTGATGGTGAATGGAGGTTCTGCAACGATTACCGGAAGCTGAATGAGGTCTCCAAGTTCGACGCTTATCCCATGCCACGCGTTGATGAGCTCATCGAGAGACTTGGACCTGCCAGGTACATAACCACTTTGGATCTGACCAAGGGATATTGGCAGATCCCCATGGCACAGGAAGCCAAGGAGAAGACGGCATTCTCCACACCAGACGGGTGCTTCCAGTATGTCCGGATGCCGTTTGGCCTACAGGGAGCTCCAGCAACCTTCCAGAGGGCGATGGATAGAATCCTTGCACCTCATAAGCTATACGCTGCCGCATACCTGGATGATATCGTCATCTTTACCCCGGACTGGGAGACTCACCTGGAAAAGGTCCAAGCAGTGTTTGACGCTCTAAGAGAGGCGGGGTTTACAATAAACCCGAAAAAGTGTGCCTTGGGGAGAGAAGAAGCCAAGTACCTCGGATATGTAGTGGGGCGTGGCGAGATCAAACCCCAAATCAATAAAGTGGAAGCAATTCAGACATGGCCGAGACCTCTGTCAAAGAAGCAAGTTAAAGCTTTCCTGGGGATTGTGGGATATTACAGGAGGTTCATCCCAAACTTCGCCACAATGGCTGCACCTCTAACTGATCTGCTTAAGGGGACGAAGTCAGTGATGGTCAGCTGGTCCGAAGAAGCAGAGTCAGCCTTCCAAGAAATGAAGGGAGCTCTTTGCAAGCAACCCGTTTTGGTGGCCCCAGACTTTAAACATGAATTTGTCCTCCAGACAGATGCCTCAGATGTCGGGATAGGAGCAGTCCTCTCCCAAGAGATACGTGGGGAGGAGCATCCTGTTCTCTACTTGAGTAGGAAGTTGACTCCTTGTGAGAGAAATTACTCAGTTGTAGAGAAGGAGTGTTTGGCCATAAAATGGGCAGTGGACACATTACGGTACTACCTGGTGGGACGGAAGTTTAGATTAATATCCGACCATGCCCCACTCAGGTGGATGAGGGAAACAAAGGGCAAGAATGCTAGGGTCACCCGCTGGTTCTTAGCCCTACAAGACTTCAGCTTCCATGTAGAGCATAGGGCCGGGAAGCTACATGGGAATGCCGATGCCCTCTCCAGAATCCCTTGCCTGGTAGGTGAAAGTGCCAAGCCCCACGGCTTTAGGCAGAGGGGGGAGGTATGTGGCAGGGCTAAGGGTCGTGTAATTGATGGGAGATATGTGTCTCATAAATGGCTTATCTCCATAATGTAAGGCAGAAGTAAAGCATACCAGATATTGTTATTGTTTTTGTTTGAAGGACCTGTGGTGAGGTCACAGTCATGTGACCAGTCAGCTGCTGGGAACGTGGGTGTGGCTACAGCCTTATAATGTGACCTGCTCCTGAACCAGGGAGCTGTATGTGGGGAGGACTACACCTCCCAGCATGTGCTGAGACTCGCGGTCTGAGTCTGCAACCACGAAGGTTTATGTTTTGTTTGCCTAAGCTAGAGGCTATTTTTGGTGATACGCTGTTTTATGGTTTATGACAGAAATAAACCTCATGAACTTTGGAAGAACAGGTCTCCTGATTGTCTCCCGCTGCACCTGAGCGAGTCACATCCCCACAGTATCCTATGTGATGTATACACAGCTCTACAGCAGACTCAGTGTCTCCTATGTGATGAATACTGCAGACCTCCCACTGTTTGAGTTCTATAAAAGTTATGTGACCAGTGATGAATTATCCACTTTGAGGAGATGTCAGGAACACCGCCCTGCACTTGCTCACTGAGCCAGGGTGCGTGTCCTGAGTACAAAGACTGTGCACAAAGATACCTGCGGAGCGAGCAGCAGTGGTGACAATGCATGCTCCAGGACCTGAATCACGTGACTGCTGGGGGCGTGGCCTAAGCTCCACAGAGCTAGGAGCTGCAGGGAAACTCCTAGAAGGGTAACTACAGGACAATGTTACCAAGGAGCATAGACAGAGACAGACACCAGTTCAAGCCGGGTCAAAGCACGAGATAGCAGGACAGTACCAAAGGGCTTAGACAGAAAGAATAGTCAGGACGTAGCAATAGATCAGAAAACCAGAACAGGTATTAGACGGTACAATAGGGGTAAACTGTAATGGAGTAACGATAGCCAAGCCAGGAGGTCAGAACCAGAAAAGACAATGGTACCAAAAACGAGAGACGGAGTACAGAGTGAAGGAACAAGCCGGGTCATACACGGGAAGCAAACAAACAATGCAGAGTACACACACACCAGGGGTCAGACACACCAGAATAGCAGTATAACTGACAGAGAATGCCAGTATGGAGTGAGCATAAATACCCCTCCCAGATCCAAAGAGAGGCCGGCAATGTTAACCCTGTCAGAACAGGACATTAACCATGTCCTAACCATGACAGGAGACTTGCAGTGTAATATGTATCTCTTTGGAACAACTTACTGCTCTAAGCAATTTTATCTAACCTCTGAGACTACAACCTATGTATCTAATTCTAACCACTTAAATGTTACTGTCCACAAATATTACTGACAGCTGGTTAAAAGCCTTAAAAGCCATTAAAAGTCAATGAAAGCCATTAAAAGTCAACGATCATTTGATGGGGTCAGGGTTCGGCTGGGCTCGGTGATAGAGGAGCACATGCCCCCAGGGCAAGACTCCAAGCAGCTATTGGAGGCGGTCTAGCCATGTACTGCGTTAGAGAATGCAGGACGACACTGTATCTTTAACTGTGTGCATGTGCTGGCCTGGGCAGCTGCATCACAGCATATAAGACACTAGTCACATTCTTCTGCCTGCCATAGAGAAGCTTCAGGCACTGAGCGCGGTACAGGAGGTCATACATTGATTCATCCTTGTAAGTCTAGGCTCTGGATAATTGTGGGGGCAGAGGATTTATGCTTTTTGTGGAGTGAGGAGTTGGCAGGACACTTGCTCACCTTCTGACAAGTCCATTGCCCGAATCCTAAGGGTATGTTTCCATGGTCAGGATTCCTTCAGGATCTGCTGCGGATTGGATGCTGTGTACAGCTGCAGCGTCCAATTTGCAGCATCCAGATGTTACAGCATAATGGAGGGGATGTTATGAAATCTCATCTCCACTATGCGTGCACGGACATGCGGCGTGTCTTTATAGACCGCAGCATGTCTATTTTTCTTGCGGAGATGCTCCGTCTCCGCAAGATAAATAACTGTCTATGAATAGGATGCGGTGATTCCACATGTGTTCAATGAGCACATTCAGAATCATCACGTGCACAAAAAGGGGCAGCGCTTTGGGCGGAGCTGGGTTTCCGCTGCGTCCAAAGCACTGCATATCCGGACCGTGGACACATACCCTAAATCTTATCTATGGCATCTCTTCTTAGGATCAGAAAGATTTATTATAGTAGTTTGACCCTTCATGCAGGTTAGGGAATCTCTGCCAGTGTGAAGTCATCGGCACCCGATTGTGTATTAATATTCAAATCACATCGAGCCCCAGATAGAGACACTGCAGACCTGACTATGCAGATCCCTGCACAGGACTGATCCTGCAGTGGCTACAGGACACCACAGATTACATATATATACTGCTATCTATGCAATGTGATGTCTGGTTTCTGGTGCAGGATCAGTCCAGTGCATATATGATCTAATGTAAGTGCACATATAGTACATACATTACTGGTATGCAACATACTGTGACTACAGTCATCAGATCTTATACACTATATACATTGTTGTATGTATATATTACAATGTAAATATAGTATAACATCTGATGTTTGTATCATAGCATTTGATATACCAGTCACATATACTGGATGTGTACAGACAACCAATGTTAAATACAGGATAAAATGCGGCTAATGTAATATCTGATGTCTGTACATAGTATAGTATATATAAGCGCTGGGAAAAGAAAGGCCCACAGGCCATATCCGACCCCCTGGCTCTTACAGACCTGATTCAGACACCCAAAGAGCTGAAAACGGTGGCCCAAGGGCAGTACCATGCCTTTACGTCACCACTCGCTTCCTGAAGTCAGCGCTGTCTGCATCCTCAGGATGCAGCCAGCAGTGAATATAATGGGGGGGGGGGGGATCGCAGGATCCAGTATATGATATAACTGTAGAAATCACAGGAGCGTGGGATGTCATCACGTGCAGATCAAGAGTTAACAGGTTAACTAACAACAAGTATGCTTCATGCAAGGAGTGGCAGGACACGGGGGGTATGTTAGGGAGAAGGGCAGAACTGGGAGTTTGGACGGGGAAGGGCAGGAATTATTGAAGGTTCTATAGGAAGAAAAAGGCAAAACTTATCAGTCTGTAGTCTTCTTGATTCCAGCGTCTTGGTTCTCCAACGGTGGCACCGACAACAGAGGCATGTGACATCTCGGATGTGTTTTTAGAGGACAGGGTTCCAATCCACGGAGCGGATAAAGACTCTCTGAAGGGCGCGGGGAGTTCCCGCATTCACGAACACCAAACAATGTGCTCAGTCCAGTACGAGGGACCGCCGGAATGAGGCTTTGCTCGGCGGTGTATACATGTACCTGGCTAAGAGGCTCTAGCCTAGTCACCTGCTTCTCACTGCGCCGTGTGCACGTTACAGTCTCTGGTTTCAACTGGAACTCACCTCCCGACGTAGAGAATAGCGGGGAACTGGCAGTCTGTCATCCACATACAGTACAGTGGACCTGAACACAGAGGATCTGTCAAGTCTGTCTGCGCACAAGGAATGCTGTGCTTTCACAACCGACACTGCACCCGACTGCCTGCTTAGCTTTCCCGCCTGGTCTGCCTCACTTTTCAACCTGGCCCTGCCTACCGCAGTCACATGCAAGGGTCGGTACTTGTCTGAAAATCTTCCCCCCTGTAACATTGGTAGCAGTCCCAGTAGTTCCAGAACCGGTGTGAGAAAGGTATGCCTGTTCTTGTTCTTCCTCTTACATTCACCTCTCTTTTAGCTCATCATTCCAGGGGTGAGAGTTTTCATAGCTCACACTGACACTTTTGCAGTTCTTGAACTATTTACCACCAAACGAACTGATCCTGATTGTATCTGTTAGGGGGTACACCTGTAGATCGTTCGAAGCACCGTAGGATAAAAGGGACAGCAGATTCTACTGGAGCAACTGAATCAGGTTGTCCTCAGGAAATGGAAGATACATTTTCCCCGACTGAGCCATCGGCATCAGATTCCTCCTCTTCATATTCAGCAATTACTGGTGGAACTACATTTGGAGCATCCAGTGCCTTCTGTTCTTGGTCAGGATTAAAGTTGAGCGACTTTTGGTTTTTTAGGGTCGAGTTTCGTTTCGTGAAACCCGACTTTTCCAAAAGTCGGGTCGAGCAAGATCGGCCGCTTATAGGGAAAAGTCGGGGTCGTCCCGAAACACGAAACCCAATGTAAGTCAATGGGGAATAAAAGTCGGCAGTGAGAGGAGGACAGGAAACACACCTACAGTGCCCATTTGAATGCCAAAAGCATCAATTCTTCTTACTTAAGCTTGTCAACCTTAATTAACTTCATAATACTAGTTACGCACTGAAAAATGGGGGTTATTTGGCTAAAGTTGTGGGGGGGGGTAGGGCTGGCTCCAGATTTTCATGTGCTCTGGGCGAAAGAGCGCCCCTTTAACACATACCACAACTCATGATGCTCCGATACGGCAGAGAAATAGCGGTATAGTACAATGAAAAATACTTCACTTTTTACATCTCATGACGAGGCCCATCTATTTCTCCATACAGAATCATTGGTCCCATATAATGTTTGAAACAGTATATGATGAGCTCCACATAATGCTACAGTATATGTTGGTCCCCATGGATGAAGCTCCACTGTCTTATGGGCCCAAATAATGCTCCAAACATAATGGGCCCCATTTCTAATGCTCTAGTGTATAATGGGCCCTGTAAATGCTGCTCCAGTGTCTGATGTCCACCTTTGGAATGTTCCAGTGTATGGTGGGCCCCATCTATCATTCTCCAGAGTATAGTGCTCCCCAAAAATTGCTGTCCCAACATTGAAAACAATCAAATAAGTCTCCTCGCTAGGGAATCCCTGTACTAGTCTGGACTCCTCGTCGTCCCCATCTTCCATCTCACTGCACAGTATTTCAACCTTGCAAGTGCTATGATCCTGAGCAAGCAGGGGGGGCCCACTCGTTGGTGACGGCACTGGCACAGGGCCCCTGATAGTACGGTGGTGTGTCTGATGGCGGGTGGGCCGAACCTGCACTTTCATCTGCAGCTTCCTCTTTGTCACCGTGTAAGATGGAACTGTATATGGGAAGGGTAACCTGAGTTTCATCAGGGTCAGATTCAGGCCGGGTAGCGTGCGAGGAGAATGTAGTGGTCTGGGTCAATGTACCAGCAGATTCATCGAGCAGTGGCTGGGCATCAGTGCACTTGTGTCGCCCCCAGGAGTACAGTCGCCACAGTGGCATTACCTTCCTCCTAGGGAGTGTGATGTCATGCTTGGGAGCAACGAAGGATCTCTCTAGCAGGTTAACTGATTGGGCGGCGTTATTCCCACGAGTCATGACCCTCCAAACAGCGTTCCTGAAGGCAAAGTGTTTGTTTTTCGTGGGCAGTATGGTTGCAAAGCTGAACCTTAAAGGAATGTCCAGAAGGGCACCACCAGGAGTGGAGCCTACGGTTAAATTCGACTCCACCTGGGAAACCTCAACCATGCCAGCTACAGAAAAGATGCACACATTGCAAGCTTAATTCCGTTAACGAACGAGACTCCGTCATGCCCCGCGGTCCGAGTCCGGCTTACTAGAGGGACACGTGAGGCTCTGGCACATGAGGTTGGCCAATAACTGGTGTGTCATGCCCTTACATGTCCGTGGCTGCATGTGCGCTACACTGAAAAGGCCAGCGTTTGTCGCTTACAGGTGCAGATAACCCGCTGAACAACGTTAGTGATGGGCATCTGTGATTACAATTATTACCCGCGAACGATGATTTCCCAGTAAGTGCAGGTCAACCGCAGTTCCGGAATTAGGCCTAACCGTCATTCCTGAAAAAATGAAAAACTTACGTGTGCAAACCACAGGTGCTGTAGCTTGCTTAACAGCTCGCCAGCCGTTCTCACGCCCAGTATGGATTACACGTGATTGCACAAAGGTGAGAAAGGGTACCGTATCCCCGGATAACATGTATGGATAGCATAGTGTACACATTCAAAATATATGTCTATACATCAGGAGGCAGGCTCAGACGGTGTTAGGCCCAGTATGGATTGCACGTGATTGCACAAAGAATAGAAAGGGTACCGTATCCCCGGATAACATGTATGGATAGCGTACACATTCAAAATATATGTCTATACATCAGGAGGCAGGCTCAGACGGTGTTAGGCATAGTATGGATTGCACGTGATTGCACAAAGGTTAGAAAGGGTACCGTATCCCCAGATAACATGTATGGATAGCGTACACATTCAAAATATATGTCTATACATCAGGAGGCAGGCACAGACGGTGCTAGGCCCAGTATGGATTGCACGTCATTGCACAAAGGTTAGAAAGGGTACCGTATCCCCGGATAACATGTATGGATAGCGTACACATTCAAAATATATGTCTATACATCAGGAGGCAGGCACAGACGGTGCTAGGCCCAGTATGGATTGCACGTGATTGCACAAAGGTTAGAAAGGGTACCGTATCCCCGGATAACATGTATGGATAGCGTACACATTCAAAATATATGTCTATACATCAGGAGGCAGGCACAGACGGTGCTAGGCCCAGTATGGATTGCACGTGATTGCACAAAGGTTAAAAAGGGTACCGTATCCCCGGATAACATGTATGGATAGCGTACACATTCAAAATATATGTCTCAGGAGGCAGGCTCAGACGGTGTCAGGCACAGTATGGATTTGACGGCCCAGACTACACAGCGGAGGAGCAGGGAGAGGTAAAGATTGCAAATGCTGGGGCCCTGCCCAAGCAAGGGGGGCCCACTCGTGGGTGTCGGTACTGGCACTGGGCCCCTCATAGTACGGCGGTGTGTCTGACGGCGGGTGTGCACCACCACCGTCAGAGACACTTGATTGCACTATGAGGGACCCTGTGCCAGTGCCCGCGCCCAAGAGTCGGCCTACCCACCTGTCCAGGGCAACGGCACTCGCACGGTGTCGTGCGCTAGGTGGTGACCCTGGCCATGGGGGGGGGAGGCAGCACAGTTAGGGAGTTTTAGAAAGTGGCATATGTTGATGTTGGACATTCAGCTGATGCAAAAGGTGAAATAGGTCAAGTCCCAGGAAGAGGTGGACCAAAGCAAGCCATTTTTCTGTCACCCTATGTGTCATCAGGGGAAGGTGGGACAAAATCCTTGGAAACCCATGCGTGGTTCATTTTAATGAAGGTTAGATCATCCACATTTTGGGTTGACAGACGGGTCCTTTTTTCTGTCAGGATTGATCCAGCTGCGCTGAAGACTCTTTCCGATAGCACACTTGCAGCTGGGCAAGCGAGCTCCTGTAAGGCATATTGTGCCAATTCAGGCCAGGTGTCCAGTTTAGCGGCCCAATAGTCAAAGGGGAATGACCTGTGTGGGAGAACATCAATAAGGGAGGAAAAGTAGTTTGTAACCATAGTTGACAACTGCTGTCTCCTGTCACTTTCCATCGATGCAGTATTACCAGTTGTGTGAGCGGTACTTGAAAAATCAGTCCACAACATTGTCATGAAACCCCTGTCTCCAACGCCACTTCTGCTGTGTGCACCACGAACACCTCTGCCAAGCTGCCCCCGGCCCGTACGGCTCGTGTGAGAACCATCACCGCTGCTGTGTGCTGGGAATGCCTCAAGCAACCGATTTACCAGAGTTGCTTGTTTACTAGCCAATATTAGGTCAAGGTTGTCCTGTGGCATGATGTTTTGTAATTTGCCTTTATAGCATGGATCCAGGATGCTGGCCAACCAGTAGTCGTCATCGTTCATCATTTTGGCAATGCGGGGGTCCCTTTTTAGGATCTGCAAGGCATAATCTGACATGTGGGCCAATGTTCCCGGTGTCAATGATGCACTGCGAGTGCTGGGTGGAGGAGCACTTTCTGGAAAATCCATATCCCTCCAGTCACGCACAAACCCTGTACCAGACCTTGGCACGCCAACATTTTCACTTGCCCCACGAGATGCATCCTCCTCCCCTAAGTAATCATCCCCATCATCCTCCTCCTCCTCTTCTTCCTCCACCTCGTCCAGGAGAGGTCCCTGAGCAGACAATGGCTGAATGTCATCAAGGATTCCCTCCTCCTCTTCCTCCTCATCAACATTGGCTGCAGAAGCCTGCTCCTTAAGGTGCGTCAAAGTTTGCATGAGCAGACGCATAAGTGGGATGCTCATGCTTAGGATGGCGTTGTCTGCGCTTACCAGCCGTGTGCATTCCTCAAAACACTGAAGGACTTTACAGAGGTCTTTCAGCTTCGACCACTGCACACCTGTCAACTCCATGTCTGCTCTCAAAGTGCCTGGCTGTGTATCCTCCCACAAATGCATTATGGCCTGCCTCTGCTCGCACAGCCGCTCCACCACATGCAGGGTGGAGTTCCACCTTGTTGCAATGTCGATAATGAGGCGGTGGTTGGGAAGGTGAAGCAATCGCTGCAGCTTCTGCATACGAACGGAGAGTACAGGCGACCGGCGGATGTGCGCGCACAGTCTTCGCACTTTCTGGAGCAGGGCTGTTAACTCCGGATAATTTTTTAGGAAGCACTGCACCACCAGGTTCAAGGTGTGAGCCAAGCAAGGTATGTGGCTGAGTTTTGAAAGTGCTATGGCTGCCACAAAATTATGGCCGTTATCACTAACTACCTTGCCTGCCTCAAGATGTACACTGCCCAGCCATGACTCAGTTTGTCGCTTCAAGTACTCGGCCAGCACCTCGGCGGTGTGTCTGTCGCCCAAACACATCATCTGCAACACAGCCTGCTGACGCTTTCCACTAGCTGCTCGATAGGGGGACACCTCGTGTGCAACAGTGGCAGCTGCAGATGGAGTGCTCGTACAACTGCGCTCTGTGGACGAGCTTTCGCTTCTGGAGGAGGAGGAGGGTCGAACGCCTGCAGCCAACTGTTTCCTATACCGTGGGCTAGGCAGCACTGTCCCACCACCGCTGTCCCCTGTGGTCCCTGCATCCACCACATTAACCCAGTGCGCAGTGATGGACACGTAACGGCCCTGGCCATGCCGACTGGACCATGCATCAGTTGTGAGGTGCACCTTTCCGCTCACTGACTGCTTGAGTGCATGGACAATGCGGTCTTTCACATGATGGTGGAGGGCTGGGATGGCTTTGCAAGAGAAGAAGTGGCGACTGGGTAGGTCATAGCGTGGTACTGCATAGGCCATGAGTTCGCGGAAAGCTGCGCTTTCCACCAACCGAAAGGGCATCATCTCAAACGAAATTAGTTTGGCAATGTGGGCGTTCAAACCCAGTGTACGTGGATGAGAGACTGAGTACTTTCTTGACCTACTCATAGTGTCTGGGAGGGTGAGCTGGAATTGAGAGCTGCATATGGTGGAAGTAGCGGTGGACAGGGCGGACTGAGAGAGGGTTGATGATGGTGATGGAGTTGGTGTTCTTTCTGATGGCCTAGAATCAGTCTTTCGTTGATATAACAGTGGGATTCCCTGACTGCTGTGGCCTTGCAACGACACCTCAACATTTGCTGCTGTGCTAACCGGTGGGCTTACAGTGGGGGAAACAATGTAGCGTTGCTGACTACCTTCGTTGTGATCAGTTGCACATGAGGTTTGATGTTGTGTCCACGCTAAATGTCTAAGCATGCAACTGGTATTCAAATTTTTCAGATTTTTCCCTCGGCTAAAGGTCTTTGCGCACTTCTTACAGATAACCTTGGCCTGATCATGAGGATTTTGTTCAAAAAAGTGCCACACTGCACTCTTCCTACTTTGGCAGACATTTTGCGGCCTAGCACGCTGTGATCTTTTGACCCTCTGGACAAGCTGTCCAGCACCTCTTTTGATTTTTGGAACCTGTCTTTGGAGTGCTCCAGGCCTGCCAGATAACAGCTGTTGTGATGTCGATGTCTGCTGTGGATGCTCCTCATCTGAGCTATTGTAAGCAGCACCCTCTTCCCCCAATGGATGCCAATCTGGGTCAACAACTGGGTCATCCAGGGTCATCCATCACCTCCTCTTCAATGTCATGTGCACCTTCCTCTGTGTCACCGTGTATGGTGGTATAGTGTGCGGGAAGGGGCACCTGAGTCTCATCAGGGTCAGAATCTGGCTCTGTACACTGCGAGGACAATGTAGTACTCTGAGTGAATGTACCAGCAGAATCATCCATCAGCGGCTGTGCATCAGTGCACTCCATGTCAGATTCATCTTGGCCTGGGTAATTCACCATTTCACTTGATAATCCAGGCATGGTATGTGAAAACAGCTCCATGGAGTAATCAGTAGTATGGCCTGCATCATCCTTCAATCTTGGTTGGGGTGAAGGACACAAGGAAAGGTGTGGTTCATGAACATGAGCCTCCAATGACTACTCAGTGCTTTTACTTTTTACAACTGAAGAAGAAGAGGCGATAGAGCTGGAGGCTGAGTCAGCAATGTAAGACAAAACTTTTTCCTGATGCTCTGGCTTTAAAAGTGGTTTGCCAACTCCTAGAAAACTAAGCCTTCGAAACCTTATGGAGCCAGACGATGACGCAGGCTCAACACCTCCTGCATTCGGTCCTATTTTGCTCTTGCCACTACCATCAGATCCACCACCAACACCATCATTACCAGCTGCCAACCCCCGCCCAATTCCACGGCCTCTTCCACCAGACTTCCTCATTTTTTGTAGAAATGTAGACAAAATCCAACAAACTATATAGTAATGTAAAACAAGGTACAAGGTGTCTATAGGACAGGGGAGATTTTGAATTTCTGCACACACTTTTGGACACTGGACACTTTTGGATTGTGTGAGGCCCACTGAATATCTGAGCGCTATGTCACAGGCTCGATGGCACAGCTGTGACAAAAGTGACTAGAGGATAAGGGAGATTTTGAATGTCTGCAGACACTTGTGGACACTGGACACTTTTGGATTGTGTGAGGCCCACTGATATCTGAGCGCTATGTCACAGGCTCGATGGCACAGCTGTGACAAAAGTGACGAGAGGATAAGGGAGATTTTGAATTTCTGCAGACACTTGTGGACACTGGACACTTTTGGATTGTGTGAGGCCCACTGATATCTGAGCGCTATGTCACAGGCTCGATGGCACAGCTGTGACAAAAGTGACGAGAGGATAAGGGACATTTTGAATTTCTGCAGACACTTGTGGACACTGGACACTTTTGGATTGTGTGAGGCCCACTGATATCTGAGCGCTATGTCAAAGGCTCGATGGCACAGCTGTGACAAAAGTGACGATAGGATAAGGGAGATTTTGAATTTCTGCAGACACTTGTGGACACTGGACACTTTTGGATTGTGTGAGGCCCACTGATATCTGAGCGCTATGTCACAGGCTCGATGGCACAGCTGTGACTAGAGGATAAGGGAGATTTTGAATTTCTGCAGACACTTGTGGACACTGGACACTTTTGGATTGTGTGAGGCCCACTGATATCTGAGCGCTATGTCACAGGCTCGATGGCACAGCTGTGACAAAAGTGACTAGAGGATAAGGGAGATTGGATTGCTTTTAAAAAAGCAGTTTGTAGAGCAGTGGGTAAACAGCAATGCAGCGGTCAGGAAGCCTTAGAAGGCAGCCCAACAACCAACACCACTGATACACCACAATATAGCCTCCCCTTGCACTGCACACACAGTGACTGGTGTGTTGTACAGGCAAAATCGCGAGCAGCAGAAGCAGTTTTTTTTTCTTCTTCCCTGCCTAACGCTCTCCCTACAGAATCAGCAGCAACCTCTCCCTATGCTAAGATCGGCAGAAGTAAGATGGCGGTCGGCGTGCACGCCCTTTTATACCCCCTGTGACGCCCACCAAAGCAAGCCAATCACTTGCATGCCCTTCTGAAAGATGGTGGTGACCCGTGCCTATGTCATCACGTTGACCACAGTGTCCGTGGATCCTGATTGGCTGAAAAAGAGCGCAAAACAAACTTTTGAAACGCGACTTTGGCGCGTAAGTGGCCGACCTCGTGGCCGACCTCATCCTAGGGTCGGGTTTCGTTTCATGAAACCCGACTTTGCCAAAAGTCGGCGACTTTTGAAATTTTTCGACCCGTTTCGCTCAACTCTAGTCAGGATCTTTTGACAAGCAGGGACTTAACATGTTTTGATGGACTATGTGAGTGGGGGAACTTTCCACTCCCTCAGGCTGAATCTCATAAACAGGTCGCTTAGCGTAGACTCTATGCTTCATACGATATGGGTTCTTTTCCCACCGGGACTCCAGCATATCTCAAGGGCGCCTTTCTCAAACCAGGACACGATCTCCCGCTTGGAGAGCTAACCCATGCAGAGGAGCGGTCCTGGAATGTTCCAATTCTTGAAGCTGTGTCTGTACCAGACTATGCAAAGTCTGCAGCCGATGACGATGTTCTTGAACCCAAGTGGACACCCCGTCTGTGGGTAGTCTTCCTCGGGCTCTAGCTCCAGTTCAGTAATTTCTTTCCCTGGTCGACCAAACAGGAGAGTATAAGGCGTGTAACCGGTAGTGCTGTGTTTTCGATTGTTATACACCCATACCAACTCGGCCACGTATTCAGGCCATCGGGTCTTCCTATCCTCCTCCAAGGTCCTCAGCATCTGGATGAGAGTACGGTTGAACCGCTGTCAGGCCCCATTTCCCTGGGGATGGTAGAATGTCATCCTAGACTTCCCTATCTGATACAACTGATATAACTCCTCCATCACCTTTCCAAGGAAACAGGCGCCTTGATCTGTGTATGTGCTTTGGACACCCGTACACCTGGATGAAGTTCTTGCAGATGGCATATGCCGCAGATTCAGAGGTCTGTTCATATCCCTGATGAGCTGGGCCAATGGTCAGATAAGCTATCATTAGCAACTCTAGAGTAGCAGACGTCACTATGGCCTGTATAGGGGCCATTTTTTCAGGTGGCTTGGCCAACTCGTAGCTCCGACAAAGTTGACAGATTTCTTCCACTACAGCTTTCAATTGAGGATGATAAATTAGTCATTGCAGCCACTGGAAGGTCTTTTCTGGTCCAAAGTGAGCTCCTCTTTCATGGGCCTCTGTAGCCACCTGGGGCAGCAGCGCTTCAGGGATTACGGTTTGCCAGGTGACACCCTGCTCCCGCGGCAGTAGAACCTTCCAGTACAGAATTCCTTCACGCAGCTGCAGCCTCTCTCACTGCCGCAGCATCTGCAGAGTACCAAGGGACAGAGCTTCTCTTTCTTGATGGCTGGGCAGTTGTTTGGATGACACCCACCATCTTAATTGAGCCAGTTCTTCATCTTCCTGTTGCATCCGGACCCACTCATCACGGGATTGTCCCAGTAGACAAGCATGAAACGTTGTCTGTGCTTGCTCCAGCGTGGCTGCCACCATCCTGGCAGAGTTTCTGAATCTAGGAACCTCTTCAGCCTCCAGTTCCTCATCACTGTTAGGCCCTGGCTCCCCATAGTTCACTCAAGACAAAGGATTGGCATGGGTATTCTCTGCTCCTCTCTTGTAGGTGATATTATAATGAAACTTTGCCATCCAAGCTACTCAGCATTGTTCAAGCACCCCCAGTTTTGCTCTATGGAGTCCTTTACATATGGAGCACATAGCCTGCTTTGTTTTGGACAATCTACCTGCGGGGTTGGTTCTGGGGTTTCCCTGGTTGCAATGTCACAACCCTGTTGTCAATTAGGAATCTCGGGAGATTGTTCAATGGGGTCTGAACTTTGTTAACAAATGTTTGAAATCTACATCTGTATCATCTTTCGGTCTGGAAGGTATTCCGGAGTACCTAAAGGATTTCAAAGACGTATTCTCCGAAAGTGAGGCAGAGGTTTTGCCACCACACTGCCCTTTGGATTGCGCTTTTGACCTGATTCCCGGTGCCAAATTGCCCAAGGCAGTCTATTCAGTCTTTCGGGTCCTGAGCAGGTTGCCATGAAGGAGTATATTTCTGAGTGTCTCCGTAAGGGGCGTATTCACCCTTCTGTTTCTCCTGTGGCAGCCGGGTACTTTTTTGAAAAAGAAACAGACGGTGGTCTTCGCCCTTGCCTCGACTTTCGGGAACTTAAAAAGATCACTGTTAGAAACACATATCCGCTTCCTCTTATTCATGATTTATGTAACCAATTGTCTGGGGCCAAATGGTTTTCGAAACTGGATTTGCGGGGGGCCTATAACCTGATTCGGGTACGAGAGGGGGACGAGTGGAAGACTGCGTTTCTGACATCCGAGGGATTGTTCGAAAATCTAGTTATGCCTTTTGGTTTGACAAATACCCCAGCAGTTTTTCAGAATTTCATCTATTTGTGTTTTCTGACCTTTTTTGACGCTTTGTGGTTATATATCTAGTTGATATTCTGATTTATTCATCTGATAAACTCATCTTGGTCATTTGCGTATGGTTCTTCAGAGGCTCAGGGAGAATCAACTCTTTGCTAAGTTGGAGAAATGTTCATTTTTTGTTCAGGAACTGTCATTCTTGGGGCTCATTGTGTCAGGGGAAGGGTTTCGAATGGATCCCAAGAAGATTCAGGCCATCATCGATTGGGTTCAGCCCTGAGATTTGAAGGGTTTTCAAAGCTTCTTGGGATTCACTAATTATTAGCGAAGGTTTATCAAGGGGTTTTCACAGGTCGTCAAACCCCTCACTGATCTGACACAAAAGGGGGCTGATGTCAAAAATTGGTCAACTTCAGCCGTAGTGTCATTTCTGTCATTAAAGAAGAGGCTCATGTGCACTCCGGTTCTGGTCCAACTAGATCCGTCCAAGCCTTTTAGTGTGGAGGTTGACACTTCGGAAGTGGGGGTGGGGGCAGTGTTGTCACAGGGGCCTGCCTCTTTGACCAATTTGAGACCCTGTGCCTTCTTTTCCAAGAAGTCCTCCCTGGCCAAGAAAAATTATGATGTGGGCAATCGGGAGCTTCTTGCTGTTAAGTTGACTTTTGAGAAATGGAGGCATTTTTTGGAGAGTGCAGCTCATCACTAGCTTACATTAAATCTGCCAAAAGGTTAACCCCAATTCAGGCCAGGTGGTCGCTTTTTTTTCCTGGTTTCAGTTTTCGATCACGTTTTGTCCAGGATCTAAGATTGATAAGGCCAATGCTTTGTCCCGGAGCCTGGATCTGGTGTCCCCCCCATGAGCCTCCATCCTCCATTCTTCAACCTGGGGTGGTGGTGGCTGATATTTCATCTGAGTTGGAATGGGAGATTCTAGAGACTCAGTCGCTAGCACCTAGGTCTAAGCCTGATGATAAACTGTTTGTTCCCGTACAGTTTCGTCTCAGGCTTCCATGAGTCAGCCTTGAGTGGACATCCTGGGATCTCGGCTACTCGGGGGGCCATTGCAAGGGTTTTTTGGTGGCCCTCGCTTACTACTGATGTTGGAAAATTTGTATCGGCTTGCAGGGTTTGTGCACGTGCTAAGAGCTCTCGTAACCAGCCGGCCGGGGAGTTTTCCAATTCCTGAGAGACCGTGGACCCACCTTTCCATGGATTTTATCACCAATCTTCCTCCATCCAGGGGTAATACGGAGGTATGGGTGGTGGTGGACAGGTTTACTAAGCAATATCATTTCATACCTTTGACTACCTTGGCCTCTGCAGAAACCTTGACCAGGTTGTTTGTGCAGCATGTGGTTCGTTTGCATGGTGTGCCGTTGAATATGGTGTCTGACCGGGGTGTACAATTTGTCTCCAAGTTCTGGAGGGAGTTCTGCAAAAGGTTGGGTATTACCTTGTCCTTCTCTTCTGTATACCATCCTTAGACTAATGATCAGATGGAGCGAAAAAATCAATCTTTGGAACAAATTCTGTATTGTTTGTCCACTGCTAGACAAAAACCGAAAGCAGGACAACTCGAACTTATGGTCTAAAGAAAGGAGATCATTAAATATGTAAAAAAATAAATACAAATAAGGAAAATATATAGATAAAATGACCTTTATTCAGACATTAATGGTACACGGTAACACCAAAAACAGAAAGTGCCCGTACTTGGATTTATATAATAACACATGATAAATATCAAAGATGAAAAAACACAGCGGACCAAAAAATGAAAAAAATCAATATGCATACACATGCACAAAGATAAAAACTCTAAAATAAAATAAATTAGTATTTTAATGCATATTTAACACCAAAAAGTACATGTATAAAACCCATAAGCTTTTTCAAACAAAAGGTGAAAAGATGTGAAAAATTAATAAAAAATTAAAAAATTAATTAATTAAAAATTTAAATATATGACACGCAGTATATATAAGGCAGTGAGCCAAATTGAAATATATGACCAAAGTTAATGTACAAAGTGTAAGTAGTGGTAAAAAATACACTATATGTGATTTAAAGTGCAAAAACGCCAAGGTAAGGACAAAGCTTATATGGGAGTGTATACCTTTGAGGTCCACCGATCCAAGGACAGCACAGCCCCGACGCGTGTTTCAGATGCAAGAGATCCTTCGTCAGGGGATGGTGTACGACCTGAATTGGATGCCTTTTATGCAAAAAGTGACCATCAATGAGACGGGACAGTGGTGGATGCGGCGCATGTACCACTGGAAGGACCCGGACACAAACCAGCTCCCGCGCCCCTGTTTTTTCATCATTGATATTTAGCATGTATTATTATATAAATCCAAGTATGGGCACGTTCTGTTTTAGTGTTACCATGTACCATTAATGTCTGAATAAAGGTCATTTTATCTATATATTTTCCTCATTTGTATTTATTTTTTTATATATTTAATGATCTCCTTTCTTTAGACCATAAGTTCGAGTTGTCCTGCTTTCAGTGTTATCCTATGTCTCGAATGGTCTGCCATTCTTTCCATTAGCTACTATATATCACTTATTTAGTATTCATCAATACATAATATATATCTTTAATTGTGATATATAGAATTTGCTTTGTTGGGTTGTCTTGGTAATTTTCCACTGCTAGACAGGATGATTGGTGTGATGCCTTACCTTTGGCTGGGTTTGCGTTCAACAACCGTGTGAGTCAGTCCACTGGTATGTCCCCTTTCCTGGCAAACTATGGTTTTATTCCACATTTTGGGGAGTTCTCGAGTTTGGCATCCAGGTACCCTGGGGTAGATGGGGCAGTACAGCGCTTGGGGGAATTGTGGCAGGAGGTCCAGAGAAATATTCGGAAAGCTCAGAGGAAATATAAGTTTTTTGCAGATAGGAGGCGGGTTACTGGACCAGTGTTCCGGGTTGGGGAGAAGGTTTGGTTGTCCACTCAGAACATTAAACTTAAGGTTTCTTCAGCAAAATTGGGGCCTAAGTTTTTTGGCCCGTATGAAATCACTGAGGTCATTAATCCTGTGGCTTTTAGGTTGCATCTTCCACCCTCCTTCATGATCCCCAATGTTTTCCATAAGGCCCTGCAGAAACCGTTGGGGGTGGTTGAGGAGTCTTTTACTTTGCTGCCCCAGTCTTGGTGGATGATCACATGGAGTACAAGGTGGGGTGCATCATGGATTATTGGTGGGTTCGTCGTACCTTACAGTATCTTGTGCATTGGAAGGGGTGAGGTCCGGAGGATCGGTCGTCGGTTCCGGCTCATTCTCTACATGCTGATCGTCTGGTCCGATGGTTTCATGCCAGGTATCCCGGGAAGCCTGGGGTCCGGTGGCCCCCCATTGAGAGGGGGGTACTATCATGATTCAGGACGGGGTTTTTTCTCCCTTCCTGATTTGGTTGGGGTGAACTTTGTATAGCCTCTCTTTGGTTCAAGGAGGGCTATTTAGACCTGCTACTTGCCAGGCTATGAGTCAGTGATACTTCCATTACTCGGCTTGAGCATCTGACCCAGGTTTCTCTGTTTGATATCGTTGTTCCTCTGTGTGTGTGTTTACCCATGTATGACTCGGCTAGCCCCTGGTTCTGCTTCTGCCTTCTGATTCGGTACTACTCTGAAATCTCTGGTGCTGATCCTCAGCTTTGTCTCTGACCTCCTCCTGTCTTACCCGCTGGATCCCACTTTTCTGTCTGGCTTCTGTACCTCAGCTCGTCCCCCACCATTCTCCTGTCTTGTCCTTCAGCTCTTACACATCTCTCCAGCTTCTGACCTCGGCTCTCCTGACTACGTCCCTGACACATCTTTGACAGCTGTCTCCCGTCCACTCGTGTGGGTTGGCTCTGCCCCCCGGCTGCTTCCTCGGCAGTCAAGTATCCCCCAGGTCCTGCTCTAGTGCACAATCCACGTTGCGGTGTCCGCGCGCCTCCTGGCTGGACTACGTTCCTCATGCAGTGCCTCCTAGAAATTCCCTCTTTAGACACAGCTAGTGTGTCTTTACATTCTCTCCATGAGTCACTGAAACGTACTTAGGGCATTGGCCAGGCCGAATAGCATCCGATCAAACTCGAATAACCCCATGAGGAGTATGAAGGTTGTTTTGGCTCGGTCTTGCTCGGACATCGGCACTTGCCAGAAACCACTGGCGAGGTCCATCGTAGAAAAGTATTTAACATTTCCCAGGGCAGACAGGGACTCCTCAATCCTTGGCAGCGGATTGAATGCCATACCGTACAGGCATTGAGTTTGTGGTAATCCACACAGAAACGTAATGTCCCATCCTTCTTCCACACTAGTACTATGGGGGCAGTCCAGGGTCTCTGACTTTCTTGAATTACCCCTTTTGTAACATCTGGGTCAGCATGCCTTTCACCTCCTGGTACATTTGGGGAAGAATTTGATGGTAACTCTCGCTTATAGGCGCAGCACTTCCAGTATGAATTTCATTTGTGATTGCTGTCGTGCACCCATTGTCATCCTCATGTCTCGCGAACACATCCTGTTATATTCCCAACAAAGCCTCCACCTGTTGTACCTGCTGAGGTGTGAGTTCAGTCAGCTCAGCTCTCATCTGTTCCAGGATTCGGCGTCCCTCCTTCAAATGCTGTGGGTCGGGTGACAAAGCAGTGTCCACGGTCACCATCCAAGGATCCCCTTGTTTGCCTTCCAGGGGAGTACATGCTCAGACGAGCAGGGTAAGCATGGTTTGACCCGGCGATAGGACCCTATTGATTGAAGTTGGGGCAATTACTTTCCCCAGTGTCTTTCCACCACTGGAGGTCTCTATAGCTTGAGCCGCCCTAATTAGCTGCTGGAAGACTATCCTCTGAGGTATGTGGGTACTCCATTGTTTAAGGAACCTGTTTGGGGACTCATTAATAAGAATACTTCCGAACTCTCTAAACACATTCATGCCTAGAGTGACAGTATGTTCATTATTCGTCTCTCCAGCTGTCAGCACCTCTCCTTTTTGCCCTAAGTCTTTCCAACAGACCACTAAATTCATCCAGACCACCCCTGCGACCGGGACAATTGGTTGGCGGCCGTGTGCTTGATCATGGGTCCCCATTCAGGCCGCATCGCTTTAGTAAAGTGCTGGCGGAAGTATGCTTCGGGCATGGTGGTCACCTGTGAACCCATATCGACCAGACAACGTACAGCTCGACCGTTCATCTCTGCCCAGACGAAGGGGAACATGGAAATGAGATTTGCGGGACTTCTAGTTCTCTTTCTTAACGGTACAAGCTCCGGGCGGCATCCCCCAGTCTCGGAGCCCCTTAGTTTAACCGACGGCGTTGGATAGGCCTACCCCGTTGAGTGTACCACCGGGCTATGTGTCCTACTTCTCCACAGTTATAACACGTGGGGGGGCCTTCTCTGCCGGGCATTCTCGTCTCATGGTGGGGGGAAAGGTTCATGTCGTTTTACAGGTGGGCTTGCAGCTACTGTGGGTACCTTCTTTGAATCAGCCAACTCTTCGTGTATCTGTTGTATCTCCTTTTGCAATTCTTCTATCCATTGGGGTGCAGTTACCATGGTTGCGGACACCTCCCCACTCCGGACCATCCCAACCGGAACTGCCACCTCCTACTCTTGCTCATGCATGCGCACCTCACTCCCTGCTTTAGAGAAAGTCATGCTGGGTTTTACTCTCAATCGCTTCCGCAGAGCCTGCTTCAGCAGCACGTTCCGTAGGCCCATCACTAATTGGTCTAACAGCACTATGTCTACAGACCCTGTGCCTATGTCGTATAAAATTCCTGCAGCGCATTCATAAACTGGGTCACCTTCTACCCCTTTCTTTGAACTTGGCTGAACAGGCGCATATGTAGCTACCCTATGTCCATGGGGTCCCCATGCGTCTCCTCAAGCATGAGCAAAACTTTCTCTAGGGTGTTTCTCGCCTGTGGGGGCCGAAGCATGACAGAGTTCCTAGCCTACCCATCTAGTGCCATCATTGCCACCTCTGCTGCTAGGGCCGGAGTCATGGGATGCATCCTCATCATCCCCCTTATACGCTCAGTCAAACTCCACAGCGTAGTGTTATTCCCAGTGAACTTCAGAAGGTTATTTAACATGGCCCACAGGGAGATACTGGATCTAGGGCCCCCTCCAACTGCTTGATCTGCTGCCTCCACGCAATTGAATGACATACTGCCAACTACGCCAAATGTAGAAATCGCAAGAACGTCGGATGTCGTCATAGACAGGAGGCAGATCGAGAGTTAACAGGTTTATTAACAACAAGTATACTCTGCGCAGGAAGTGGCAGGACACGAGGGTGTGTTAGGGAGTAGGGCAGAACTGGGAATTTGGACGGAGAAGGGCAGGAACGAATGAAATTTCTATAGGAAGAAAAAGGCCAAACTTATCAGTCTGTAGTCTTCTTGATTGCAGCATCTCGGTTCTCCAATAGTGGCACCGACAACAGCGGCACGTGATGTCTCGGAGGTGTCTGTAGAGGACAGGGTTCCAATCCACAGAGCGGATGAAGAGTCTTTGAAGGGTGCGGGGAGTTCCCACCTTCACGATTGCCAAACACTGTTCAATCCAGTACGAGGGACCGCTGGAATGAGGCTTCACTCCGCGGTGTATACAGGTATCTGGCTAAGAGGCTCTGGCCTAGTCACCTGCTTCTCACTGCGCCGCACGCACGTTACAGTCTCTGATTTCAACTGTGAGTCACCTCCCAACATGTAGGATAGCGGGGAACTGGCAGTCTGTCGTCCACATACAGTGGACCTGAACACAAGGGATCTGTCAAGTTGGCCTGCGCTCAAGGGATGTTCTGCTTTCGCAGCTGACACCGCGCCCGACTGCCCGCTTAGCTTTTCTGCCTGGTCTGTCCCGCTTTTCCTGTGCACAGTGCTTTTCAACCCGGCCCCGCCTACAGCAGTCACATGCAAGGGTCAGTACTTGTCTGAAAATCTTCCCCCCTGCAACATTGGTGACAGTCCCGGTAACCGGTGCGAGAAAGGTATGCCCATTCTTGTTCTTCCTCTTACATAACAGTAACGTATTGTTCCATAGACATCCTATATTATATACAGGATAAAATGTAGCTAGTGTAATATATGATGTCTGTATTCATAGTATATTATACAACAGTCACTTATTATCCTATGTATACTGTCTGAGGTCTGCAGCCACAATATAACATATACCAGTCACCAGGGCCACCATGAGGACATTACTACCTGACTGGTGTATGGGGCCCGATCAGCACAGGGGGTCCGCATCGGGCCCCATCACCTCTACCCATCGGACCCCACTGTCCCGTCACCAGCGGCAGGATTCTGCCGATCAAGTAACTGAACCTGCTTCCAGGATGCAGGTTCAGTTACTCTATTGCCGTGCAGGCCCGCATGGCAATAGTTAAAGCTGCCAGTCAATCGGAGGCTGGCAGCTGACGTCAGCGCCCACATCGCTGGCATCTGACGTCTTTGTCAGTCGCCGGCGACTGTGCGCTTCCTAGTTGGGGTACAGATTGCTCGCTGCTGGAGTGCGGCAAGGTAAGAGGAAAGGGGCTTTGCAGCAAGCCGGGGTGGCAGGATGGAGACGGGGCCGGATGGAGATGGGGAAGGATTGGGGGCAGGATGGAGACAGGGCAGGATTGGAGACACTGGGGGCAGGATGGAGATGGGGCATGATTGGAGACACTGGGGGCAGGATGGAGATGGGGCATGATTGGAGACACAGGGGCAGGATTGGAGATACAGGGGGCATGATTGGAGACACAGGAGGCATGATTGGAGACACAGGGGGAAGAATGGAGATACAGAGCATAATTGGAGACACAAGGGGCAGGATGAAAGACATGGGGGCAGGATTGGAGACAGATGGGGCAGGATTGGAGACAGATGGGGCAGGATTGGAGACAGATGGGGCAGGATTGGAGACACAGGGAGTAGAATGGAGACACAGGGGGCATGATTGGAGACATAGGGGACATGATTGGAGACACGGGGCAGAATGAAGATATGGAGCATGATTAGGGACACGGGGCAGGATGAAAGACATAGGGGCAGTATTGGAGACACTGGAGGCAGGATTGGAGACACTGGGGGCAGGATTGGAGACACTGGGGCAGGATTGGAGACAGGGCATGGTTGGAGACAGATGGGGCAGGGTTTCAGACAGATGGGGCAAGAATGGTGACAGATCATGTAGAATCATGGGGCAGGATGGATACGATGGAGACAGATGGGGCAGGATGGGGAGACCATATGGGGAAGAATGGATACTCATGAGGGCGGGATGGGAGAACATATGGCTGAAGCCAGGAATGAGACACATGGGTTCAGGATGGGGAATATTATTACCATAGGGGCTAATTAAGGGATATTATTACTGCAGTGATGTATTTATTTTATTTTTTGAGTATACTGTTTTAAATGGGGGGCGGTCCATTTACTGTGTTGAGTGACACTATGTCACCTTTTTTTCTTCATGTGGTGTAATGTAGAAGTTGGGAAAAAAATAAGTAATGTGTTCTGCAAGTGGAGCTCTACATGTAGATAACTGTTATTTCCTGCAATGATGAGTCCTGGCTGGAAGAAGCGATGTCGATCTGTGTTCGATGAAAGATGAAAAGCAAAGATGAAGGACTTCACCTAGAGACATCACTGATGAGTCAGTGTGTTACCTACACACTGACACTATACACTGTATACTATATACAGAGGTCCTGTGTATAATGTCACCAGTGATCATTGTATTACCTATACATTATATACAGAGCTCCTGTGTATAATGTCATTGATCACTGTATTACCTGTACACAGACACTGCATACTAAGTACAGATCTACTTTGTATAATGGCAATTATGGTGATAGTATTGTGTTTTTTTTTATTACTGATCAGTATTGTAGTATTCAGTCACTATGTGGTGGTAATATGTGGTCTGGACATGGTGTTGCGGTATTTGTCCCTTATATGTGCTATTATTGGTCACTTTGTGGTGGTAATATGTGGTTTGGTCATGGTGCGGTGGTATTTCTTCCTTATATGTGATATTATTCGGTCACTGTGGTTGTAATATGTGGTCTGGACATGGTGTGGTGGTATTTGTTTCTTGTATGTGATATTATTCAGTCACTATGGTAGTAATACAGTGGGGCAAAAAAGTATTTAGTCAGTCAGCAATAGTGCAAGTTCCACCACTTAAAAAGATGAGAGGCGTCTGTAATTTACATCATAGGTAGACCTCAACTATGGGAGACAAACTGAGAAAAGAAAATCCAGAAAATCACATTGAAAAAAAAAACAGACATTTTATTTGCATATTATGGTGGAAAATAAGTATTTGGTCAGAAACAAAATTTCATCTCAATACTTTGTGATATATCCTTTGTTGGCAATGACAGAGGTCAAACGTTTTCTGTAAGTCTTCACAAGGTTGCCACACACTGTTGTTGGTATGTTGGCCCATTCCTCCATGCAGATCTCCTCTAGAGCAGTGATGTTTTTGGCTTTTCGCTTGGCAACACGGACTTTCAACTCCCTCCAAAGGTTTTCTATAGGGTTGAGATCTGGAGACTGGCTAGGCCACTCCAGGACCTTGAAATGCTTCTTACGAAGCCACTCCTTCGTTGCCCTGGCGGTGTGCTTTGGATCATTGTCATGTTGAAAGACCCAGCCACATTTCATCTTCAATGCCCTTGCTGATGGAAGGAGGTTTGCACTCAAAATCTCACGATACATGGCCCCATTCATTCTTTCATGTACCCGGCTCAGTCATCCTGGCCCCTTTGCAGAGAAACAGCCCCAAAGCATGATGTTTCCACCACCATGCTTTACAGTAGGTATGGTGTTTGATGGATGCAACTCAGTATTCTTTTTCCTCCAAACACGACAAGTTGTGTTTCTACCAAACAGTTCCAGTTTGGTTTCATCAGACCATAGGACATTCTCCCAAAACTCCTCTGGATCATCCAAATGCTCTCTAGCAAACTTCAGACGGGCCCGGACATGTACAGGCTTAAGCAATGGGACACGTCTGGCACTGCAGGATCTGAGTCCATGGTGGCGTAGTGTGTTACTTATGGTAGGCCTTGTTACATTGGTCCCAGCTCTCTGCAGTTCATTCACTAGGTCCCCCCGCGTGGTTCTGGGATTTTTGCTCACCGTTCTTGTGATCATTCTGACCCCACGGGGTGGGATTTTGCGTGGAGCACCAGATCGAGGGAGATTATCAGTGGTCTTTTATGTCTTCCATTTTCTAATTATTGCTCCCACAGTTGATTTCTTCACTCCAAGCTGGTTGGCTATTGCAGATTCAGTCTTCCCAGCCTGGTGCAGGGCTACAATTTTGTTTCTGGTGTCCTTTGACAGCTCTTTGGTCTTCACCATAGTGGAGTTTGGAGTCAGACTGTTTGAGGGTGTGCACAGGTGTCTTTTTATACTGATAACAAGTTTAAACAGGTGCCATTACTACAGGTAATGAGTGGAGGAAAGAGGAGACTCTTAAAGAAGAAGTTACAGGTCTGTGAGAGCCAGAAATCTTGTTTGCTTGTTTCTGACCAAATACTTATTTTCCACCATAATATGCAAATAAAATGAAAAAAAAACAGACTATGTGATTTTCTGGATTTTTTTTTCTCAGTTTGTCTCCCATAGTTGAGGTCTACCTATGACGTAAATTACAGACGCCTCTCATCTTTTTAAGTGGTGGAACTTGCACTATTGCTGACTGACTAAATACTTTTTTGCCCCAATGTATGTGGTCTGGTCATGGTGTGGCAGTATTTGTTCCTTGTATGTGGTATTATAGGTCACTATGTGGTGGTAATATGTGGGCTGGACATGGTGTGGCGGTATTTGTTCCTTGTATGTGGTATAGGTCACTCTGTGGTGGTAATATGTGGTCTTGACATGGTGCGGTGGTATTTGTTCCTTTTATGTGATATTATTGGTAATTTTAAAAATTGAAAAATAAACAAGAATATACCTAAATTGTATTGCATATTTTAACAAATATTTAATAGGTTACAGTAGAGTAGAGGCCAGCCAAAAGTGTCTACCGTGTTAAGGTGGCGGCTTAAAAAATCTTTTGGCCAAAACAAAAGCTGCCGGCTATATGTGTGATCTGGTGATGGGAACTGTTAATGTGTGATTGGTGAGAAGTGGAGCTTTTCCAAGAGAGAGCGTTGGGACAGTGGACAGTTCGAGGGATGGAGGTGGCGCTGGGGTAGAGCCTGGGCAGAGTCTCAAGGGGGCCCCGAAAGTTTTGCCAGCATGGGGCCCTGAAATTCCTAGTGGCAGACCTGCCAGTCACATATTATCCTCTATGTAGTATATTATGTGCACAGACATCAGGTTGTATATACAAGATAATATGTGACTGGTATATCATCTGATGTTCTATATTCTTAGTATAATATATACCATCAGATATTGTACTCTGACATTTGATGTCTGTATATCATCATACCAGTACACCATCATATTGTATGATATACCAGTTACATATTGTCCTATGCACTGTATGTGGTATATTGTGCCAGGATAATACAGTATGTACCTGGTACATGATATGCCAATTACAGAGGATACATTCAGAATAAAATGCAGCTGGTACAATATCTGATATTCTATGCTGGTGCAATCACCTATTATCCTGTATATGACATGGAATGCCAGCATATTCTCCTTTATGCTTCATGTACAGTAATATACTATGTACACACACATCAGATGTTATATACAGCATAAGGGCTCATGCAGACGACCGTGGATATCGTTTCAATCACAGTCCACAATGCACGGACTGGTACCGGGTCTCCCCACCAGAGCATGACAGCCTCATAGAAATATACGAAGCTGTAGTGCTCCGGTCGAGGGAACCTTTTTTTCGTGTGGTAGAGTTGAGTTGTGCATTTGCAAGTTGATCAAGCGAGTAACTTTGAAAAATCACAAACAAGGTATTCAGAGCTAACGCTTTACCAAGTCATAGATTACAATGGTCTGGTGTAAAACTATGATACTTATGACCACCTTAGGGCTCGTGCACACAACTGTTTAAATGAGATGAGAGCTATCCACAGTAGCAATTGTTCCCATGTTATTCTTTGAGGCTGCGCACTTGTCTAATTTTTTTTACCTTGGACCGAGTGGTACAAGAAAAAAATTGCTGCATGGACAATTTGCCTCCGGGAATCAGATAACAGTCAGCCATTCTAGTCTATGGGTCTGTCAAAAACATTATGGACTGACATAATGGAGAAGGTGTAAAAACTTTTTTTGTCTCTTCACCTCTGACAAAATCAGTTCCCACTCTGATCAACTTATGATTTTCTCTGACAGAGTGAAAATGGTCATGTGACCCTAGCCTTACACTGAGTACAGATAACTAGTGATAAGGTTATTATGGTTTTATGTTACTGACCAATGTAAAATCGTCAGGATTGCCCTATTATAGACAGCAACATGTATCTGTGTCTGTGATCCCAATAACAACCAATTTTTGTCTTTTCAAAGTCTTGTTACCCCTAATTTATGAAGCAGCCAGAGGTATAAGTGCTTCTCATTAAATTAGAATATCATCAAAAAGTGAATTTATTTCAGTTCTTCAATACCAAAAGTGAAACTCGTAAATTATATAGAGTCATTATAAACAAAGTGATCTATTTCAAGTGTTTATTTCTGTTAATGTTGATGATTATGGCTTACAGCCAATGAAAACCCAAAAGTCATTATCTCAGTAAACTAGAATAAATAACAAAAACACCTGCAAAGGCTTTCTAAGCGTTTAAAAAGGTCCCTTATTCTGTTTCATTAGGCTCCACAATCATGGGGAAGATTGCTGACTTGACAGTTGTCCAGAAGGCAGTTATTGACACACTCCACAAGAAGGATAAGCCATGAATGGTCATTGCTAAAGAAGCTGGCTGTTCAGAGTGCTGTATCCAAGCATATTAAGGGAAAGTTGAGTGGAAGGAAAAAGTGTGGTAGAAAAAGGTGCACAAGCAACCAGGATAACTGCAGCCATGAAAGGATTGTTAAGAAAAGGCCATTCAAAAATTTAGGGGAAATTCACAAGGAGTGGACTGCTGCAGTCATTGCTTCAAGAGACACCACACAGATGTGTCCAGGACATGGGCTACAAGAATCAAGCCACTCAAGACCAATAGACAACGCCAGAAGCATCTTACCTGGGTCAAGAAATGTAAGGAGAAGACCCGTACCGGGTCTATCTACTCTGTGACGGATCCGTAACTGTCGGGGCTGTCACCCAGGTTTCGAGAGGGAAAGCTAAGACCCCGGACCGACCTCTGCACCTAGGAGTAGGGGCCGTGGCTAGATAAAAGGGCAACAGTGCGCAGAAAAACAGTTGGTTGCCGTGGGAAAGTGCAGCGCGCAAAAGGGCAGTGTCAGGGCTTCTGCGAATAAATCAATTGCCAGAGAGGGCCAAAACGAGCAGAGGAAAAAAGCTGCTAACAGACACTGCTGACAACAATGTACCTGGTCCCCACTGACAACGCTGACTGTGAGTGACAGGACGCCCAGTCAGGACATCAGCACACGCAATCACCGACGGGAGAATTGGGACACCCGCTGTGAGGGGTTTCCCTTTGTACCTAAGTCAAGTCACTTGTTGTCCCTGTACAATGACAGGGGGAAAGATTGTGCTCTGTCCAGCTCGTCGCTTCCTGACACACTGATTACTGACCAGACCACGAGGAATCACCATCCCTGCCAGGAGCCAAGAAGTCATCTCTTCCATGACTACACCGGACCACGAGGCATCATCGCCGCCACCAGGATCCAGGACGCCATCTTTTCCAGGACCATATTGGACCCCTTGCGCACCACTGCTTTGACGCCAACATCCACATCCTGAACTAACTGCATTCTGACGTCGTCTGACTGATAAGTTTGCTGTGAAGTTTCCACAATCAGTGATGGTTTGGGGAGCCAAGTCATCTGCAGGTGTAGGTCGACTGTATTTTATAAAGACCAAAGTTAGCACAGCCGTCTAACAGGAAATTTTAGAGCACTTCATGCTTCCCTCTGCCGACAAGCTTTTAGGAGACGGAAAATTCATTCTCCAGCAGGACTTGGCACCTGTACCCACTGCCAAAAGTACCAATACCTGGTTTAAAAACAAGAGTATCACTGTGCTTGATTGGCAGCAAACTTGCCTGACTTTAACCCCATAGAGAATCTATGGGGTATTGTAAAGAGGAAGATGAGAGACACCAGACCCAACAATGCAGACGAGCTAAAGGCTGCTATCAAAGCAACCTGGGCTTCCATAACACTTCAGCAGTGTCACAGGCTGATCGCCTCCATGCCATGCCACATTGATGCAGTAATTGATGCAAAAGGAGCCCCAAACAAGTATTGAGTGCATTTACTGAATATACATTTCAGTAGGCCAACATTTTGGATTTTAAAATCATTTTTCAAGCTGGTGTTATAAAGTATTCTAATTTACTGGGATAATGATTTTTTGTGTTTTCATTGACTGTAAGCCATAATCATCAACATTAACAGAAATAAATACATGAAAAAAATCATTCTGTAATGATTCTATATAATACATGAGTTACACTTTTTGTATTGAAGAACTGAAATAAATTAATTTTTTGATGATATTCTAATTTAGTGAGAAGTACTTGTAAATAAATATAATACTGATGTGCTGCGACTCTTGGGCCACTGTTGTGTGCTTTCCCCCCAGGCTACAAATTTGCCAGCAAACCCCTGGATGAAGTGGTAAAAAACCTCTTTAAGTACCAAACTAGGCTGTCTCATTATGAAGTTAAAAACAGGTGCTGCAGGTCAATAAAACAAATGTTTATGACAGTTTTCTTGTTTGAGCAAGTTATGTTTTGTTGCAATATCTTGTATATAATACTTACATATCGGTTTCATAATCTCTTAGATAGACTTCACAATCCTGCATGGAAAAACCAATTCTCCCTTTGTTCACTACTAAATTCAGAGTTGTTAATATGTCTATATTCATTGAGAGGTAACTGTTTTCTGTTTTTTTCATTCTGTTCTTCTGTAACCTACAAAAACAAAATACACACTTTCTGATAAACTATATAACCAACTTCTATATAATAAGTTTCAATCTACCAAGTTATCTAGAAATTATCAAAGGGGAAAAAATCCAGCGTAGAGTGGAATGATAAAAATACTTTATTGACTAGTTACTTAAAAAGGAAAAACAATTTCCATGTATTTATGAAGGCAGATACAGCTCCATGTGAGACAGATCAACGCGTTTTGATGTGGGTCTTTGTCAAGATCTGCATAAATGCATGGAAATTTTCCTTTTTAAGTAACTAGTCAATAAAGTATTTTTATCATTCCACTCTACGCTGGATTTTTTCCCCTTTTTTATTGCACTTTCTGGTTGCTCTGCCTGAATCCATGCCAGGAGTTGGTCTGGATACAATCCACAGAGACTTGGGTAAGCTGACTACCTTTTTTCTTTTTTCAATATATCTAGAAATTATCATCATACTAAATGTTTTTTAGAAAAAAATCTGATTCTGAATTTTTAGAGAAATTGTTATACAGATGTATTCAATTGTGTATTTTTTTACTTTTATTTTTGTTTGATTTTTTTGTAGTTTTTGTTTGAAAACTGTGACAGATTTACCTTTTATTATGTCTGCCTCTACTGTGGAGGGGTCAATAACATCAAGGGAGGTTATGTCACTGCTGATCAATGCCCTTGCCACCCATTGCACTCAGGAATCAGTTTTATTGCTAGGTGGTTTTATACTGTATGTTACTCAGCCATGAATATTTGTATAAACAAACATTACAAAAAAGATCATTCTGGCTGACCGCCTAATTGCTGAGGCAGGTACTCAAACTAATAGGAGAGTGGGTTTGATGGACAATAGTGGTGCACTGTGCCCTACTTTACTTTTACCCTGCAAGCTATTCCAGTATTGAATCAGTTCTTCTGCACTATTGTGGTTGATATTGAAGGGTTAATATTTTTTCTCAGTCCTATATTTTGTTCAGTATTAAGTAGTCTCTTATCATGTTTAAGATTTTTCAAGGTTTTGTATTTTGTCTAAAATCTCATATAAGATGTTTTGAGATACTGAGTGTTATGGGTAATACACTGGGAAAGGCATGATAGCTAAAAGTTACCATGAATTACTTCTGAGAAGGGGGCAGCTGGTGGAACTTCCAATAGGCCCTTTGTATGCAGTGTTATTTCATCTGTAAATGGTATAATAAAACTGCTAGCAGTGCAATAGACAGAATTTCTTATGCTCACAACCAGTGTGCTTTTTTCTCCCAGTGCGCATGACTAAGTGGGCCTTTCATTCTTATATATCTGTTTCACTATCTCGATGATTAAGGTTCTAAGCACATTCTAGACAGACAGAGAATGCTGACATGGGAGTAGTGGGAGCACTGGCTTTTGGGGAGGAAACTGACAGTAACCCTGAGAGGGAGGGAAGTTTTGAATGCCATGGGATTACCACCACACCAGCAGCCATACTAAGGCCAAACAGTGTGACTAGAATCAAACAAGCACAGGACTATTATCCCTGGAGCCCCTCTAATCAGGTAGAAATGATGATACAGGTGCCTGACCCCTAGAACCTAACTGCCTCCAGTTACAGACAAATTAAGATACTGCACCGGTTGTATAAATGCACTTGGGCGGACCTAGAGAATTTGATGACTTCAAAGGCAGGTGACGTACTGGGATGCATAATCAGGACTCATGCGGACTTGACAAAGGATCAAATGTACTCAATGAATGAGCAGTCTGTAGAGTCTGGAGTGATGTACTGTGAAGCGCTGAAAGAATGGGCTACACTGAAATTAGAGTAATTTATATTTCTGAACAATATAGCACCGCAAAAAGGCAAGAGCATAGAAACGTATTTTGAATGGTTGAAGCTGAGTTGGGTAGATATGGGGTACTGTCTCAGGTACCTTCTGGACGTTAAAATACTGATGCATGCATTCATTGATGGTATGATTAAGGTTTTGTGGGAAGCAGTAAAGACAGGCAGTCTTGAAGCATGGACTCAAAAGACCTTATGCAAGTAGCTAAGGGAGTTGAATAGACAAGAATTAATTGACCAGTAATGTGTGCTAGGGCACAGGAAAATCAAAGGAAATAGACATTACTCCAGACAGTAGAAAAACCTCAGAAAGTAGCAGACTCATCATCGTTTCCATACAAAGTCAATAATCTAGTGGCAAATGAGCACCCTGTGATCAAATAGGCAAGTGTGATTTCAACTGCTTAGCCTAATAAAACTGCAACTGGTGGTACCCTTTTATGTGATTCGAAAAAAATGTGCAGTTTTTAATCCAGCTACTTTGTTGCTGCTGGATCCAAAAAAGGGTGCAGTTTTAGCACAGCTGGTAGCCAGTGAAAATAACACATTTGAAATAGAACATGAGCATGACTCCTACGCAATAATGGAACAGGAAATAGCAGGATCTTCTCATGTTAATGATGAACCAAGTGCTAATGCAAATCTTGAGTTCTTTATAGATGGCTCCAGATACCACCTGGATGGGCGAATCTAAATTGGACACGCGGTAGTATCCTCTTATGAGTTAATCCAAGCTGAACAGCTCCCTCCTCACATGTCAGCCCAGAAGACATAGAAGGAGGCATTCACTGAAGTATGTAGACTGGCAAAAGGTAAACCTGTTAAATGGTGAAACATTAAATAGAGACACCATTGTTACCAGTCCAAGTAGGCATAATCAATGTGAAAACACACACTAAAGGTAGCTCCCTGTAAGTAGATGGCCACAGAAGGAAGAATTAGGCTGCTAAAACAGCAACAAAGGTGGCTTAGGGAACATAGGAAGGTGGCAGGCAGTCAGCAAGCCCCAGCCATGGTGAGCCTAGATGTCTAGAAATCCCTCCAGCAAGTCCAAGCCATGGTGAGCCTAGATGTCTAGAAATCCCTCCAGCAAGTCCAAGCCATGGTGAGCCTAGATGTCTAGAAATCCCTCCAGCAAGCCCCAGCCATAGTCAGCCTAGATGTCTAGTATTCCCTCCAGCAAGTCCAAGCCATGGTGAGCCTACATGTCTGGAAATTCCTCCAGCAACAGGCTGCCAGAAAAGGAAAAATGGGAGCTGTGCTGAACTCAATTGGAGTATGGGTAAGTAAGGATAAGTTACCTGTACCAAGGTCTCTGTTACCCATGATGATGCAGGTAACCCATGACCCAATGTACGCCTCAAAGAGTCACAAGTGTAACATGGTAAATGCCTCCTGATAGCTACTGGTTTCAGTCACATAGCCTCCAAACACATACCATCCTGTCTCATCTGTGCACAACAAAACCCAGAAAAAACAGTAAAAGTCCCTAAGAAAGCAAAACCCAGGCCGCTCTACCCATTTTAGAGACTACAGGGTGACTAAATACAAATACCCAAGGTAGGAGTGTATGAATATGTCCTGGTAAGTGAGGCCTGCCCTGTAAAAAGTACTAATGCTAAAACAACTGCACACAAACCAATGAAAGATCTAATCTGCAGTTATGGTGTCTGACAAACCACAGAAATTGATAGGGGTACACACTTTACTGAGGAAGTAATGATGAAAATTCTTTAGGTACTAGGAAACGAACAGGCATTTTATACCCTTTATCATCCACAAAGCATTTGAAAAGTGGGGAGATTAAATAGAATATTTAATGTATATTCAAAAGGCCATGACAGACACAGGAAAGAACAACATAGAGTGCCTATCTTTTGCGTTCTCTTCAGACAAACACACAGGCTTGTCGCCATTTGAAGTCCTTTTTGGTAGTGCCCCAAAGATGGGTCCATACTTCTCGAAAGTGTTACAGATGCATCACCGTACTATGACAGCCTATGTCCAGGCCTTGCATGAAAGATGTGGTGCATAAATGTGTTTTCTTCTATTCCAGATCCTAATGCAAGAGGAGATGAGCATCAACTAAATCCAGGTGATTGGGTATTCCTACACAGGCATATGAAAAGGAGCATGAATCCACGGTTTGATAGTCTGTTTTATGTGCAGCTGACCACATCCTCCTCAATGAAACTTGAGCAGAAGCCCACCTGGAACCATACCATTCACTTCAAAAAGGTAAGTCTCCACAGTGACTGCTCTACTAATTCTCCTGCTGAGAGTGGCAGAGTTACTGCCCCTAACATAGACACTGGCTAAAATTTTAAATGAGGACTGGGATAATACATTTATTTGGCACCATACTTCTCTCATAAAGGACATGAAAAGAGAAAAGCTGCAGGAATGTTGGATCTTCACTCAGTTCAACGTGTTCCAGGACTATGCTGTATTTAGCCCTACTCTTTGAACCATGGGAGATATTGACACCATACTGCATACATATAAATACATACTTGCATGCAAGTTTTTATTGCTTTGTTTATTGTAGTCACAAAAGCACAGATAATATACTGTAATACCAAAGATATTAAATAGCATGTGTCAAGAGTTCTAGGATGGAATCATCTGTAGTTTATTATAGTACCCAGATAATTGATGACTAATGATGAGCGAGTATACTCGTTGCTCGGGTTTTCCCAATCATGCTCGGGTGTCCTCTGAGATTTAGTTTTCGTCATCTTATCTGAATGATTTGCGACTGCTAGACAGGCTGAATACATGTGTGGAATGCCTGTTTGTTAGGGAATTCCCACATATTCAGACTGTCTGCAAGTCGCAAATCATGCAGATGAGACGACGAAAACTAAATCTCTGAGCATGCCAAAATACTCGGAGGGCACCCGAGCATGCTTGGGAAAACCCAAGCAACGAGTATACTCGCTCATCACTATTGATGACCATTACGGATAGGGTGTGAATGTCCACATTGAAGGTGGATGGGTGAAGCAAGGAGGAAGTCCCCTATTTGGTACTAAAGCCATGAGACAGAAGTCCCTATGTGGTTACCAACTAACTCCTTGGTAGAGATTATACAATTTACAAAAAGAGGAAATTGATAAAGAAGAGTTAATATTTTTCTCAGTTCTATATTTTGTTAACTAGTCTCATATTATATTTAAGATGTTTAAGATTTCATATTTAGTCTAATATATGTGTTTTTCATATGTGATATTGTTAGAAATTGTGTGTTATGGGTAGTATACTGGAAAGACATGATAGCTAAAAGTTATTCTGACATACTTCTGAGAAGGAGGCAGCTGGTTGAACTTCCAATGGGAACTTTGCATGTAGTGTTACTTTGTCTGAAAATGGTATAATAACACTGCTTATATGTCAGTAAACAGAACTGTTTATGCTCACAACCAGTGTGTATTCTCTCCTCTGAGCACTTGTGACTAAGAGGATCTAGTTCCTCAATTAGAACTCGTTGGTGATCACTACTCTGACTTTTGGTCAGAACAAAACAGCTACAACATGGTCATGGTCCTTGGATTACTGATGTGTCTTTGTTACTTGTTTACTCTTTGTTTAATCTTTGAAAGAGTATTTTAATTTGATTCACCATACATATTAGATTAAGGTCAGCCGAACCCACTGATAGCAATGGGTTCAGCTGACAGTCTAAAATGTAGGGGATGATTGGTTGATGGATAGTTGGGGAGATGTTGATGGATATGTCCAATTTTGGGCTAACAGTCTCATTTTTCTCCCAGTGATAAAATGTTGTCCAACTTGTCAGCCAAAACAGCGCTCCAGTGTATGGAAGAGCTGCATGAGATGGCTGTTGACCCAACTGTAAATAGGCCAAAGCATCCTTAAGCTGACAGCTGTATGGCCAGCTTTAGTTCATGCTTTTACATTATGCAACTGCCTGACATCCTGAACATGAATCTACTACTGGAAAATCTTTTTGGAATCCCATTTTAGCATTGTCTTCATCTCTGGTTTTCAACCAACTTACTGACAGCTCTTCCTAAAATCACTCCAGAGACAAGCAGTTAGTCTTGGGTGCGGCTCAAGGGTGTGCCCGAAAGGCCAAATCCATGAATTGGCATGAAATGGTGAATAGGTGAATGGTTTTCAGAGTTGTTAAGTTGAGTAACTCTTGTCAAATCTGTCCAGGGTTGCCTATTTTGTCAGTTTTTTGACATACATTACAACAAAATCTCAGTGAAAAGTTAGAAAATAATTGTGAAAGAGTATTGACAGGTGATTACCGACAAGATGTTCAGGAAACATAAGGCCAGAACCTCTCATAGTGCAAAAAAGAAGGTGGGAATTGTGAAACCCCACTAATATCTGGCTTAGCTAGAAAACACAGGCAGCATCAACCATTAAAGAATGTTGGATATTAGTTGCTGAGGAGGAGAGTGGGCATGTCCCACATACAGAAATAAAGATATAACAACACACAGCCACAAATGATAGTTTTATGAAAAGGAGGTTCAATTGCGAAAAAATCATTCAAAATTAAATTTTTATTAATAAAGTATTTAAAACAACAATAAAAATTCAAGATATGCACTTGCACTTTTTTGATTTATGAACCTACTTTGTCCACCATTAATGAGTGAGGAACACACTAAACATCATCTTGATAACACAGTTTCTCCAAGAACCAATAGCAACTCCCACTATATATACATGATATACTTACCTGTAGGTTAACCATCTTGAGCTATAATATATTGCGTTTAGACAATACTGTCGTTTCCAAATGTAATTTTCAGTGTCAGCGTGCTACTTTGGTTCCATAGCTTGAATTTTAATTGTTATTTTAAATACTTTAATAATAAAAAAATAAATTTAAATTATTTTTTTCGCAATTCAACCTCCTTTACCTCAAACTATTATTTTGGGTTGTGTGTTCTTATAGTATGTGGTGGTTTTTTCCCTACCGAATTGAAGATCGTGGTAATAGAAATAAAGATAAATTCTCTAAGAGAACCCAAAGTGTAAGGACTGAGAATTGATGTCACCCTATAAGTTACCAAGCTTCTTAAAGGTTTTTTGAATAGGGAGTGACAAAAGAAAATGTAAGACTCAAGAGAAACATCAGTAATTTTCTTGGAGACTAGGACTTTCAATGGTCCTTTGGATATTGCTTGTCATCATTAAAATAAGGAAATATACCGGTAATTGGAAAGTTTCAAAAGTATGCTACATGTTAATTGAACCTTTACAGTCTATACATATAAATGTTTTTGCCCACTCATTATCTTGTTTTTACTGAATACATCACGTTTTCTTTTATTTGAAGGGATTTCTACTTTGAACTACCCATATCACTTAGTAGTGTGTCTTGACAATCAGATGACTAAACACAGCCCCTTGTTTGGAACCCCAATAACCAGTTGTAAGCTGGAAACCTATTGCATTGCTTATTTTCTCGCCAATGACACCACAGTGTCCATTTAAGTTTTCTCTGTAATGCATGTCAGAACAGGTCCTCTGATGCATCTGTCAACAAAATTTCCTAAAATTATATACGAAAATTCAATTTCTAACCTAGACAATCCCTTTATATTTCATTTTCACCAATCTATATAGAATGTTAAAAAATATCATACTTACGGCTTTTCTCCATATGTTATTACGATTTTAATGTTTGTTGGCCTTGTAATTTCTAAATCTTCAAACTTGACGCTTGTGATTGGTATTCTGAATCACAAAAAGAGATTGTGCATGATAACATGACAAATTTATGGTTGCTCTAATCCATCTAGCATAAAACAGCTTTTAACATACTCAAATACAACCCCCCCTCTCGTAAAATTCAACATTACTTCAAAGCGTTTTGGAGAATAGTTATGAAAATGTTCAAAGACTAGTTGACAAGGAAGCAACAGTATTAACAAGTATTATTGCTTAATGGGCTAAGTCAATGTCTTTATGGCCAAACCCTTATAGCAGCAAACATATACTAAGCATAAGGCCGGAGTCACACTACAGCGAGATACGGCCGAGTCTCGCAGGTTAAAACCAAGGTCTGGCACCGGCACTCTGGAGCGGAGCATGCAGCTCCATGTATTGCTGTGCAGCTGCACGCTCTGCTCCGGAGTGTCGGCGCCAGAGCTTGGTTTTAATCTGCGAGACTTGGCCGTATCTCGCTGTGTGTGATCCCGGCCTAACAGTAAAGTCCCATTCAGGGGAACGGGACAGCAATAAAATATCATGCACCACCACTAACAAAAGTAAGGCCCAGGAAAATTTCCCTAAAGCTTTCAACCCAATGAAAACATTGAAAACATTAAAGAGCATGCATAGCCCCTTCAAACAGAAGATAGGCAGGAGTTCCGATAGTCAGACCCCGACTGGTTTAAGATTGATGGCCAATTCTAACGAGAGGCTAATTATTTAAAGATACTTTATTAACAATTCTTTTAAAAATGGAAAAAATCTCAAAAAATAGGCACAAAAAATGCCGATCAGTATTTCAAAAAATCCAGCTTGAATCATAAATATATTCAATAAATCACAATGCCAGGTGAGGGATGAACACTCTATTTGACCCTGGGAGGAACATGGGGGTAATGGAGATGTTCTTTCTTTTTGCGTTCTGGAGGTGGTAAAACAAAGTGGTAGACAGGGTGACTGGGATAGGTTAATTTTACAAAAAGAGGCACGATGGATCTTTAAAATGGAATCCATGGCCCCCAAGGGCCTTAATGATCGACTCACGTATGGGTGCTTTATTTGAAGAGGACCCAATATGACAGATATCTGATAATCAATTGCCCTCATTGTTATTAATACAGGGAAACCTTGGACTCTCCATAGATCTAGGAGATGATCTGTGGGAATTTTTGTGCTCATAATTATGACATTGGCCCTAATGATTGCTAATTTTTGTTATATCATATTATCAAAGGAAAGGGGGATCATGAGTGTGGTAACCTGATATAACCTAATATCATACCTTGGGGAGTGAACCCCCTAAAGTTATAAAGGGGCTCTTTTGTAAAATAATATGTCTATTTAGAGTCATATGTGTGATGTTTGGCATATTTAATATGTCATATGTGTTGGCATTTTTAATTATTATTTTTCACATATCTTTTATACTGTGAGGTCCGATATGGGTTAATTTGGAGGGCTCGGTTTTTCTATCTATACAAGAGAATTTTGGACTATATGCGCTATAATTAAATAGATTCTGTGCTCCTCTTTGTGGATTGGATCTTGGAAATATCTGCTATTGTAGCAGATTAATATTGTTTATTGTAGCAAGGTCCAGTATTCTACATAGGGGTGGGGACACATGAAATAGTAAGTGACCAATGTTTTTTAGTAAGAATTGGCGCGTCCGGACTGGAGCGCGTACCCAGAGGAATAATAAGGACCAGGGAAGCTATCCTAGATCTGAATACACACAGCACATCCGGTGATTTATCGGAAGTCTGGATAGGAGCGTGATGGTTTGGGAGCGAGCACCCGGAATTGTGACTGCGGGAGTGGGAGAGGTTCTCCTGCCCTTGGCCCGAGTATGCACACAACATATGATGAGTGTATGCCAGACGTGCGCGGTATTCAAGTGATATGTTGATCATCTAATTCAGTCTGGACATGCGCATTATTACATGGGGGAACCGGGCATGCGCAGTGTGGCTGGGGAATGCATGCCAGACTTGCGCGGTGTATTGATCCTATGTTGGTCCTCTGTTCTAGTCTTGACATGCGCATTAGTATATGGGGACGTGCCAAAATATCAACGCAGGCGAAGTAGAGCTCCCATGGTGCTCAAGAGGAAGCGGAAGAATGGGGATGAGGTACCTCTAAGGTCTAATAATTTAGCGCAGGCGCAACACTGGAAGTGGAGACATGTATGGGGTGGTAATATTATGACCCCTTACCCCACTGTTTGACCTAAGCGGTGAGGTAACTATAAATGAGCGCTAGTCACTACACTCTAATTGACACCTGCAGCCAGGCGCATCATCTGATGCTCTGAGGGAGCATATAATAGCATCATGGGCCTCCTGATGAACTCCTTGTTTAGGAGGGAAATACATCGAGGCGAGACCTTATCAGTGAAGTTTTTTATACTTTTATACTTTTTTTGCTGATCTTTCTTGGGGTATAGTGCAATAGAGGAATACGAGCAGTATGAGCTGTGTTGATAATGGCCTATTTTTTATGGGAGCAAAGATGATAGTAATTAATGCAAATGACCTTTGAAATGGTTGGTATCTGTATTTGAATTAGGTCAGAATCTGTATATTCCGGATGAGTGATAAGAGTCCGGTTCTCCCATGAAATTAAAATTATCAGTTGCCATTGTTTGCTGCTATAAATCTGTGTTTTTGGATTTTTTGTGATGTATTACCTCTTGATTTTTTGGAGGATTTTTGTGACAGTAATCTTCAATAATTGTCTGTTTTGCTTATAGGCTCTATATACCCCCTTATTTAAGAGACCTGGTATCATTGTAGAGGGTCAGTAAGGGATAGCCTACGTGGAGCGGGGGCACCAGAACAACTTAGGGTGAAACAGCTCCGCTGTTAGGCAGGGTTATCTTTAAATAGGGACCGGTAGTATAGTATAATATTTTTTCCTCCATGCACATTTTTCCTTTTAAGTAATTGTTTTTCCGGCTACTTCTTTCACCCTTTTTCTATTTATGGTGGTTTTTGGCATGAGGTATTTGTTTTTTGACTGTGATTTATTGAACCCAGCCATTCGCTGTTCCCGAATTTGGGCATTCTGTTTATAGAACTCAGCAGGGTGAGCAGGGACAGCCGCCGTGGAGGTTGCAAGAGGGTGCCAACCTCTGCTGTTAGGTAGGGGGAAGTTATTGGGCCTTAAAGGGTCAAACAGTGTTCATCCCTCACCTGGCATTGTGATTTATTGTATATATTTATGATTAAAGCTGGATTTTTAAAAATACTGATCGGCATTTTTGTGACTATTTTTTGAGATTTTTTCAATTTTAAATGAATTGTTACTAAAGTATCTTTTAATAATTAGTTTTTTGTTTATGAGCCATTGGATAACTAATTAAAATAAAATTGATCTTTCTACTGATTCTATTCTAACGAGAGGCCATCAATTTTTGAAGATTAGATAACCCCTTTAAATAGCAGAGAATACAATTCTAAGTACTGTACAATATAAAATGTTATTTATGTAACTAGTAATTGTATTAAAAGTATTATTTCAGCATCTTAAATGAGTAAATATATTTGTTACAAAAAATCATATACGTTCTTAAGAATGGAGGCATTTTTATTTCTGCTATTTACGGCCATTTGCTTTAGATACATGCCACCGCTGCTGTCTATCAGTGCTGACCCTCCTCCATGGAAAGTAGTGCAGCGTTTAGACTAGACCATTGCTTTCATTGCTCATGTGCTTCTCCAATGCTGCAAAGACTAGGCTATCCAAATGCCCACAGCAGCATTAGAAAGTGCACAGCTTGGCCAGAGCCACAATCATGGCACTGGTTCAAACTGTCGGCTAATCATGAGCGCTCAGCCTCTGTCAAAGAGAAAACCTGGAAACTAGAGAGTAGTGCGCTACTGAACAGCAATTTTAAGAAAGTCTCTTTAATGAAGACCGTTGTCTGAAAATAGTTAGACAGTATTTGCTTATACATAGATCTTGCCTAAGGTGTCAATTTCCCAAATACTCAAACAATTCTTCTGTATACATAAACGTTTCATCCCTTCATGACCCAGCCTATTTTGACCTTAATGACCTGGCCATTTTTTGCAATTCTGACCAGTGTCCCTTTATGAGGTAATAACTCAGAAACGCTTCAACGGATTCTAGCGATTCTAAGAAAGTTTTTTCGTGACATATTGGGCTTCATGTTAGTGGTAAATTTAGGTCGAAAATTTTTGTGTTTATTTGTGAAAAAAATGGAAATTTGGCGCAAACTTAGAAAATTTTGCAATTTTCAAATTTTGAATTTTTATTGTGTTAAGCCAGAGAGCTATGTGACACAAAATAATTAATAAATAACATTTCCCACATGTCTACTTTACATCAGCACAATTTTGGAAACAAAAGTTTTTGTTGTTAGGAAGTTATAAGGGTTAAAAGTTGACCAGCGATTTCTCCTTTTTACAACAAAATTTACAAAACCATTTTTTTTAAGGACCACCTCATATGTGAAGTCACTTTAAGGGGTCTATATGGCAGAAAATACCCCAAATTGACACCATTCTAAAAACTGCACCCCTCAAGCTACTCAAAACTACTTTCAAGAAGATTATTAACCCTTCAGGTGCTTCACAGGAACTAAAGCAACGTGGAAGGAAAAAATGGACATTTTAATTTTTCCAACAAAAAATTTCTTTTAGCATCAATTTTTTCATTTTCATCAGGATAAAATGGATAATAAAATTTGTTGAGCAATTTCTCCTGAGTACACCAATACCTCATATATGGTCATAAACCACTGTTTGGGCACATGGCAGGGCTCAGAAGGGAAGGAGCGCCATTTGACTTTTTGAATGGAAAATATGCTGGAATATTTAGCGGTTGCCATGTCGCATTTGGAGAGCCCCTGTGTTCCTAAACATTGGACCCACAAGTGACCCCATTTTGGAAACTATACCCCTAAGGAACTTATCTAGCTGCATAGTGAGCACTTTGATCCCCCAGGTGCTTCACAAATTGATCCGTAAAAAAAAAGTACTTTTTTTTCACAAAAATGTTCTTTTAGCCTCAGTTTTTTCATTTTCACATGGGCAACAGGATAAAATGGATCCTAAAATTTGTTGAGCAATTTCTCCTGAGTACACCAATACCTCATATGTGGTCATAAACCACTGTTTGGGCACACGGCAGGGCCTATAAGGGAAGGAGCGCCATTTGACTTTTTGAATAGAAAACTAGCTCCAATCGTTAGCGGACACCATGTCGCGTTTGGAGAGCCCCTGTGTGCCTAAACAGTGAAAAAAACCCACAAGTACACCATTTTGGAAACTAGACCCCTTAAGGAACTTATCTAGATGTGTGGTGAGCACTTTGAACCCCCAAGTGCTTCACAGAAGTTTATAACGCAGAGCAGTGAAAATAAAAAATCATTTTTTTTCCTCAAAAATGAATTTTTAGCCCGCTAATTTATTTTCACAAGGCTAACAGGAGAAATTGGACCACAAAAGTTGTTGTGCAATTTGTCCTGAGTACACCGATACCACATATGTGGGGGGAAACCACTGTTTGGGCACATGGGAGAGCTCAAAAGGGAAGGAGCGCCATTTTGGAATGCAGACTTTGATGGACTGTTCTGCGGGCGTCATGTTGCGTTTGCAGAGCCCCTGATGTGCCTAAACAGTAGTAACCCCCCACAAGTGACCCCATTTTGGAAACTAGACCCCCCAAGGAACTTATCTAGATGTGTGGTGAGCACTTTGAACCCCCAAGTGCTTCACAGAAGTTTATAACGCAGAGCCATGAAAATAAAAAATCATTTTTTTTCCTCAAAAAATGATTTTTTAGCCCACAATTTTTTATTTTCACAATGGTAACAGGAGAAATTGGACCCCAAAAGTTGTAGTACAGTTTGTCCTGAGTATGCTGGTACCCCATATGTGGGAGGGAACCACTGGTCGGGCACACGTCGGGGCTTGGAATGGAAGTAGGGACGTTTTGAAATGCCGACTTTGATGGAATGGTCTGCGGGTGTCATGTTACGTTTGCAGAGCCCCTGATGTGCCTAACTGTGGAAAGCCCCACAAGTGACCCCATTTTGGAAACTAGACCCCCCAAGGAACTTATCCAGATGTGTGGTGAGCACTTTGAACACCCAAGTGCTTCACAGAAGTTTATAACGCAGAGCCGTGAAAATGAAAAATCATTTTTTTCCTCAAAAAATGATTTTTAGCCCCCAAATTTTTATTTTCACAAGGGTAACAGGATAAATTGGACCCCAAAAGTTGTTGTCCAGTTTGTCCTGAGTATGCTGGTACCCCATATGTGGAGGGAACCATTGTTTGGGCACACGTTGGGGCTCGGAATGGAAGTAGTGATGTTTTGAAATGCAGACTTTGATGGAATGGTCTGCGGACGTTGTTACGTTTGCAGAGCCCCTGATGTGCCTAAACAGTAGAAACCCCCTCAAGTTACCCCTTTTGGAAACTAGACCTCCCAAGGGACTTATCTAGATGTCTGGTGAGCACTTCCAACCCCCAAGTGCTTCACAGAAGTTTATAACGCAGAGCTGTGAAAATAAAAAATCATTTTTTTCCACAAAAATAATATTTTAGCCCCCAATTTTTTATTTTCCCAAGGGTAACAGGAGAAATTAGACCACCAAAGTTGTTGTGCAATTTTTCCTGAGCACGCTGAAACCCCATATGTTGGGGTAAACCACTGTTTGGGCACACGTCAGTGCTTGGATGGGAGGGAGCACCATTGGACTTTTTGAACACAAAATTGGCTGGAATCAGTGGTGGCGCCATGTCGCATTTGGAGACCCCTGATGTGCCTAAACAGTGGAACCCCCTCAATTCTAACTCCAACCCTAACCCCAACACACCCCTAACCACAACCCCAACACATCCCTAACCATAACCCTAACCCCAACACACCCCTAACCCTAATCCCAACCCTAACCATAACCCTAACCACAAGCCTAACCATAATCCCAACCCTAACCCCAACACACCTCTAACCCTAATCTTAACCCTAATTCCAACTCTAACCCTAATTCCAATCCTAACCCTAATTAAAACCCTAACCCTAATTCCAACCCTTACCCTAATTCTAACCCTTATTCTAACCCTAACACTAACCCTAATAGAAAACTAAAAATACTTTCTTTATTTTATTACTTGTGCCTACCAATGGGGGTGATAAGGGGGGTGATTTACTATTTTTTTTTTATTTTGATCACTGTGATAGGATCTATCACAGTGATCAAAATGAATGAATGGAATCTGCTGTTTGGCAGATTCAACGGGCGCACTGCGCATGCGCCCACCATTTTCCAAGATGTCGGCACCCATGATCCGGGATGGCGGGACACCGGGAGCCACAGCGGGACTCGAAGGGTACCGGGGGGAGGGGGGGTGATCAGAAGGCGGGGGGGAGTAGAGGGAAGGGGAGGGGGAGCAGATGATCACCCGACCCACAGGATTGCGATCCCACCATGACACAGCATATGCATCACAGGTCGGATTGGCACCGACTTTCATTTCGCATACACTGTGTCACAGTTCGGGAAGGAAGGAATATTGTGATATATATGCAACATTCCTGAGAAAGGTTTAAGTTTTAGAGACATATTGATTGTAATAATAATGCCTAAATTCCTCTGCAGTTCCAGAGTTTGTTTTCATTACATTAATATTACTATGATATGTGGTGCCCGGCGCCCAATCAGCGCTGGTGTAACAGTCCCCATCTTCAGAGGAATTGAACATGAATAGAATGTCAGAGAGTTGATGCAGCCCTGGCTTCCACTTCATGTTCAGTTTGCTCAAAGGCAGCGACCGTGCTGATTAGATGCCAGGCATCACATGTCATGCAACCGCACAAGAGCCCCTGGACAATGAGTGCCTACACCTTTGAAACGGCACCGGCACGGGAGGTGAGTATAAGCTTTTTATATTTTATCTGCTCCAAACATTTAGTTGAAGAAGGAGTTGTCCAAGTAGGGGAAAACCCCTTTATTAAAAAACGCTCAGCACCCTTTATACGCAAAAAGCTATTCCAGTCTCTGACTGGACTAGTATTTCTGGCACAGCATACAGAGGCACTGGCCACTTAGAAGAAGGCACTGAATTCATTAAGTGGCATGATCCTCTTAATGAATTTGGTACCAACTATTTCAGCAAGATTGGCACAGTGCGATTTTGTCTTGGTGAATCGGCCCCTTTGACTTTTTACGGAATCCATACTCTGCAGTGTACGCTCGCTCAGACAGAAGTCGACTACCTAACAATTTAAATGTTCAAAGTTTACTTTATATAAAATTAAGTGAATTCTTGAATGAATGTAACTATACGGTATAATGATAGTTTTATTACTTACAATTTTGCCTTATAGTATTTGGCAAAGGGACCATAAGCATAACGAGGTTCTGTACTGTAATCTCCAATGTATTTCTTCAGCTCAGATAGCTTGAATTGATTCAGAGAAGTTTCAATGGCTTTAAAATAGGTATTAAGAAGATACAGTAATTCAGTAGAATAGTGAAGGCATTACTATCACTATTTGTATTATTATTCTAATTCCATATTTTTTTTTTAAAAAGCTGCATTTGTTACATCCATAACAAAGAATAGGTTCTCTTATGTCGTTTTCAGTCTCATGTGGCAAATACAGCTTTGTGATATACAATTTGCTGGCCTCTAATTCTCATTTCTTGGATCTTCATATTTCACAAATTAGAAAAACGGTATTTGATGTAAATTCAATAACAATTAACCCCTAGTTTATTTTCACAGATATTTTATGGATTTAATAGTGGCCTTCTCTGCTCTCAGGATGTTCTTTCTTTTCCATTATTCAATTTGATTTAAGACTTGTAAAGTAACAACCATAACTAATATGTCAATGTGAGTGTACCACTTCTATATAAACATTATATACATACATATAAGGACACTGGGAACATTTACCTTTCATAAACATATCATTGCAAAGCTGCACCATCACCATCGATTCACAGGATGATTGTAGGAGCAAATTATAGAAAAGCCCAATCACTATGATTTTCATCATCTTGAGAGCTGTTTTAGATTAGAAACAAAATAATGCTTAAAAGGTTGCTCACTACTAAGACAACCTCTTCTCAATCATTTATTCCCCCTTCTAAAATAACAGAAGCCCTATTTTCCTTTGGTGCTGATGCCATTCCAGCTATACTAGCACTAGCTCTCCCAGGGCTTGCATAACATTATGGTGTCGTGTGATCCCTGCAGCCAATCATAGGCCGCTTCACTCTCCCCACCATGCGCAGCTCAAACTTTCTTTCCAGGATGTCCCCCTGACAGCACCATGGAGGAAATCCTCCTCCTCCTTACAGGGACAGGAAAAGCACACGAGAGGTTAAAAGGTTCCTCCCCACCCATCTCCCTCAGTGTTTTTCCTGTCCCTGCATGGAGGGACACGCGAGAGGAGCGCAGCAAGCGTACTCACCGGGCTCAGGGGGATCGTGCGGCCGGTCCAAGCCTTCCCCCTGCGAAGATGCCCAGGGCCGAAACTTCCCGGTGGGGAGTCCCTCTGCCCCAAAGCCAAGGAGCAGGACGTCGCTCCTGGAGGAGCCGCTCCTCCCGGCGTGAGGCTCTCGACTCCATGTTTGGCCACCGGTGTGGCGAACGCTGGTCCCCCGCAGGCAGCTGGTCGGGTGGGTAGTGGCATCAGGAGGCGGGGCGCGTAGGAGGAAGTGGCCAGAGGAGATTTCCAGCCTATCACAGAGAGCGCGCGTCACTTCCAGTGACGTCACGCGCCGGCTTTCAAATGTCTCCGCGCGCTCCAGGAGCCTGGCATCTCTCTGGAAGCGCAGGAAAGATAGACGCAGAATAGATGGTCAGAGGGGTAAGTGCGCCTGGCGCTGAGCTCCCTCCCCATGCCACCCTCTGCGGCCAATGTAATAGCCTGATTACCCTACCCTCTATCACCAAGATAAGGGAACCCCAGTGCCCACCCCGACAGTGGTCAAGGACCCAGCAAAGGCCGCGTCTAAAAGGGTCAAATGCCCGGTATGCAGGGTAAAGCTGCCAGACACCTACGCTAAAACCCTCTGCGGGCCCTGCACGTCAAGGGTGATAGGTGAAGAGCAGCCATCTCTCCTAGCTGAGATGAGATCCCTGATTCATGAGGAGGTCCGAGCCTCCAGAGGCAGTCTTGAGCAGCGATCCACCAGCCCAGGGCCAAGCCGGAAGCATCCCAGGTGGGAGGCGGAGATGTTCGAGCCAAGCTCCGAGGAGAGGTCCGACTTCCGGGACTCAAATCCAGAGGAGGAAGGGGAGATCCTGGCGGACAAGCAGGATTAAGGCAGGAAATACCTGTTCAGACTTGAGGACATGGACGATTTAGTCCAGGCGGTGAGGAACACCATGCAAATGAAGGAAGTTCCTAAAACGCAATCCAGGCAGGACCTAATGGTTGGAGGTCTTGTGTCTCGAACTCAGACAGTGTTTCCCGTAAGCGAATACATAAAGACAATGATCCGCGAGGAGTGGAAGAATGCAGAAAGACGTCTGGTGCTATTCCGGGACTTCAAAGGTCGACTGCCGTTTGACCCGAAGGAAACACGGTCGTGGGAGGAGGTTCCGAAAATTGACGTTCCGGTGGCCAAGGTCACCAAGAAGACCGCCATACCATTCAAAGACTCATCTAGTCTCCGGGATCCGATGGACAGGAAGGCGGACATTATATTAAAACGAACTTGGGAGACCTCGGGGCCCTTATCAGGGCTAACATAGCAGCCACCTCGGTGGCCAGATCTATGTTTTTGTGGTTGGGGCAGTTGGAGGATCACCTTACCAACAAGACCCCTAGGTCTGAGATTCTAGCTTCCCTTCCCCTCATGAAGTCGGCCACGGCATTCCTGTCAGATACGTTGGCCGAATCAGTATGATTTGCAGCCAGAAATAGCTCCCTCTCTAATGCCGCCCAAAGAGCGGTCTGGCTTAAATCATGGTCAGGAGACAACGCCTCTAAAGCAAAACTCTGTTCCCTTCCCTTCTCAGGTCTAAGAGTTTTCGGACCTGCCCTGGATAATATCTTGGAGCTGGTGTCCGACAAAAATAAGGGATTCCCAGAGGAAAGGCCTAAGCGGCCCCAGCCCTTTCGGAGAGTGCCCTTCTATAGGAGACATGAGAAAATGGAAACGGTCTTAGGAGCGCAGGAAAGAGACTCAGACAAGAGATGGGGTTAAACCACATCGTGTTTCGACGGAGGAAACTTCCACCTGATGAAGACGGATCCTCCCTCGAAAAGCGTTGTGGTTTAACCCCATCTCTTGTCTGAGTCTCTTCCGTGCGCTCCTAAGACCGTTTCCATTTTCTCATTGCTCCTATCCTCCATTGGAGGTTTTCGGCTGGAGCTGTGGTGGAGACCTGACATTTTTGTCTGCCCCTGGGTTGCTTCCTAAGCGCTCCTCTATGACCGCTTATCACTGACTTTTATTCTTCTATAGGAGACAGACAGATCCTAGGACCCAGGTTAGGTCTAGTAGGGGCTCGTACAGAAGCCCCCACGGCCAAGGCGGGAGAAGCAAGGGCCGATCTAGGAGGCAATGACGCCATAGGTATTGGGGGAAGACTTCGCCATTTGGCGGCAAACTGGTCCCGGGTTACCCAGAATCAGTGAGTCCTCAAAACCATCATGGAGGGCTACAGGAAAGAGCTCTATTCCCCCCGACAGATATACTATCCCTACTATAGTCCAGAGGGACTTACCAATGTGGGCGGACATACACAACATGATCACGTCAGAGGTTATAGTGCCAGTTCCTCTGACAGAAAGGGGAAGAGGACACTACTCCTCCCTGTTCTCCATCGCAAAGCCGTCTGGCGAGGCTTGGACTATTATAAATTTAAAGCCTCTAAATACCTGGGTCAGGTACAAAAGATTCCGGATGGAATCTATCCGGTCTGCAATACAGTTAATAGAGACGCGGTCATGTGCACTCTCGACCTGAAGAGTGCGTACCGTCAGGTCCCTATCCACCCCTCATCCCAGAGTTTACTAAGATTTGCAGTGAAATTTCCAACCCGGACCTGCCACTTCCAGTTCCAATGCCTTCTGTTGTGAGTTCATTCTCTGGTCCACCAGCTGTGAGTTCTCCTTCCAGACTCCCTCTGGTGGTAACAGGAGATAGTGAGGCTGATTTAATCAGGAGAGATCTACCACCTGATAATGAGGATGACGATTGGACCTCAGGAATCTTAGACTGGATTTAAGACAGCCGACGCCCTAGTCTAGTGCTGGTGATTGCTTCTGGCTTCTCAGGTCTTGGTTTTCAGCTCTGTTCCAGCCTTCTCAAAGCTAAGTGTTTTTGATAATGTTCACACTTGATTTTGTTGGTCTATTCAGTTTTTTGTGTGTTCAGCCAGCCCCGGCTGGGGCTGTGCTGAATTTCCACTCTTATTTATCTGTATTTGCCAATTTGCTTTTTAGTCCCTTATTAGATTGGCCTCTTTTTGCTCTGTCTCAGAATATTTCAGAGTGCTGATATAGTGGGAGAAGTCTAGTGACTTCAGGGTTAATTTTGTTATCAGAAGTGTTGGACATTATTTTTGTAGGGTTTTTGGCAGATTGCAGACAGTGTCTTTCCTTTCCTGTTCTTTATAGTTAGTTTGGGCCCCATCGTTTGCTCTGCCTATTTTCCTGCCTGTGTTTGTGTTTTCATCTTGTTTCACCATCAATACATGTGTGGGGGCTGTCTATTCCTTTGGGGTCTGCTCTGGGACAGTTAGTTTTCCCTTGCTTTAGGCTTATGTAGTCCTCCGGCGGTGACGAGGCGTCTAGATCATCGTAGGAACGCTCCACTGCTACTGCTAGTTGTGTGGTTAAGATCAGGGATCTGCAATCTGCATAGTTACCAACCTCTCTGGTTTTCTGGGATTTAGCTTTTTGTTGTCCTCCTCGGTGACCCATTCATAACAGCCTTCCATTCGGCCTGGCCTCGGCCCCCCGAATCTTCACAAAGTTGGTTGCGGAGGTAGGGGCCTTCCTGAGGAGTCAGGGTATCATAATCATCCCATACCTAGACGACTTCCTCCTGGTGGCAGCATCAGAAGAAACGCTCATCCGAAACAGAAACCAAACAACATCTCTAATGGAGTTCCTCGGCTGGAAAATCAACTGGCAAAAATCAGACCTTATACCAGAACGCAGGAAGGTCTTCCTTGGTGTACTCTTGGATTCACAAGAGAGGATATCCCTGCTACCAGAGCGCAGGCTGAAGATAATTCAGAACAGAGCCAGGGACCTCTTAAAGCATCGCTCTTCCATACGAGAAGCAATGGAGGTCCTGGGCCTTATGACGGCCTGCATCCCGTGTGTCAGATGAGCCCAGTTCCACTCGAGACCGTTACAAAAGCAGATCCTCAAGGTATGAAACAGGAGGCAGACTTCGCTCGATGGACCCATAACGCTGTCAGGGCCAGCGAGAAAGTCACTACGGTGGAGGACACGGGCCAGAAATCTCCAGGTCAGTGTTTTATGGACAAACTCTCCATATGTGGTACTCACCACAGATGCCAGTACGTGGGGATGGGGAGCCCACGTAGAAAGGAAGATTTTCCAGGGGAGATGGCTGGCAGAGTTCGGAAACAAAACCTCCAACTACAGGGAGCTCTACGTGGTCTGGGAAGCTCTGTTGTGGATCCGTCCAATCATAAAGAATCGACACGTCCAGGTGTTATCCGACAACACAACAGCAGTGTCATTCCTGAAACACCAGGGAGGACCCAGGTACCAACCCCTCCAGGCTTTAGCGGGAAAAATATTCTCTTGGGCAGAAAGAACAGTGCTCTCGGTAACGGCAGTCCATCTAGAGGGCTCCCTGAACGTGGTGGCAGACTACCTAAGCAGACAACAGGTCTACCCGATGGAATGGGAATTGAACGGAGAAATTTTTCATTGGCTGTGTCAATGTTGGGGAACCCCCAGTATAGACCTGTTCGCAAATCAAAGAAATGCAAAGGTCTCCAGATATTATTCCCTGAACCTGGCAGACCACCCGGAAGGGGTGGACGCCCTGAGCCAGACTCGGAAAGAACCCCTCTCGTATGCATTCCCACCCCCGGCTCCCATACCGACAGTGTTAAGGAAGATCCGCGAGGACCACGCAAAAGTAATAGTGGTGGTTCCATACAGGCCAAAGAGAAGTTGGTTTTCCCTACTGGGAGCCATGGCAGTGGGAAACCCGGTTGAGCTACCTCCATGGAAGGTCCTCATCCACCAGGGCCCGATCTGCCACCAAAATCCAGCAAGACTTCACCTCTCGGCTTGGATCCTGAAAGGAACATCTTAAAGGCAAAGGGCTTATCAGACCAGGTCATATCTACCCTACAGGCCAGCTGCAGCAAGCTGGTTACATCTGCAATATACCGGAAGATCTGGAAGAGGTTTTGTCTGGATGGTGGCAGGTCCGATCTTGTGGGGGGTACCCCTGACCTCCCTAGTAGTTTAAACTTCTTACAGGCAGGGTCTGATAAAGGTCTTAAGCCTAGCACTTTGAAAGTTCAAATTTCGGCCTTAAGCTCATATTTCGATTACCCGTTAGCATCTCATCCCTGGGTAATAAGATTTGTAAGGGCCACACAGTGGCTTCGCCCCACGATTAGACAGATCACCCCGCCTTGGGACCTTGGCCTGGTACTCAGGTTCTTATGTAGGGATTCCGGCATTCCCGGTAAGGAGATGTCTATCTCAACTCTCACCCGCAGAACGGCCTTCCTTGTAGCCATTACCACAGCCAAAAGAATTGGAGAGATCCAGGCCCTATCCACTAGAGACCCATATCTCCAGATCAGAGAAGACTGTATAGTTCTGAGATTAGACCCGGCATTTATCCCAAAGGTAGCCTCCCAGCAAAATATAAACCAGGAGATAGTGTTACCATCATTCTGTGACAATCCGTGGAACGAGAAAGAGCAGCGTCTTCACTCGCTGCATGTGAGACACATGGTTATTAATTATTTAGAAGTCACAAACAGTTGGCGTATCAACCCAAATCTATTCGTCCTTTTTTTGGGTAAAAATAGGGGGAAAAAAGCCTCTAAGGCAACTATCGCCAGATGGATTACGGCAGTAATCGCCGACTCCTATCAGGCGGAAGGCGCAAACCCGCCAGATACACTGAGGGCCCACTCTACCAGGGCAGTATCGGCCTCATGGGCCGAACGGGCGGGCACCTCGATTGATCAGATCTGCACAGCAGCAACCTGGGCCAAACTTAATACTTTCTGCAAGCACTATAAGCTTGATGTGACGGCTAGTCAGCAAACCGCATTTGGGAGAAAGGTTCTCCAGGTGGTAGTCCCACCCTAGGGGAGGTGCTTTGGTACTCTCCATGGTGCTGTCAGGGGGACGTCCTGGAAAATAGGTATTAGACCTACCGGTAATGATGTTTCCAGGAGTCCATCCTGACAGGACGGGTAGTTCCCTCCCTGTTATATTATACTATGCTATATTATGTTATATATGTCATGCCATATGCTGTAATATGATTGTACCATTAAAATTTTATGTGCATTATCCACATCGTGGTACTTGTCAAATCACTGAGGGAGATGGGTGGGGCAGAACCTTTTAACCTCTCGTGTGCTTTTCCTGTCCCTGTAAGGAGGAGGAGGACGTCCTCCATGGTGCTATCAGGATGGACTCCTGGAAACATCACTACCGGTAGGTCTAATACCTATTTTCTTTTCTTTGGATATCTGATTTTTCTGTGCAGTGGAGAGTGATGCAGCTGCTGATTGGGTGCAGGGATTGTGTGACAAAATATTGTCACTTGAGCTCCAGGAGAGCCAGTGTTGAAATCGTTGGAAGGAATCTGCACCAGAGGTGAGTACAGTTATTTTATAAAAATGGCCTCTTTATAAAATAACCCCTTTATATCAACTTAAAGAATACATCTAAACTTATGCAACTTTTCTATCCTATTTTTTTTACAGTAATTGAGCTAAAGCTGAGCTTGTGGAAGCCAGGAAAGCTGTTAAGATGCATCTGTTATTCACAAAAATTTCCCACATATAAGTAACAAATTTGGTAATGACTATTCGTTGCATTAGTTACACAAAATGTCAATTGATCAATTAATTGGATCAACCAATAGAACATTGTTGTACCCCACCTATGCAGTGTTACTTGTCAAAAAATCACAGTGATAATGTCACTAGAGGGATAAGTGTAAAGCAAACCACTGTCAATTAGCTACTTGTGTATAGTAAGTTTGCCACCCTAAATTTGGGCACTTACCGTGCGATAGTTTACAAACTTGATTAGATGGAATTTCCAACAATTAGTATCCAGAAATTGTTCCTTATTAGAAATTGTTCCTAAGCTACTCATGATACCAATGACTGTGATTAAAAATATAAGTATTTTGATCAATATAAACCTAATGACAGATGGCCAAGTAAGGACAACAGGAGGCAAATGTATTATTATAAGATGCCAACAAACTTCCACACGAGACCAATGCTTTGATTCATTACACACATGTTAAAACTGAAACCAGACTCTCTTAAGATTGACTGTAGCTCATTACTTTTGTGTGCATCTATTTGTTTTTTGTTTGTGACATAGTCAAGAACCAGATAGCGTTTAGTTCTAATATTGGTCAATCTGATATATTATATGATGTAGCCATCTGTGAGTACGCTTTCTTTATGTTCTTTAGTAAAATTATTGTACAATATGGACATGTGTATAGGGTCAATAAATAACCCGCATTTTAACATTATTATATTTAAAGTCCTGGCTACTTTGTTATTTCTATATTTTCAATATATACTGTATATATTTTTTATCGCAGCCTAGGGGTGAATTAATGAGGTCCAACATGTCCTTACTTCGCTATCGCTGGTCCACTTTGTTTTGATGAAATGAGTCATTCCTCATAATGTTACTATAATGTCTTATGTCTGCAAAGGAGACCGAACAACGCGGTTTCTAGGTTTTAACAAAAAAAAATCTCAAATTCAACAAATTTATGTTTCCATGTCAAGCTATATTATGAAAGCAAAGCTAATTCTCCCCTGCTCTAATCTGAGCAAGGGTATGTGCACACACTGCGGATTCTGCTGCGGATCCACAGCGGTTTTGGCTCTGCGGGTCCGCAGCAGATTCTGCTGCGTTGTACAGTACCTTTATTTCCTATGGAAAAAAAAAACACTGTGCACATGCTGCGGATTTGCTGCGGGTTACAATCCGCAGCATGTCAATTCTTTGTGCGGTTTCCGCTGTGGTTTCACACCTTATCATTATGAGGTGTGAAACCGCAGGGCAAAACCGCAGGCTAATCTGCAGATAAGCCGCAGGGCTTTTGTTCTGCGGATTTACCTGCGGATTTTTCAACAAAATCCGCACAACCTAAAAACTACGTGTACACTTACACCAAATGTTTCAAAAGTTTGCCTCCCAGGTAATTATAAAAGATGCAATATATATATATATATATATATATATATATATATATATATATATATATATATATATATATATATATATATATATATATATATATATATATATATATACACAGCTCTGGCAAAAATTAAGAGACCACTGCAAAATTTTCAGTCTTTTCTCTTCTGATTTTTCTCTTTATAGGTATATTTTTGAGCAAAATGTAAATTGTTCTTTTTGTCATGATATGTATTTTTCCCCAATACTTTGCAATGTCTTGTGTGTACCTGTAACAATATGTTTCCTTCCCCCATTGCCTGTGTCTCTGGGACTATAATGTAATTATGTAAGTAACCTGTCTCCTTTCCACAAGACTTGTGTATCTAGACCATAATTGAATTCAGGATTGGGTCAACACAGCTAGGGGAATGACCATTGTTCTCCTCAGCAGGGGGAGGACTCACAATGCACATCCTCCTAGACACAGCGGTGCCTTGCTGTGGGCCAAACCATTGCATAGGAGGAGTGGAACCCTCCTCCACTACACACATGGGCTGATCCAGGAGCAGAGACTCCCCAGAGTGTCCCGCAAAGACTTCAAGCCGTTTAATGAGGCTTCCGGTGACATTGAGGGATTCTTCCTGGACTTTGAGCATCAGTGTCGATTAATGGAAGTCCCGGAAAGGGAGCACGTCCGACATCTTGTGGGGCTCTTAGAGGGTGGAGCTGCTGCAGCCTATAGAGCTATGGACCCTCGGTGGAACTGTGAGTATGCAGAGATTAAACGGACTGTTCTAGAACATTATGCTGTGACCCCAGACACTTACAGGACCCAGTTTCGTACTTTAGCCTGTAATGAGGAAGTGTCTTTCAAGATGTATGCCCACAGACTCAAACAAATATGTAATCGCTGGCTGGAGGCAGAGGAGGCCTTAACCTGGAACACCTGTCTCCAGGTTATCCTAAAAGAACAATTTTTTGCCCAGTGCCCCGCTGAGATCAGGGAATGGGTGCGTGAGAGGAAACCTGCTACAGTGGAAAAAGCTGCATCTCTCGCTGATGAGGCTCTCACCATCAAGCCTCGGTGGAGAGTTCTGTTGGAGGATGGAGAGAGGCCTACCAGCTCCACAACACCGGTGGCCCCCAGTTCTTCTGTCCCCATTGTTCCCCGTTCCTCTGAGCCACCACCTCGTGTTGATACCTGTGTCAATGTGCCTCCTGTTGCTTCCACTGCGTTTTCTGGAATACGATGAGGAGAGGAAGTAGCAGAGCGCAGGTGTTATGGTTGTGGGCATCCGGGGCATCTGCAGGCCTCATGTCCAGCCAGCTCATGGAGGAATCGTCCTCAAACCCCTACAGCACCTTCAGGTGGGAGCCGACCGGCAGGTTCCCTTACTCCTCGCCCAAGAGGACGCATTGGATGGAGTGAGACACAGAGCAGATGCTATCGATGTGGGCAGCCGGGGCATCTGCAAGCCTCCTGCCCAGCTGTTCAAATGAGGATTGATCCTGTACCCAATCATATTATTAATTATGTACAGCCAAGTGCCATGGAGGAAGACGTGTCACCACTACGTGAGGACTGGCCTAGTGCCTCACCCACCCATGTTGCACCACTAGGAGTTTATGGTGTGCGACCCGCAGCTATGACGACTTCAGCTCATCGAGGTAAGCACTTGCAGGAGGTCGTGCTGGATGGACAAAGACTTGTTGGATTTTGTGACTCAGGGGCTTTCCTCACACTGGCTGATCCCCGAGTGGTTCGGCCTGAGGCAATCCATAGAGGACCTGGGATTGTCATTGAACTGGCTGGTGGACAATGGAGGACTATTCCCACAGCCACTGTGGATCTGAACTTTGGTTTTGGGGTCAGGCAATGTGTGGTTGGGGTGATGGGTGGTCTGCCTGCAGCTGTTCTCCTGGGCAATGATGTGGGAAAGCTACGATGCCAATTCGTGGCTGCATGAAGCCACATGTAAGTTACGCCATGCCTTTGTGTACTTAACCAGTGACCTGTAGAGGTCCCTAGTACGTACACAAATTAGGAGGGGAAGGGATTGTCATGATATGTATTTTTCCCCAATACTTTGCAATGTCTTGTGTGTACCTGTAACAATATGTTTCCTTCCCCCATTGCCTGTGTCTCTGGGACTATAATGTAATTATGTAAGTAACCTGTCTCCTTTCCACAAGACTTGTGTATCTAGACCATAATTGAATTCAGGATTGGGTCAACACAGCTAGGGGAATCACCATTGTTCTCCTCAGCAGGGGGAGGACTCACAATGCACATCCTCCTAGACACAGCGGTGCCTTGCTGTGGGCCAAACCATTGCATAGGAGGAGTGGAACCCTCCTCCACTACACACATGGGCTGATCCAGGAGCAGAGACACTAGATCCCTGTGCAACTCAGTCAGATGTGAGTTGGATGCTGAAAGAGAAGGGCGAGGCTGTCTGAGGAAGCCTCGGCCTTAGTGTGATCGTGGCGGATTTCTGGGACTCTAAAAGGACTATGGTTTTGTGATCTGGCACAAGGATTGTCGGGAGGTGCCCCCGAATCAGTTTCCTGTGGACTTATTTTGGGATTCTGCAAATTACCTTCGTGTTGTTCCTGTGTTCTGGTCAATAAATCTGTTGGATTGTTCCCAGGCCTGTTGTCCCTCCTTGCTCTGGAGAATACTCCCGTCACACTTTTATCCTATAAACTTCTGACAACATGTCTTTGAATTTCCGTGCAATAAATTTTGTATTTTTTTTCTAAAAATGAGAAATGGTCAAAATTAAATAAAAGAACCAGTGCTTTCAAACCTGAAATAATGCAAAGGAAACAAAACAAGTTCATAGTCATATAGAAACAACCATTCTAACGTTTTAACTCAGGAAGAGTTCAGAAATCAATATTTTGTGGAAAAATCATAGCTTTCATGCGTCTTGGCATGCTTTCCACCAGTCTTTCACACTGCTTTTGGGTGACCTTATTCCACTCCTGGTACAAAAATATAAGCAGTTCTTCTTTGTTTGATGGCTTGTGACAATCCATCATCCTCTTGATTACATTCCAGAGGTTTTCAATGGGGTTCAGGTCTGCAGACTGGGCTAGTGTTTAGATGTGGTGGATTCTTAATTTTTGCCAGAGCTGTATATATATACACTCACTGGCCACTTTATTAGGTACACCTGTCCAACTGTGTGTTAAGACTTAATTTCTAATCTGCCAATCACATGGCGGCAACTCAGTGCATTTAGGCATGTAGACATGGTCAAGACAATCTCCTGCAGTTCAAACCGAGCATCAGTATGGGGAAGAAAGGTGATTTGAGTGCCTTTGAACGTGGCATGATTGTTGGTGCCAGAAGGGCTGGTCTGAGTATTTCAGAAACTGCTGATCTACTGGGATTTTCACGCACAACCATCTCTAGGGTTTACAGAGAATGGTCCGAAAAAGCAAAAAAATCCAGTGAGCGGCAGTTCTGTGGCCGGAAATGCCTTGTTGATGCCAGAGGTCAGAGGAGAATGGGCAGACTGGTTCGAGCTGATAGAAAGGCAACAGTGACTCAAATTGCCCCCCGTTACAACCAAGGTAGGCAGAAGAGCATCTCTGAATGCACAGTGCGTCGAACTTTGAGGCAGATGGGCTACAGCAGCAGAAGACCACACTGGGTACCACTCCTCTCAGCTAAGAACAGGAAACTGAGGCTACAATTTGCACAAGCTCATCGAAATTGGCCAGTAGAAGATTGGAAAAACGTTGCCTGGTCTGATGAGTCTCGATTTCTGCTGCGACATTCGGATGGTAGGGTCAGAATTTGGCGTAAACAACATGAAAGCATGGATCCATCCTGCCTTGTATCAACGGTTCAGGCTGGTGGTGGTGGTGTCATGGTGTGGGGAATTTTTTCTTGGCACTCTTTGGGCCCCTTGGTACCAATTGAGCATCGTTGCAATGCCACAGCCTACCTGAGTATTGTTGCTGACCATGTCCATCCCTTTATGACCACAATGTACCCAACATCTGATGGCTACTTTCAGCAGGATAATGCGCCATGTCATAAAGCTCGAATCATCTCAGATTGGTTTCTTGAACATGACAATGAGTTCACTGTACTCAAATGGCCTCCTCAGTCACCAGATCTCAATCCAATAGAGCATCTTTGGGATGTGGTGGAACGGGAGATTCGCATCAGGGATGTGCAGCCGACAAATCTGCGCCAACTGTGTGATGCCATCATGTCAATATGGTCCAAAATCTCTGAGGAATGCTTCCAGCACCTTGTTGAATCTCTGCCACGAAGAATTGAGGCAGTTCTGAAGGCAAAAGGTGGTCCAACCCGCTACTAGCATGGTGTACCTAATAAAGTGGCCAGTGAGTGTGTGTATATATATATATATGTGTATATATATATATATATATATATATATATATATATATATATATATATATATAGTGTAAGGTAGCGCTTGTTATTCAGGTTGGGGATACTCACTTTGCAGCCAAATAACCAGGTCCGGCACGGGTTTCTCAAACATAACTCAGTCCATGCGGATTATTATTCAGCATAAACCATCAACAGCAACATAAAGTTCATATCAGATCAGCATAGCGGCCATGACAGAGCTCCTCTCTGTTAACCCCGTGGTCACACAGGCTTTGTTATATCCGGTACACAGGCTCTCTAGCCTCACAGTTATTTCCCCTGTCCGGGTTACCTCATAGCTGCTTCTCACTAGTGACATTCATTCCCTCTCCTGGGAACTCTCAGACATGTGCAGCCATGATACACGTCTCCACGTGCACTCAGGAAGGCAGACACGTCAGCCAGACGAGACCTTCCATACGGACCAACCGGGTCCAAGCATTCACTCATGTGACCTACCCTGGTCACCTTATATGGTCCATAGCCACGCCCACCGGGATCACATGGCTATGACCTCATCGCAGGTCCTACAACCAGTCGTACACATACGCTTTACTATGGGCGTTTTAAACACCCGCCCCTAGGTGGTTTTGTAGGTGATTGATCCCACCCGTCTCACCAATCACCTGAAGGCTTCTTCCTAACACATTGGAACAAAACATCAGCTCTGCTTATCAGCACATAATCAAGCCTTCATCCCAAGGCCACCCACTTTGGGATACATAACGGTCATTTAGGACACTGCTCCTATTACCACTCTGGACATGGCTATCTGCCTGTCCTGGGACACCCACACAGCGCCCCCTAGCGGACACAGTAGTTACTACACCATTTTATATATATATATATATATATATATATATATATATATATATATATATATATATATATATATATATATATATACTAGAGCCTTGAAGATAAGGATAGACTGAATGTGAAGAAGCTGCAGACAGATACACAGATCCTGAGTGACAATGTATTTGGGAAATTAAGAGAAATAAATAAGAGAGAATCTGTCACATTGCTCACTCGGTAAGAAGCAAATACAAAAGTAGAACCAAAATTTTGGTAAAATGTTAAGCAAAAGATTTAAGTATACATACTAAAGCAGACCCATTAAGACAAAGCACAGTTAATGATTTTCAGTCCATTGATTATCCAAGAAAAAAGCAAAAGCAAACAGTTATAATAAAAAGTGTAGTCCTGCTGAAAATATCATTCAATCTGCGTGCACCCACGGAGAATATTAAAAGTGTGCTCCACGTAAAGATAACTCAAATCCAATAATTTTACCTTTTCCAAATATAATGTTAATTGCTTGATTCTATCAGTAATTGTTTATTGATTTTGCATCGTTGTGCTGTCCACAAAATAACTTACTCACTGGACCTTCTGTCTGAAGCTGTCGGCTGATAACACATGAAGGCTGGCTGTGGGAAGGAAAAACTGTGTCCAAGGAGTCAGAAAGACATGCAGGGGAAGGATGGACGAATAGTAGCAAATAGAGGAGGAAGACATGTCTTGCCCCCCCCCCCCCCCCCCCCATCTCCTCTCTTCCCCCCTTTTTTCTTTTCTTCCCTTTTTTCTCATGATGTTTTAATATTTATGAATATTTATGAAATATGCCAGGGAGGGCTCATACTGTATATAGCTTGGTGTGAAAATATTTTGCACAAGGGCTCATTCAGACATTAGTACTTTCTACATAGAAGGAAAGGGGATGGAATTTTTGGATCAGACCTTGATCAGAGTTTAGTCTGAGCGTCATCAATTTTTCTGATATTTGGAAAATTCAAAAAGCTCTGCTCTTTTTCCTATCTAGCAGTCCATGAATATTGGACCACACTCGTCTGGCCAAATTTTTTACAGTCCCATAAACTTGTATTGCCGATTTGGATCTGACACACGGATCAATATTGGACGTGTTTTTGTGCTTTTTGAACAGCTCCATTCACTGTTATGTTTACGAGAGCTATCCATGAGAAATACGAATAGCACTCCTATGAGAAAAACTGATGTGTGAATGAGCCCTAACCTGTGTTTTAGCGGGAAGTCCTAATGGCACCACCTTCCAATTCCAACAACCAAAGCAGGTAAATGTAGCTTACACCTCCATTATATTTAAATTTTTTGAATATTTGCTAAGCTAGATATTTTAAATTACAATTTTATTTTAGCTTCCCATTCTTACACAACTCATAAACAAGTTTAGGCATCCAAAAAACTTGGAGACTGTGGCTGCTCAAATTAATCATAGCACCTTATAGCACAGCCCTAATAAAAAAATTCGTACCTTTAGAGTTAAAATCCTTTGCTGCATTTGCCAGAAATTGGTCTCTGTTCAAAAGTGCCGATGAGGTGCTTGGTGTACATTTGGCAAGACAGGGCTGTTCAGAGCACTTTTTTACCTACTAGTTAATCTCCTCCTTTCTCTTGTTCCAGTAAAGCCAGAACAGAACAGTCAATGAAAAAAATGGCAAAAAATTGTTGCTAAAATTTTTTTTCAAAGGTTTTACAACAGTCTTATAGCAGAATAGCTTTGCTGAATTGACCCCTTAGTGACCAAATCTACTGCTGTGTTTGCTACTTCTTTTACATTTTTCTTTGCCATCATCTTCTTTTGGCTGGGGTATTACGGCCATCTCTCATGTTAAAGAATCAGGTTGATTATGCTAATCGGCTAGTACTCGGCTGTGATATATGCTCGTGTGACCAAGCCCTTTAAAGGGCATTTTCAAGTTTTGAAGTTATCTGTTATCCATGGGATAGGGGATAATTTCGAGATCGATGGGGGACTGACCAGTGGGACCTCCACTCATCTCAAAAACTAGGTGCTGCAAAACGCTGCTCCATAAACTTTTAGTGGGACTGCCAGAGATAGCGGAGAAATTGTGCTCAGCTGGTCTTTGGTCTTTTTCGCTCCCATAAGAATGAATGGAGTAGAAGTGTACATGGCTCTTCAGTGCTTGGTTCCCAGTATCATTGGGGGTCACGGTATAATACAGTATAGGTCCACTACATCTTATTAAGAAAACAGTCTCTGCTGTAACCAGAATCTTTAATTCCCTGACAGTCTACCGGGACATGCTCATTCATAGCATTGATCCTGGTCACAAAACTCTCCATATTTTTCTTTTTGTGAAATTCCTACCAAATATGAAACTATACATATTAGATCTATGATTTACTTTAGTATTTGAAATTAATTTATAGACAAATATTCACAGAGAGTCGCTTATTAAGCTACTATATCAAATTAAGAAAAACTATAGAAAATAACAGAACAAGAACATACAACCTCTCACGGGACAGACTTCTTGTGCCACTCTTTTGGAACAAGCGACTGGCTGTTTCATTTAATATATACACAGGGATAAAAATGCAAACAATTGTTCAGTGAAGTATATATAATATCAAGTTATGATTATCTTTATGAGCATTGATGCTATTCCAATAAAAAAGATAAGTAAATGTCATGTTTACCTATCCTTTTGGCAAGCCCTTATAGTTGAATTTATAATAATTTTACTGTTAGAAAAAAAAGAAAACAAGATTTTATGGAGCTTTACTCCACAGCAAAATTACAAAAACTAGAGAAACACAAAATCAGAAGACATTAATTTAAATGTCCAATTTTAACAGTATATCATGCCTAGGCATTTTCTTCTGTTTAATTCTTTAAATATCTTTTTAGAGATCAAGAGTTACTTTATCTCATGCGGAGCTCTACATTCTCTTCATAGACATAAAGATAAATCACCGCTCCAGTGGTTTTTTTTTATTTCAGCACCGTTGTGGTGCTAACAGGGCTGCCACTAGGAATTTTGGGGCCCCATACTGGCAAAATTTTCGGGGCCCCCTTGAGACTCTGCCCAGGTTCCACCCCTAGAACTGTGCACAGCCCCGTCGCTCTCTCTTGGAAAAACTCCACTTCTCACCAATCACACATTAACAGTTCCCATCATCAGATCACACATATAGCCAGCAGCCTTTGTTTTGGCCAAAAGATTTTTGAAGCCGCCACCACTACAAGGTAGACTCTTTTGGCTGAGCACTACTCTACTTTGACCTATTAATCATTTGTTAAAATATCCAATACAATTTTGGCATATTTTTATTTATTTTTCAATTTTTAAAATGACCAATAATATCACATACAAGGGACAAATACCACCGCACCATGGCTAAACACCATATTACCACCACATAGTGACCTATAATACCACATACAAGGATCAAATACAGCCACACCATGTCCAGACCACATATTACCACCAGTGTAATCGAATAACATCACATACAAGGAACAAATACCACCACACCATGTCCAGACCAAATATTAACACCACATAGTGACCAAATAATAGCACATACAAGGAACAAATACCACCACACCATGACCAGACCACATATTACCACCAGATAATGACCATATAACAGCACATACAAGGAACAAATACCGCCACACCATGGCCAGAAAACATTACCACTGCATAGTGACTGAATACTCCAAGACTGATCATTAATAAAAAAAACAATATGAATATCACCATAAATGCCATTATACACAGGAGATCTGTACTTAGTATGCAGTGTCTGTGTACAGGTAATAGTGATTACCGGTGATATTATACACAGGAGCTCTGTGTATAGTGTACAGTGTACAGGTAATGCAGTGATCACCAGTGACATTATGAACAGAAGCTCTGTATACAGTATCAGTATACCGGTAATACAGTGATCAACAGTAACATTATACACACAAGCACTGTATATATTTTACAGGTTATACAGTGATCAATGACATTATACACAGGAGATCTGTATATAGTTTCAATGTAAAGGTAATAAAGTGATCACTGGTGACATTGTACACAGGACCACTGTATATAATATATAGTGTATAATGTCAGTGTACAGGTAACACACTGACTCACCAGTGACATCTCTAGGTGAAGTCCTTCAACTTTGCTTTTCATCTTCATCCAGCACAGACTGCCATCACTTCTTCCTGCCAGGGCTCGTCTCTGGAGAAAATAGCATAGCTAGCTAGAGCACCGCTTGCAGAATACATTACTTAATTTTTCCAAACTTCTAGACTACACCTGATGAAAAGCAAAAAGCGACATAGTGACGCTCTGCACAGTAACATGACTGCCCCCCCATTTAACCCCTCTCTGACATTAGACGTTCTATTACGTCTATCTGATGGAATATTATGTCATTAGCGATTGGCCATGCACACGGGGGGGTGCGGCCAATCGCGGCCGGGTGTCGGCTGATTCTCACTGCTGAGACCCGGCACTAAGTGCCAGGAGTGGTCACGGGCTGCTCCCGGCACTTTAACCCCCGGAACACTGCGATCAAACAAGATTGCAGCATTCTGATGCCACCATACAGGGCTGACAGCCCCTCTGCCTTTGGATTGGAGACCCCGCGGTATGACGCGGGGTCCTGATTGCTCCCATGGTAACCCAATGTCGTCATGATGACATCCAGGTTACCAGAGCTGAGAGACTTTGTGTCATGCGCAGTGCATGCCAGGAAGTCTCCAGGTCAGTACTGTGCACGGATTGCAGCACTGCAAGCTTCTATACTCCCGTTGAACATAGTGGAGGAGACTGGAGGGTACTTATATGACCTTCCATATTGTTGTTCATCTATAAACCTTTGGGTCTTTTATTTGTTTTTAAATCACATCTTGTTTTGCTTGTCTAATTTTGAATTAAGATAATTTTGTTAAATCTTGTATATTCAATAATTTGTCTAATATAGACATGGTCAAAAGCAAAATAGTTATTATGAAGCACCATTTTGAGGAGTTCAAGGATAAAAGAGTCATGGTGATGGTCACCTGAGGTTTTGGAGTCTTCAAACACGCCTTCAAAGTATCGAATGCCTCCCGCGCTGGACTGGACCACTTGGAAAACTCATATCTGTCAGGGATTTGTTTACTACCGAAAAGATTTTGATGATGGTAGCAGTTGGCGAAACCTAAAAACGTTTGTAACGCCTTCAAATCATCAGGACGATCCCAATCCAATACCCCCCGTACTTTCGCCGGATCCATGCTAAAATCAGTGGATAATAAAACATATGCTAGGAAAGGGATCTCCTCAACTGAGAACATACATTTCTTCGGTTTGACAAATAATTTATTTTCTCTGAGTATATGTAAGATCTGCCTGACATATACCTGATGTGACTCAAGGTCAGGTGAATAAATTAATGTCACCAGATAGATAACCACAAATCTGCCTACCAGGTGACTAAAGATGTCATTTACCAAGTGCTGAAACACGGCGGGCGTGCTCGTCAACCCAAATGGCCTCACCAAAATTATTCCCCCTTTGATTTCCATCTTTCAAAACCATTTTGCTACAACAATCTGATTAAAGAGGTCCGGCCGGGATGAGAAGGAGTGGATATGGATCCCGGACCGAGATCATATTGATTTTGCAGAAATCTAGGCATGGGCATAACCCCCCAGCTTTCTTCTTTACAAAAAGGAACCCCACTGCAATGGGGGATGAGGATGGTCTGATATGACTCTGTCAAACTTTCCGCGATATAGTCCTTTACGGCTTGCCTCTCTGGACCAGAGATATACAAATTCAATAGAAAAGAAAAAGTGGATGGAGCTCACCGGTAAAACTCACTGTTTATTCCAATGAGTAAAACAATCACATCGGGTGGATGGGAGCGGAAGTGCAGGAGATGATAGTCATTTTGCGCTGGAGTTGCAGTTCTACGGGTCACACAGGTGAGTGGAGCTGACGTAGCAACTTAAAGGTGAAAGCTAGTTGGGTCGCCCTCCCAGGGCTGTGGGGTACTCGGGCCCGATGAGCTTCAATGGGAGATGTCATGGCAGCTGGGACCCGGCCCGTGGCCCTGGGCGCCCATTGTAAAAGGGGAATGTTCAGTGTGCTTAGGATGATTAGAGTTTATGAATGAATGCGTCATGACGCCACCTGTGGTGTTCGGCAATGAAGATGTTAAGCCGACACTGCAGACAGATCCTCTGGGACAGATGGTGTGGTGCAGCAATGATGTTATAGCCCTCCACAGGCAGGGCTGTAGTCACAGGGCAGAGTAGGTGAAGTGACACGTAGATGGTGTAGTGTCAGGCGCAGGGGGGGATATAGCAGTGCCAAGCAGGTTGACGCAGGAATAAGTGGAGGACACCAGGGCATGTAGTTCCAAAGCTTTACTCACAGTCTGTTGTGGCACCAGAGCCCTCATCCGTGCCGTGTCCTCCGGGTCAGGAGCTCAGCCAACTTCCAGGCAAGATGAAGTCCTCCTTTCCAACACTCCGCCAACATGTGCCTTTTCTGAACGTCTCCCTTATTGTGCCTTTAGCGAAGTACTCACAGTACTGAGTTACACTGGAGTTCCTCCTGTCAGATGTTCCTATGAACTCTACTTGTACGGCAGACAGCTGTAGCCTGCTTCGGGGACTCCTTACTACCTAGTGCCGGATCACTCACGATGCTGTTGTGCCCCCAAGTCTGGTGTGGGAATAAAGTGGTGACAACTTCTATTCCTCCGGTGTCTGCTGCAGGACCATTAGTATCCATACAACCTCGGGGACCGGACCTCGGCCTTACGCTTAGAACTTGGGAAGGGTTCTCCTCTAACCCTAATCCTTAGTTCTCTTCTTCTCCTCACGTTCCATACTAATCCTTTCCTTCTTATGGAGAGTCAGGTGTTATGAATGGGTCACCGAGTAGGAACAGCAAAAAGCTAAGTCCCAGAAAACCAGAGAGGTTGGTAACTATGCAGATTGCAGATCCCTGGTCTTAACCACACAACTAACAGTAGCAGTGGAGCGTTCCTACGTTGTTCCTAGATGCCTCGTCACCGCCAGAGGACTACATAAACCTAAAGCAAGAAAAGGGAAAACTAACTGCCCCAGAGCAGACCCCAAAGGAAAAGACAGCCCCCTCACATGTATTGACGGTGAAGCAAGATGAAAACACAAACACAGGCAGGAAAATAGGCTGAGCAAACGATGGGGCCCGACTAACTAGAAAGGACAGGAAAGGAAAGCCACTGTCTGCAATCTGCCAAAATACCCTACCAAAATAATGTCCAACACGTCTGATAGCAAAATTAACCCTGAATTCACTAGACTTCTCCCACTATATCAGCACTATGAAATATTCTGAAACAGAGCAAAAAGTGGCCAATCTAATAAGGGACAAAAAGGCAAATTGGCAAATACAGATAAATAGGAGTGGAAGTTCAGCATGGCCCCAGCAGGGGCAAGCTGACCACACAAGAAGCTGAATTGACCAACAAGCGCAAGTGTGAACATTAGCAAAATACAAACTTAACTTGAGAAGACTGGAAGAGAGCTGAAGTTCAAGACCTGAGAAGCAAACTGAATCACCAGCACCAGGATAGGGCGTCGGCTGTCTTATATCCAGTCTGATACTCCAGAGATCCAAACGTTATCCTTCTCATTAGGTGGCAGATCACTACCACTTAAACCAACCTCACTACCTCCTGTCACCACCAGAGGGAGAACGGAAGAAAAACTCTCAACTGGTGGAGCAGAAAATGAGCACATAACAGTACCCCCCCTTGAGGAGGGGTCACCAAACCCTCATCCATGCCACCAGGCCGATCAGGATGGGCCCGGTGAAAAGCACGAACCAAGTTATTGGCATGAATATCAGAGGCAGAGACCCAAGAATTATCCTCCTGGCCATAACCCTTCCATTTGACCAAATATTGGAGTCTCCATCTAACCAAACGAGAATCCAATATTTTCTCTACCTCATATTCCACATTGCCTTTAACCAATACAGGGTCAGGAGGTGCCGCCACAGGAACTACTGGCTCAACAAACATCTTCAACAGTGACTTGTGAAATACATTATGGATTTTGAATGCAACTGGAAGAGCCAATTGAAAAGAAACAGGATTAAGAATCTCCAAAATCTTATAAGGTCCAATAAATCTGGTCTTACATTTTGGAGATGCAACCTTCATAGGAATATTCTTAGATGACAACCAAACCATATCACTCACTTTAAACCGGGGACCAATGGTCCTATGCCGGTTGGAAAAACGCTGGGCCTTTTCCTGAGAGAGTGACAACTTATCCACCACTTGGTCCCATATCTGCTGCATTCTCACAACCAGAGTGTCCACACCTGGGCAGGACGAAGATTCCACTTGTCCTGAAGAGAATCGAGGATGAAACCCAAAATTACAGAAAAAGGGTGACATCAAAGTGGCAGAACTAGCTCAATTATTCAGCGCAAATTCGGCCAAGGGCAAAAATGAGACCCAATCATCTTGATCAGCAGATATAAAACATCTTAAATAAGACTCCAGGGTCTGGTTTGTTCTCTCAGTCTGCCCATTGGTCTGGGGATGAAATGCAGAGGAGAAGGATAACTGAATTCCCAGATTGGAACAAAAGACTTTCCAGAATCTGGAAACAAACTGGACCCCTCTATCGGACACAATGTTCTCAGGAATCCCGTGTAACCGAACCACCTGTTGTAAAAACAAGGGTACCAGCTTTCGAGAAAAGAAGGCACAGGGATTCATCTTAGAAGTCACAGGGTCTTTTTGGGACAAAACAGCTCCTGCACCAATCTCAGAAGTGTCTACCTCCACTTGAAATGGAAGTGAGACATCAGATTGCCGTAAAACTGTAGCTGAAGTAAATCTCCGCTTAAGCTCCTGAAATGCTGAGACAGCCTCAGGAGACCAATTCAGCACATCAGCTCCCTTCTTGGTAAGATCAGTCAGTGGTTTGACAATACTAGAAAAATTACCTATAAATTTACGATAGAAATTAGAAAAACCCAAAAACTTCTGGAGAGCCTTCAAAGAAGTAGGCTGAACCCAATCATAAATGGCCTGTACCTTGGCCGGGTCCATTTCAATAGTCAATGGAGACAAGATAAATCCCAAAAATGAAATCCTCTGTACACCAAAGAGGCACTTCGATCCCTTAACAAACAGGGAATTCTCCCTCAAAATCCAGAACACAGTCCGGACATGTTCCACATGGGAATCCCAATCACTAGAAAAGATCAAAATATCATCCAGATAGATGATCAAAAACTTATCCACAAAGTCTCGGAAAATATCATTCATAAAAGACTGGAAGACAGAAGGGGCATTAGAGAGCCCAAAAGGCATCACCAGGTACTCAAAATGTCCCTCCGGAGTATTAAATGCCATCTTCCATTCATCCCCGTGCTTGATGCGAATAAGATTATACGCCTCCTGAGGTCAAGCTTAGTAAACCATCAGGCACTCTTAACTCTGGAGAATAAATCAGACATCTGAGGTAACGGGTACTGATATTTAACCGTCATCTTGTTAAAGGAACGATAATCAATACACGGTCTTAATGAACCATCTTTCTTGGCCACACAAAAAACCCAGCACCTAAAGGTGATGAGGATGGTCTAATATGAGCCTTCTCCAACGACTCCTTAATATAGGATCGCATAGCATCATGTTCGAGTACAGATAAGTTGAAAAGCCAAATCCTATGAGGAGGCAAACACGCAGACTTACTCTCACTAAATACATCAGAGAAATCAGCACATAATCAGGAACATCATGAGACTGAGGAGAGGTGGAGAAAACAGGAGCGTCCCTAAGAACACACTGACAACCCCAACTCACCACAGAGACAGATTTCCAATCCAAAACTGGGTTATGAGTTTGCAACCAGGGGAACCCCAGAATAATAGTATCGTGCAAATTATGCAGCACCAAAAATTTACAATTTTCTTGGTGGTCTGGGACAACTCGCATTATCACCTGGGTCCAAAACTGAGGTTTATTCTCCACCAAGGGAGTGGCATCAATACCCCTCAAAGGAATAGGCATCTGCAGAGGCGTCATGGACAAACCACAACGTTTAGCAAACTCCAAATCCATCAAATTCAGAGCTGCTCCTGAGTCCACAAAAGCCTTAGTGGAAAATGTGGACAAGAATCAGATCAGAGTAATTGCCAAAAGCAAATGTGTGTGCAACACGTTTCTCTCGTTTAGGGCAGAAAGAAATAGTATGAGAGGCGTCTCCACAGAAAATACACAGCTTATTACGCCTTCTAAACTCCCGATGTTGCGCCCTAGACAAAACCCCATCGCATTGCATAGGTTCAGACATTTGTTCAAATACAAATATATATTTGTTCCATACTAATCCTTTCCTTCTTATGGAGAGTCAGGCTTTCTATCAATGTTCCTTTCCTGTGCCAGCGCACCCAGGTCACTGAGGTCGGCTGCAGCACTTCCTTCCTCCATCCTTCCTCCATCCCACTCCGGGGATCTCCTTTCACAGACTGACCTCGTCAGACTCCTGTGACCAACTGACCCAATCCTACACTCTTCCCGCTCTTTTGGTGCAAAACTAAACTCCACCCGCCTCCCAGCACGCTTCGTGTTCCAAGCAGGGAGCCACCAAAGGATGCTTTGCTACACTACTATGTTGTGTGGGATGCAGGTGTTGGAGTGTGGTCAGTCAGGTGTCTCCACCTTACCTGGATGGTGGGGTACCACACCTCAGGAGGAGGTGCAGTACCTCTGTGGCGACTGAACCCTCAGGGGCGCCACACTAGAAAAGGACTCTCCCGACGCATAACACAAATGCAGCAACAAAAAGAAAATTAAAAAAATACAAATACATAATGTACACATAGAGATATACATAATAAATGAGTAGACTTTCATAGAAAAATGGACATTTCAATTCTCTCATTCAAGCCAGAGGATTTCTGCGCCCGTGTGCGCATAATCCATCTTGCTTCTCTCCTAAGTAAAAGCCTATGCAAATCCCCTCCTTGGGAGGGTAAAGACACCCTTTCAAGCCCAGCAAAGGACAGGACACCTGGATCTCCCGCATGCATCTCTCTAACATGCCCAATTAACCGCGGCACCCCTTTTCCCGTACTAATGGAATTATAATGTTCCCTGAACCTTACATAAAGAGGACCTTTGGTTTTTCCAAAATACAAATATTATACAGTCTGCTCTTAGGCAGCTTGGACCCAGGAACAATATTAATGGGGCAGTCAAAAGGATGATGGAGAAGGATTTCTTGGCAGCCCTGCTCTGAGAACACATCCTCAAAGTCAGACAGGTATTTCGTCACTGGATTTCCACCCTTGCAAGTTGGGTGCCCAAGCATTGTCCTTGACAATACTCACTTCACTTTACCACTTACTGAGTTTGCCAATCTACCACAGGATTTTGCAAAGTGAGCCGAGGAAGTCCAAGAAACACAGATGAGGGCAGACCCTTTAGCAGATAACAGTCTATTACCTTTGAGTACAAGGCCCCCTACCTGAAGATGTAAAACTTGGTTAACTTGAATAAAATATCCCTGTCTCAAAGGGGCATAGTCAATGGTGATTATGGGTATGGGTCTGTACAGAGTATGTGGGTTGAAGGCTCGGAACTGGATGAACCTAGCATCGATCAAGTTAAACCCCGGCCCACTGTCCAGAAATGCAGACACATCTACCTTAATTTCACCCAGGTGAATCTCAGCTGGCAGAAAAAATTGTGTTCTACCCACAGATGTGATGAGTACACTCGGGTTGCTAACCTCCCTGCAACCCGGACTTCTCAGTTTTCCGGCGACTTTTTACTGTGAGGTAGGGAAAGACATGTGCCCACAAAATGGCCCTTTTTAAAAACATACTTCCCCTTTGCGCAGAACAACAGACAGTTTTCCAGAGTGAGTTGCTACACCTACCTGCATGGGTTCCTCAGATGACTCAGTCCCAATCACCCTTGACCCGCGAAGACAGCGATCAACTCAGATTGCTGGAGACATGGCCGCTTCAAGGGAAACTGGAGGCTCACACAGGACTAAGGTGTCCTTCACCTTTACTTTAAGCCCCTCACAGAACTGGCTATAGAGTGGGGGGTCATTCCACCTAGGGTTCGTGGTCCACTTCCAATACTTCTCCGCCAGCTAGTCTCCTTGCTGAAGTTGGTGCAGTGTGAACTCAGTCAAGGATATGCGGTCGGGGTCATCGTATATAAGACCCAGTGCCAGAAAAAATTCCTCCACCATCTGAAGTGACTGGGAGCCAGATCGGAGTTATGAAGGAGCATGATTATTATCCCCACTCGTTGCTCCTCATTACCTGAGGGAACAGGATGTAGCCTAAAGTACAGTTTACAGGCCTTTGTGAAAACAACAAACTTGTTACGCCCCCCACAGAGAACCTATCAGGCAAAGCGATTTTGTGCTACTCTATGGTTTGCCTGGGAGACATGATTCCTACACCAGATGTACTAGAGTACTGCTGCAAAACAACAGTGCCACCTCAAGACTGAGCTGCTGCAGTTGCCCTGTCAGAGCAGTAATAGGATCCATAACGGATAGAAAAAAATGGTTACGGTCAGAGCTAATGTCACGACTCAGCTGTCGGGTGACCCAGGACCAGGTGCTCTTTCCCTGTCTCTAATACTAGGGGGCGCCCTAGCTCGCCTTATTCCCCGAGATACTGCTGAAGTTTAAGATACCAGGGCCTCCAACTTTGCCTTACCTCCTGAATCAGCCCTCCATCTGTTCCCTTTCCCTATCCAAGGAAGAGGGGAGCTGTCGTGCAGCATAATCTAGCTCTGATGATGTGTTTCAGTAAGGACCCAGATTATATAGGGGATAGGAGTGGCTAACTGAGCTCAGCTGAAAACTCGGACTCCCATATCTCCCAACATGGCCAATTAACCACTGTTCTGCCAAAAAAATTAACACCATTTAAAAAGAAGGTGAAGTGCTTCTTTTCAGCGCAGGAGTAGGAGCAATCAGATGCTGTGGTCTTCTGGCTCCTCTCTGTTGCGGTATCCCTGTGACATGTCTATTGTACAGGTAATGAATTCAAACATGTGCAATTAATACAGGTAATGTGCTAATGTAGGGCTTCTTGAAGAAAAACTAACAGGTCTATGAGAGCCTGAATTCTTGCTAGTTGTTAGGTGATCAAAAACTTATTTTATGCAATAAAATGCAATTTATTTATAAAAAAAAATCATACAATGTGATCTCCTGTTTTTATTTTTAGATTTTGTCTCTCATAGTTTTTTCTATTCTGACCACTGTCAATTTGTAAGGTCATAACTCTGGAATGTTTCAATGGATCCCACTGATTTCAAGAATGTTTTTTTCATGACACATTGTACTCGATAATACTGGTAAAAGTCATAACTCTGGAATGTTTCAATGGATCCCACTGATTCCAAGAATGTGCTGAAATGTGCTAACACTCTTGGCAATAGGCATAACCTTCTTCAAGCTGCTATTGGTTTTTAAAAAACATAAAAACAATACACCTCCAAATTTACAACATGTTGCCATGCAGGGAGAATATAATCATAGCCCAATGACAATAGAGCCAGAAAATTTCTGCCTTTGTCACTGACTATGGTGCTCAGTTGTGGCAGACTGATAGACTCTTCTGCAAAATTGTAAGACAACACGGCAACACCTCAGCTTACACATATGAACTGATTGAGGGGGAGTGGAATCAAGGCTTTGCACTGCTGCTGTTAGGAATGGAAAGATGAGATAAGCACTGTCTGATGTTGGAACCAAACCTGTTTGATCATGACGTTATCACTAGCAGCTAGCCTCAGTGTGCAGTGGTGCATCATTGCTGGTGGTAAGCAAAACATTGATCCAATGGACTGTGAAAGGCATGTATTGTTCTTGGCCATAATGCCTGACCTATTTGTCAATGATAGACTACTCTTTGCCACCAAAATGACTATTTCAAGGAGCAGCCCACATTCTCCACCATGCTGGGGATGGCTTTCTGAAGAAATCATGAGGTACCGTATATACTCGAATATAAGCCGAGATTTTCAGCCCAAAAAATTGGGCTGAAAGTCCCCCTCTCGTCTTATATTCGAGTCATATACAAAGGGGGTCAGAGGGGGAGGGGGGGCGGGGGTGTCAGGTCATACTTACCCGTCCTGACGCTGTGTCTTGAGCCCCCAGCTTCTCCCCGTGCTCTCTCTTCCTGCCTTTAGCGGTCACGTGGTGCCGCTCATTAAAACTCATGAATATGCGCATATTCATGAGTTTTAATGAGCGGTACCACATGACCGCTGAAGGCAGGAAGAGAGAGCGCAGAGAAGCTGGGGGCTCAAGACACAGCATCAGGACGGGTAAGTATAGCGATACTCACCTGTCCTGCGTCCATGGCTGCTTGCTGCTGTCTGTCATCGGTCAGTGACTTCAGACAGCAGAGGGTGCGGTGACGTGGTTAGTGCGCGCCGCGCCCCCTGCAGTCTGAACGTCACTGACTGATGACGTGGCAGATAGCGGTGAGCAGCCATGGACGCAGGACACGTGAGTATCTCAGGTGCCAGCAGTGACACCGGCACCTGACACCCAGCGACGGAGAGGTGAGTATGTCTTTTTTTTTATTTTTACATGCAGCAGCAGCAGCATGGGGGCAGCATATGGGGGAACAATCTATGGAGCTTCTTATGGGGGCAGCATATGGGGGAATAATCTGGAGCTTCTTCTGGGGTCAGCATATGGGGGAACAATCTATAGAGCTTCTTATGGGGGGCAGCATATGGGGGAACAATCTATGGAGCTTCTTATGGGGACACCATATGGGGGAATAATCTATGGAGCATTTCCCACCCTAGGCTTATACTCGAGTTAATAAGTTCTCCCAGTTTTTTGTGGCAAAATTAGGGAGGTCGGCTTATACTCGGGTCGGCTTATACTCGAGTATATACGGTAATAGATAAAATAATAGGTATCCTTCACTGAGGCTGAGTGCATGACCTCAGTTGACTAAAGACAGTGGAATACAATGCAGTACCAGCAATTTGGCCAGGTGGGAGATAGTTGACACACAAGCAGATAACATAAAACATCAACATATTCCGCAGCACTTTACATTTTAGAGGGGACTTGTATAGACAATAGCAATAAAGCTTACAATCTATGAGGAAAAAAGGGGATTGAATCAGCCATAGTGTAAGAATCGGGTGTTCATGTACCGGTTATCAGCCTAAGGATGTAACAGTACAGACACAGAGGGCTATTAAATGCATAAATCATGTGAGAACGTGATACGAAGAACCTGGATATGGTAAAAATTTTGAATGGGCAACACAAAGATAGTTAGGTTAATGCGTTGAGGCGGTAGAATACTTTTGCATAATGGTCATGCAATCATTTATGAAGAACTGATGATGGAATGAAGGAAGAGGACAAATCAGATTATAAAATCCAGTAGATGGTGATGATTTTGACAGCAATGATGATGACTAGAGTTGAGCGACTTTTGCTTTTTTAGGGTCGAGTTTCGTTTCATGAAACCCGACTTTTCCAAAAGTCGGGTAGAGTAAAGTCGGGGGTCCGACCGAAACACGAAGCCTAATGTAAGTCAATGGGGAATTAAAGTCGGCAGTGAGAGGAGGACAGGAAACACACCTACAGTGCCCATTTGAATGCCAAAAGCATCAATTCTTCTTACTTAAGCTTGTCAACCTTAACTTCATAATACTAGTTACGCACTGAAAAATGGGGGTTATTTGGCTACAGTTGTGGGGGGGTAGGGCTGCCTCCAGGTTTTCATGTGCCCTTGGCGAAAGAGTGCCCCTTTAACACATACCACAACTCATGATGCTCCGATACGGCAGAGAAATAGCGGTATAGTACAATGAAAAATACTTCACTTTATACATCTCATGACGAGGCCCATCTATTTCACCATACAGAATCATTGGTCCCATATAATGTTTGAAACAGTATATGATGAGCTCCACATAATGCTACAGTATATGTTGGTCCCCATGGATGAAGCTCCACTGTCTTATGGGCCCAAATAATGCTCCAAACATAATGGGCCCCATTTCTAATGCTCTAGTGTATAATGGGCCCTGTAAATGCTGGTCCAGTGTCTGATGTCCACCTTTGGAAAGTTCCAGTGTATGGTGGGCCCCATCTATCATTCTCCAGAGTATAGTGCTCCCCAAAAATTACTGTCCCAACATTGAAAACAATGAAATAAGTCTCCTCGCTAGGGAATCCCTGTACTAGTCTGGACTCCTCGTCGTCCCCATCTTCCATCTCACTGCACAGTATTTCAACTTTGCAAGTGCTGGGATCCTGAGCAAGCAGGGGGGGCCCACTCGTTGGCGACGGCACTGGCACAGGGCCCCTGATAGTACGGTGGTGTGTCTGACGGTGGGTGGGCCGAACCTGCACTTTCATCTGCAGCTTCCTCTTTGTCACCGTGTAAGATGGAACTGTGTATGGGAAGGGTAACCTGAGTTTCATCAGGGTCAGATTCAGGCCGTGTAGCGTGCGAGGGGAATGTAGTGGTCTGGGTCAATGTACCAGCAGATTCATCGAGCAGTGGCTGGGCATCAGTGCACTTGTGTCGCTCCCAGGAGTACGGTCGCCACAGTGGCATTACCTTCCTCCTAGGGAGTGTGATGTCATGCTTGGGAGCAACAAAGGATCTCTCTAGCAGGTTAACTGATTGGGCGGCGTTATTCCCACGAGTCACGACCCTCCAAACAGCGTTCATGAAGGCAAAGTGTTTGTTTTACGTGGGTAGTATGGTTGCAAAGCTGAACCTTAAAGGAATGTCCAGAAGGGCACCACCAGGAGTGGAGCCTACGGCGTAATTTGACTCAACACGGGCAACCTCAACCATCCAGCAACAAAAAAGATGCACACATTGCAAGCTTAATTCCGTTAATGAACGAGACTCCGTCATGCCCCGCGGTCCGAGTCCGGCTTACTAGAGGGACACGCGAGGCTCTGGCACATGAGATTGGCCAATAACTGGTGTGTCATGCCCTTACATGTCCGTGGCTGCATGTGCGCTACACTGAAAAGGCCAGCGTTTGTCGCTTATAGGTGCAGTTAACCCGCTGAACAACGTTAGTGATGGGGATCTGGGATTACAATTATTACCCGCGAACGATGATTTCCCAGTAAGTGCAGGTCAACCGCAGTTCCGGAATTAGGCCTAACCGTCATTCCTGAAAAAATGAAAAACTTACGTGTGCAAACCACAGGTGCTGTAGCTTGCTTAACAGCTCGCCAGCCGTTCTCAGGCCCAGTATGGATTACACGTGATTGCACAAAGGTGAGAAAGGGTACCGTATTCCCGGATAACATGTATGGATAGCATAGTGTACACATTCAAAATATATGTCTATAGATCAGGAGGCAGGCTCAGACGGTGTCAGGCCCAGTATGGATTACACGTGATTGCACAAAGGTGAGAAAGGGTACCGTATCACCGGATAACATGTATGGATAGCATAATGTACACAATCAAAATATATGTCTATAGATCAGGAGGCAGGCTCAGACGGTGTCAGGCCCAGTATGGATTACATGTGATTGCACAAAGGTGAGAAAGGGTACCGTATCCCCGGATAACATGTATGGATAGCATAGTGTACACATTCAAAATATATGTCTATAGATCAGGAGGCAGGCTCAGACGGTGTCAGGCCCAGTATGGTTACACGTGATTGCACAAAGGTGAGAAAGGGTACCGTATCCCCGGATAACATGTATGGATAGCATAGTGTACACATTCAAAATATATGTCTATAGATCAGGAGGCAGGCTCAGACGGTGTCAGGCCCAGTATGGATTACACGTGATTGCACAAAGGTGAGAAAGGGTACCGTATCACCGGATAACATGTATGGATAGCATAGTGTACACATTCAAAATATATGTCTATAGATCAGGAGGCAGGCTCAGACGGTGTCAGGCCCAGTATGGATTACACGTGATTGCACAAAGGTGAGAAAGGGTACCGTATCACCGGATAACATGTATGGATAGCATAGTGTACACATTCAAAATATATGTCTATATATCAGGAGGCAGGCTCAAATGGTGTCAGGCCCAGTATGGATTACACGTGATTGCACAAAGGTGAGAAAGGCTACCGCATCCCCGGATAACATGTATGGATAGCATAGTGTACACATTCAAAATATATGTCTATAGATCAGGAGGCAGGCTCAGACGGTGTCAGGTCCAGTATGGATTTGACGGCCCAGACTACACAGCGTATTAGCAGGGAGAGGTAAAGATTGCAAATGCTGGGGCCCTGCCCAAGCAAGGGGGGCCTACTCGTGGGCATCGGTACTGGCACTGGGCCCATCATAGTACGGCGGTGTGTCTGACGGCGGGTGTGCACCACCACCGTCAGAGACACTTGATTGCACTATGAGGGACCCTGTGCCAGTGCCCGCCCCCAAGAGTCAGCCTACCCACCTGTCCAGGGCAACGGCACTCGCACGGTTTCGTGCGCCAGGTGGTGACCCCGCCATGGGGGGGAGGCAGCACAGTTAGGGAGTTTTAGAGAGTGGCATATGTTCATGTTGGACATTCAGCTGATGCAAAAGGCGAAATTTTTCAAGTCCCAGGAAGAGGAGGACCAAAGCAAGCTATTTTTCTGTCACCCTATGTGTCATCAGGGGAAGGTGGGACAAAATCCTTGGAAACCCATGCATGGTTCATTTTAATGAAGGTTAGATCATCCACATTTTGGGTTGACAGATGGGTCCTTTTTTCTGTCAGGATTGATCCAGCTGCACTGAAGACTCTTTCCGATAGCACACTTGCAGCTGGGCAAGCGAGCTCCTGTAAGGCATATTGTGCCAATTCAGGCCAGGTGTCCAGTTTAGCGGCCCAATAGTCAAAGGGGAATGACCTGTGCGGGAGAACATTGATATGGGAGGAAAAGTAGTTTGTAACCATAGTTGACAACTGCTGTCTCCTGTCACTTTCCATCGATGCAGTATTACCAGTTGTGTGAGCGGTACTTGAAAAATCAGTCCACAACATTGTCATGAAACCCCTGTCTCCAACGCCACTTATGCTGTGTGCACCACGAACACCTCTGCCAAGCTGCCCCTGGCCCGTACGGCTCGTGTGAGAACCATCACCGCTGCTGTGTGCTGGGAATGCCTCAACCAACCGGTTTACCAGAGTTGCTTGTTTATTAGCCAATATTAGGTCAAGGTTCTTGTGTGGCATGATGTTTTGTAATTTGCCTTTATAGCGTGGATCCAGGATGCTGGCCAACTAGTAGTCGTCATCGTTCATCATTTTGGCAATGCGGGGGTCCCTTTTTAGGATCTGCAAGGCATAATCTGACATGTGGGCCAATGTTCCCGGTGTCAATGATGCACTGCGAGTGCTGGGTGGAGGAGCACTTTCTGGCAAATCCACATCCCTCCAGTCACGCACAAACCCTGTACCAGACCTTGGCACGCCAACATTTTCACTTGCCCCACGAGATGCATCCTCCTCCCCTAAGTAATCATCCCCATCATCATCCTCCTCCTCCTCTTCTTCTTCCACCTCGTCCAGGAGAGGTCCCTGAGCAGACCATGGCTGAATGTCATCAAGGATTCCCTCCTCCTCTTCCATCTCGTCAACATTGGCTGCAGACGCCTGCTCCTTAAGGTGCGTCAAAGTTTGCATGAGCAGATGCATAAGTGGGCTAGGCAGCACTGTCCCACCACCGCTGTCCCCTGTGGACCCTGCATCCACCACATTAACCCAGTGCGCAGTGATGGACACGTAACGGCCCTGGCCATGCCGACTGGACCATGCATCAGTTGTGAGGTGCACCTTTCCGCTCACTGACTGCTTGAGTGCATGGACAATGCGGTCTTTCACATGATGGTGGAGGGCTGGGATGGCTTTGCGAGAGAAGAAGTGGCGACTGGGTAGGTCATAGCGTGGTACTGCATAGGCCATGAGTTCGCGGAAAGCTGTGCTTTCCACCAACCGAAAGGGCATCATCTCAAACGAGATTAGTTTGGCAATGTGGGCGTTCAAACCCAGTGTACGCGGATGAGAGACTGAGTACTTTCTTGACCTACTCATAGTGTCTGGGAGGGTGAGCTGGACTTGAGAGCTGCATATGGTGGAAGTAGCGGTGGACAGGGTGGACTGAGAGAGGGTTGATGATGGTGATGGAGTTGGTGTTCTTTGTGATGGCCTAGAATCAGTCTTTCATTGATATAACAGTGGGATTCCCTGACTGCTGTGGTCTTGCAACGACACCTCAACATTTGCTGCTGTGCTAACCGGTGGGCTTACAGTGGGGGAAACAATGTAGCGTTGCTGACTACCTTTGTTGTGATCAGTTGCACATGTGGCACTTGAGGTTTGGTGTTGTGTCCACGCTTGCAAGTGCATGCTGGTTAAATGTCTAAGCATGCAACTGGTATTCAAATTTTTCAGATTTTTCCCTCGGCTAAAGGTCTTTGCGCACTTCTTACAAATAACCTTGGCCTGATCATGAGGATTTTGTTCAAAAAAGTGCCACACTGCACTCTTCCTACTTTGGCAGACATTTTGCGGCCTAGCACGCTGTGATCTTTTGACCCTCTGGACAAGCTGTCCAGCAACTCTTTTGATGTTTGGAACCTGTCTTTGGAGTGCTCCGGGCCTGCCAGATAACAGCTGTTGCGATGTCGATGTCTGCTGTGGATGCTCCTCATCTGAGCTATTGGAAGCAGCACCCTCTTCCCCCAATGGATGCCAATCTGGGTCAACAACTGGGTCATCCATCACCTCCTCTTCTATGTCATGTGCACCTTCCTCTGTGTCACCGTGTATGGTGGTATAGTGTGCGGGAAGGGGCACCTGAGTCTCATCAGGGTCAGAATCTGGCTCTGTACACTGCGAGGACAATGTAGTGCTCTGAGTGAATGTACCAGCAGAATCATCCATCAGCGGCTGTGCATCAGTGCACTCCATGTCAGATTCATCTTGGCCTGGGTAATTCACCATTTGACTTGATAATCCAGGCATGGTATGTGAAAACAGCTCCATGGAGTAATCAGTAGTATGGCCTGCGTCATCCTTCAATCTTGGTTGGGGTGAAGGACACAAGGAAAGGTGTGGTTCATGAACATGAGCCTCCAATGACAACTCAGTGCTTTTACTTTTTACAACTGAAGAAGAGGAGGCGATAGAGCTGGAGGCTGAGTCAGCAATGTAAGACAAAACTTTTTCCTGATGCTCTGGCTTTAAAAGCGGTTTGCCAACTCCTAGAAAACTAAGCGTTCGAGGCCTTATGTAGCCAGACGATGACGCAGGGTCAGCACCTCCTGCATTCGGTCCTATTTTGCTCTTGCCACTACCATCAGATCCACCACCAACACCATCATTACCAGCTGCCAACCCCCGCCCAATTCCACGGCCTCTTCCACCAGCCTTCCTCATTTTTGGTAGAAATGTAGACAAAATCCAACAAACTATATAGTAATGTAAAACAAGGTACAAGGTGTCTATAGGACAGGGGAGATTTTGAATTTCTGCACACACTTTTGGACACTGGACACTTTTGGATTGTGTGAGGCCCACTGATATCTGAGCGCTATGTGACAGGCTCGATGGCACTGCTGTGACAAAAGTGACTAGAGGATAAGGGAGATTTTGAATATCTGCACACACTTTTGGACACTAGACACTTTTGGATTGTGTGAGGCCCACTGATATCTGAGCGCTATGTGACAGGCTCGATGGCACTGCTGTGACAAAAGTGACTAGAGGATAAGGGAGATTTTGAATATCTGCACACACTTTTGGACACTGGACACTTTTGGATTGTGTGAGGCCCACTGATATCTGAGCGCTATGTGACAGGCTCGATGGCACTGCTGTGACAAAAGTGACTAGAGGATAAGGGAGATTTTGAATTTCTGCACACACTTGTGGACAGTGGACACTTTTGGATTGTGTGAGGCCCACTGATATCTGAGCGCTATGTGACAGGCTCGATGGCACAGCTGTGACAAAAGTGACTAGAGGATAAGGGAGATTTTGAATTTCTGCACACACTTGTGGACAGTGGACACTTTTGGATTGTGTGAGGCCCACTGATATCTGAGCGCTATGTGACAGGCTCGATGGCACAGCTGTGACAAAAGTGACTAGAGGATAAGGGAGATTTTGAATCTCTGCACACACTTTTGGACACTGGACACTTTTGGATTGTGTGAGGCCCACTGATATCTGAGCGCTATGTGACAGGCTCGATGGCACAGCTGTGACAAAAGTGACTAGAGGATAAGGGAGATTTTGAATATCTGCACACACTTTTGGACACTGGACACTTTTGGATTGTGTGAGGCCCACTGATATCTGAGCGCTATGTGACAGGCTCGATGGCACAGCTGTGACAAAAGTGACTAGAGGATAAGGGAGATTGGATTGCTTTTAAAAAAGCAGTTTGCGGAGCAGTGGGTAAACAGCAATGCCAGCCTGTCAGGAAGCCTTAGAAGGCAGCCCAACAACCAACACCACTGATACACCACTATATAGCCTCCCCTTGCACTGCACACACAGTGACTGGTGTGTTGTGCAGGCCAAATTGCTAGCGGCAGAAGCAGTTTTTTTTTCTTCTCAGCAGGACAAAAAAAAAAAATTGGGATTGCTTTTAAAAAAGCAGTTTGCGGAGCAGTGGGTAAACGGCAATGCCAGCCTGTCAGGAAGCCTTAAAAGGCAGCCCAACAACCAACACCACTGATACACCACTATATAGCCTCCCCTTGCACTGCACACACAGTGACTGGTGTGTTGTGCAGGCCAAATCGCTAGCAGCAGAAGCAGTTTTTTTGTCTTCTTCCCTGCCTAACGCTCTCCCTACAGAATCAGCAGCAACCTCTCCCTATACTAAGATCGGCAGAAGTAAGATAGCGGTCGGCGTGCACGCCCTTTTATACCCCCTGTGACGCCCACCAAAGCAAGCCAATCACTTGCATGCCCTTCTGAAAGATGGTGGTGACCCGTGCCTATGTCATCACGTTGCCCACAGTGTCCGTGGATCCTGATTGGCTGAAAAAGAGCGCAAAACAAACATTTGAAACGCGACTTTGGCGCGTAAGTCGCCGACCTCGTGGCCGACCTCATCCTAGGGTCGGGTTTCGTTTCATGAAACCCGACTTTGCCAAAAGTCGGCGACTTTTGAATTTTTTCGACCCGTTTCGCTCAACGCTAGTGGACACTGTTGGATTGTGTGAGGCCCAGTTAATATCACACCGCTATGTCACAGGCTCAATGTCGCAGGTGTGAAAAATGTCACTAGGACAGGGGAGATGTAGAATTTCTGAACACACTTGTGGACACTGTTGGATTGTGTGAGGCCCAGTTAATATCACACCGCTATGTCACAGGCTCAATGTCGCAGGTGTGAAAAATGTCACTATAGGACAGGGGAGATGTAGAATTTCTGAACACACTTGTGGACACTGTTGGATTGTGTGAGGCCCAGTTAATATCACACCGCTATGTCACAGGCTCAATGTCGCGGGTGTGAAAAATGTCACTATAGGACAGGGGAGATGTAAAATTTCTGAACACAGTTGTGGACACTGTTGTGTGAGGCCCAGTTAATATCACACCACTGTGTCACAGGCTCAATGTCGCAGGTGTGAAAAATGTCACTATAGGACAGGGGAGATGTAGAAGTTCTGAACACACTTGTGGACACTGTTGGATTGTGTGAGGCCCAGTTAATATCACACCACTATGTCACAGGCTCAATGTCGCAGGTGTGAAAAATGTCACTATAGAACAGGGGAGATGTAGAATTTCTGAACACACTTGTGGACTCTGTTGTGTGAGGCCCAGTTAATATCACACCGCTATGTCACAGGCTCAATGTCGTAGGTGTGAAAAATGTCACTATAGGACAGGGGAGATGTAGAATTTCTGAACACACTTGTGGACGCTGTTGGATTGTGTGAGGCCCAGTAAATATCACACTGCTATGTCACAGGCAGAAATTGGCTAGTGTATGACAAACTACAAGGTGTATATAGAATTGGGCAGAATAGGAATCTCCCTAGAGTGTAGGTCTGTAAGAACGGAACATGTCCTCGACTTATCCTTACAGAGTGACACACAGATAGCTTCACTGTGGCCGTGATAACAGCCGTTACACGGTACTGAGAGAGGAGCGTGCACGTACACCGCTGTCTGGTGTCCGTAAAATTGTCAAGCTCCGTGTTTTTTAAGTATACGGACTGACACACGCTGTCTCTCTATAGTTTTGAATGTGGTCAAACAGCAAATATACGTAACTGTTTGAAAAGCAGATAAAACTAGAAGGTGGAGGTCTGTAAGAATGGAACATGTCCTCGACTTATTCTTACAGAGTCACACACAGATAGCTTCGCTGTGGCCGTGATAACAGCCGTTACACGGTACTGAGAGAGGAGCGTGCACGTACACCGCTGTCCGGTGTCCGTAAAATTGTCAAGCTCCGTGTTTTTTAAGTGTACGGACTGACACACGCTGTCTTTCTATAGTTTTGAATGTGATCAAACAGCAAATATACTTAACTGTTTGAAAAGCAGACAAAACTAGAAGGTGGAGGTCTGTAAGAACAGAACATGTCCTCGACTTATTCTTACAGAGTCACACACAGATAGCTTCACTGTGGCCGTGATAACAGCCGTTACACGGTACTGTGTGAGGAGCGTACACCACTGTATGGTGTGAAATAGTGCACGCTCAGTACCTCACCAGGACAAAAAACAAATTTGGATTGCTTTTAAAAAAGCAGTTTGCAGAGCAGTGGGAAAACAGCAATGCAGCTATCAGGAAGCCTTATAAGGCAGCCTAACAACCAACACAGCTGATCCAGCAAAATATAGCCTCCACTTGCACTGCACACACAGTGACTGGTGTGTTGTACAGGCAAAATCGGTAGTAGCAGAAGCAGTTTTTGGTGTCCTCTTCCCTGCCTAACGCTCTCCCTACCTACAGAATCATCATCATCAGCAGCTCTCCCTATTCTGAGATCAGCATGAGTAACATGGCGGTCGGCGTGCATGCCCTTTTATACCCCCTGTGACGCCCCCCAAAGCAAGCCAATCACGTGCATGCCCTTCTCAAAGATTGTGGTGACCCCTGCCTATGTCATCACGTTGCCCACAGTGTCCGTGGATCCTGATTGGCTGAAAAAGGGCGGAAAACAAACTTTTGAAACGCGACTTTGGCGCTAAAGTCGCCGAGCCCGTGGCCGACCTCACCCTAGGGTCGGGTTTCGTTTCATGAAACCTGACTTTACCAAAAGTAGGCGACTTTTGAAATTTTTCGACCCGTTTCGCTCAACTCTAATAATGACAATGACCACGTTCTACTTGTGGATGTGGCTGGCTACCACAATGGTGATGGATAGACTTTAACACAATGCTGGCAGTTCTCTCAGCACTTACTGGACAGTACTACCATGTGTGGGAACACATTTCTTGCTTTTAATGACCAATTTTCAATTAATTCTCAGTTCTCTAGAAGGAAAAATGTACAGTACAAAACATTACATATTTCTAAGGAAAATTGCTCTAGAATTGTTATTTTATGAAGAATTATATTTACTTAAAGAAATCAAGATGGCCGACAAGTGCTTTTTAATATGTAGACGCATTGCAACATCGTAGAACTGCTATGCACCAGCACAATATTTCACACTTATGTTGTACTGGTCTAACCCCTTAGAGCCAATTTGGTTCTTAATGGCCAACCTAATTTTTACAACTCTGACTACTGTCACTTTATGAAGTTATAGTTTTGGAATGCTTTAACGTATCCCGCTGATTATGAGATTGTTTTTTTCATGACATATTGTACTTCATGGTAGTGGTGAAATTTCTTCAATATAACTTGCATTTATTTGTGAAAAATATAGAAATTTGGCAAAATGTTTGAAAATGTTGCAATTTTACATTTTTTTAATTTTTCTACCCTTAAATCAGTTGTGTCACACAAAATAGTTAATAAATAACATTTCCCACATGTCAACTTTACATCAGCACAATTTTGGAAACATAATTTTTTTTGTTAGGATATTATAAGGGTTAAAAGTTGACCAGCGATTTCGCTTTTTTCCAACAAAATTTACAAAACCATTTTTTAGAGACCACCTCACATTTGAAGTCAGTTTGGGTGGTCACATTCAAGAAGTTTATTAACCCTTCAGGTACTTCACGAGAACTAAAGAAATGTAGAAGGAAAAAAATTAACATTATATTTTTTAACAAAAGAATTTACTTTGGAACCAATTTTTTTTATTTTCACAAGAGAATTAGGAGAAAATAAACCACAAACTTTTTTGTGCAATCTCTCCTGAGTACATGATACCCCGTATGTGGGGGAAAGCCACTGTTTGGGTGCATGGTAGGGCTCAGAAGGGAGGGAGCCCCGTTTGACTTTTTGAATGCAAAATTGGCTGGAATCAATTGTGGGTGCCATGTCGGGTTTGGAAAACCCTCTGATGTACCTAAACAGTGGAACACCCCCATTTCTATCTACATTCCTAACCCCAACACACCCCTAACACTAATCCCAACCGTAACCATAACCTAAACCACAACCCTAACCCCAACACACCCCTAATCCCAACCCTAACCATAACCCTAACCACAACCCTAACACACCCTTAACTAGAGTTGAGCGAAACGGGTCGAAAAATTTCAAAAGTCGCCGACTTTTGGCAAAGTCGGGTTTCATGAAACGAAACCCGACCCTAGGATGAGGTCGGCCACGAGGTCGGCGACTTACGCGCCAAAGTCGCGTTTCAAAAGTTTGTTTTGCGCTCTTTTTCAGCCAATCAGGATCCACGGACACTGTGGGCAACGTGATGACATAGGCAGGGGTCACCACCATCTTTCAGAAGGGCATGCAAGTGATTGGCTTGCTTTGGTGGGCGTCACAGGGGGTATAAAAGGGCGTGCACGCCGACCGCCATCTTACTTCTGCCGATCTCAGTATAGGGAGAGGTTGCTGCTGATTCTGTAGGGAGAGCGTTAGGCAGGGAAGAAGACAAAAAAACTGCTTCTGCTGCTAGCACAACACACCAGTCACTGTGTGTGCAGTGCAAGGGGAGGCTATATAGTGGTGTATCAGTGGTGTTGGTTGTTGGGCTGCCTTTTAAGGCTTCCTGACAGGCTGGCATTGCTGTTTACCCACTGCTCTGCAAACTGCTTTTTTAAAAGCAATCCAATCTCCCTTATCCTCTAGTCCCTTTTGTCACAGCTGTGCCATCGAGCCTGTGACATAGCGCTCAGATATCAGTGGGCCTCACACAATCCAAAAGTGTCCAGTGTCCAAAAGTGTGTGCAGAGATTCAAAATCTCCCTTATCCTCTAGTCACTTTGGTCACAGCTGTGCCATCGAGCCTGTCACATAGCGCTCAGATATTCATTGGGCCTCACACAATCCAAAAGTGTCCAGTGTCCAAAAGTGTGTGCAGAGATTCAAAATCTAGCTTATCCTCTAGTCACTTTGGTCACAGCTGTGCCATCGAGCCTGTCACATAGCGCTCAGATATCAGTGGGCCTCACACAATCCAAAAGTGTCCAGTGTCCAAAAGTGTGTGCAGAGATTCAAAATCTCCCTTATCCTCTAGTCACTTTGGTCACAGCTGTGCCATCGAGCCTGTCACATAGCGCTCAGATATTCATTGGGCCTCACACAATCCAAAAGTGTCCAGTGTCCAAAAGTGTGTGCAGAGATTCAAAATCTCCCTTATCCTCTAGTCACTTTGGTCACAGCTGTGCCATCGAGCCTGTCACATAGCGCTCAGATATCAGTGGGCCTCACACAATCCAAAAATGTCCAGTGTCCAAAAGTGTGTGCAGAGATTCAAAATCTCCCTTATCCTCTAGTCACTTTGGTCACAGCTGTGCCATCGAGCCTGTCACATAGCGCTCAGATATCAGTGGGCCTCACACAATCCAAAAGTGTCCAGTGTCCAAAAGTGTGTGCAGAGATTCAAAATCTCCCTTATCCTCTAGTCACTTTGGTCACAGCTGTGCCATCGAGCCTGTCACATAACGCTCAGATATTCATTGGGCCTCACACAATCCAAAAGTGTCCAGTGTCCAAAAGTGTGTACAGAGATTCAAAATCTCCCTTATCCTCTAGTCACTTTGGTCACAGCTGTGCCATCGAGCCTGTCACATAGCGCTCAGATATCAGTGGGCCTCACACAATCCAAAAGTGTCCAGTGTCCAAAAGTGTGTGCAGAGATTCAAAATCTCCCTTATCCTCTAGTCACTTTGGTCACAGCTGTGCCATCGAGCCTGTCACATAACGCTCAGATATTCATTGGGCCTCACACAATCCAAAAGTGTCCAGTGTCCAAAAGTGTGTGCAGAGATTCAAAATCTCCCTTATCCTCTAGTCACTTTGGTCACAGCTGTGCCATCGAGCCTGTCACATAGCGCTCAGATATCAGTGGGCCTCACACAATCCAAAAGTGTCCATTGTCCAAAAGTGTGTGCAGAGATTCAAAATCTCCCTTATCCTCTAGTCACTTTGGTCACAGCTGTGCCATCGAGCCTGTCACATAGCGCTCAGATATTCATTGGGCCTCACACAATCCAAAAGTGTCCAGTGTCCAAAAGTGTGTGCAGAGATTCAAAATCTCCCTTATCCTCTAGTCACTTTGGTCACAGCTGTGCCATCGAGCCTGTCACATAGCGCTCAGATATTCATTGGGCCTCACACAATCCAAAAGTGTCCAGTGTCCAAAAGTGTGTGCAGAGATTCAAAATCTCCCTTATCCTCTAGTCACTTTGGTCACAGCTGTGCCATCGAGCCTGTCACATAGCGCTCAGATATCAGTGGGCCTCACACAATCCAAAAGTGTCCAGTGTCCAAAAGTGTGTGCAGAGATTCAAAATCTCCCTTATCCTCTAGTCACTTTGGTCACAGCTGTGCCATCGAGCCTGTCACATAGCGCTCAGATATCAGTGGGCCTCACACAATCCAAAAGTGTCCAGTGTCCACAAGTGTCTGCAGAAATTCAAAATCTCCCCTGTCCTATAGACACCTTGTACCTTGTTTTACATTACTATATAGTTTGTTGGATTTTGTCTACATTTCTACCAAAAATGAGGAAGGCTGGTGGAAGAGGCCGTGGAATTGGGCGGGAGTTGGCAGCTGGTAATGATGGTGTTGGTGGTGGATCTGATGGTAGTGGCAAGAGCAAAATAGGACCGAATGCAGGAGGTGCTGACCCTGCGTCATCGTCTGGCTACATAAGGCCTCGAACGCTTTGTTTTCTAGGAGTTGGCAAACCTCTTTTAAAGCCAGAGCATCAGGAAAAAGTTTTGTCTTACATTGCTGACTCAGCATCCAGCTCTATCGCCTCCTCTTCTTCAGTTGTAAAAAGTAAAAGCACTGAGTCGTCATTGGAGGCTCATGTTCATGAACCACACCTTTCCTTGTGTCCTTCACCCCAACCAAGATTGAAGGATGATGCAGGCCATACTACTGATTACTCCATGGAGCTGTTTTCACATACCATGCCTGGATTATCAAGTGAAATGGTGAATTACCCAGGCCAAGATGAATCTGACATGGAGTGCACTGATGCACAGCCGCTGATGGATGATTCTGCTGGTACATTCACTCAGAGCACTACATTGTCCTCGCAGTGTACAGAGCCAGATTCTGACCCTGATGAGACTCAGGTGCCCCTTCCCGCACACTATACCACCATACACGGTGACACAGAGGAAGGTGCACATGACATTGAAGAGGAGGTGATGGATGACCCAGTTGTTGACCCAGATTGGCATCCATTGGGGGAAGAGGGTGCTGCTTCCAATAGCTCAGATGAGGAGCATCCACAGCAGACATCGACATCGCAACAGCTGTTATCTGGCAGGCCCGGAGCACTCCAAAGACAGGTTCCAAACATCAAAAGAGTTGCTGGACAGCTTGTCCAAAGGGTCAAAAGATCACAGCGTGCTAGGCCGCAAAATGTCTGCCAAAGTAGGAAGAGTGCAGTGTGGCACTTTTTTGACCAAAATCCTCATGATCAGGCTAAGGTTATCTGTAAGAAGTGCGCAAAGACCTTTAGCCGAGGGAAAAATCTGAAAAATTTGAATACCAGTTGCATGCTTAGACATTTAACCAGCATGCACTTGCAAGTGTGGACACAACACCAAACCTCAAGTGCCACATGTGCAACTGATCACAACGAAGGTAGTCAGCAACGCTACATTGTTTCCCCCACTGTAATCCCACCGGTTAGCACAGCAGCAAATGTTGAGGTGTCGTTGCAAGGCCACAGCAGTCAGGGAATCCCACTGTTATATCAATGAAAGACTGATTCTAGGCCATCACAAAGAACACCAACTCCATCACCATCATCAACCCTCTCTCAGTCCGCCCTGTCCACCGCTACTTCCACCATATGCAGCTCTCAAGTCCAGCTCACCCTCCCAGACACTATGAGTAGGTCAAGAAAGTACTCAGTCTCTCATCCGTGTACACTGGGTTTGAACGCCCACATTGCCAAACTAATCTCGTTTGAGATGATGCCCTTTCGGTTGGTGGAAAGCATAGCTTTCCGCGAACTCATGGCCTATGCAGTACCACGCTATGACCTACCCAGTCGCCACTTCTTCTCTCGCATAGCCAACCCAGCCCTCCACCATCATGTGAAAGACCGCATTGTCCATGCACTCAAGCAGTCAGTGAGCGGAAAGGTGCACCTCACAACTGATGCATGGTCCAGTCGGCATGGCCAGGGCCGTTACGTGTCCATCACTGCGCACTGGGTTAATGTGGTGGATGCAGGGTCCACAGGGGACAGCGGTGGTGGGACAGTGCTGCCTAGCCCACGGTATAGGAAACAGTTGGCTGTAGGCGTTCGACCCTCCTCCTCCTCCTCCTCCAGAAGCGAAAGCTCGTCCACAGAGCGCAGTCGTACGAGCACTCCATCTGCAGCTGCCACTGTTGCATACGATGTGTCCCCCTATTGAGCAGCTAGTGGAAAGCGTCAGCAGGCTGTGTTGCAGATGATGTGTTTGGGCGACAGACACACCGCCGAGGTGCTGGCCGAGTACTTGAAGCGACAAACTGAGTCATGGCTGGGCAGTGTACATCTTGAGGCAGGCAAGGTAGTTAGTGATAACGGCCGTAATTTTGTGGCAGCCATAGCCCTTTCAAAACTCAGCCACATACCTTGCTTGGCTCACACCTTGAACCTGGTGGTGCAGTGCTTCCTCAAAAATGATCCGGAGTTAACAGCCCTGCTCCAGAAGGTGCGAAGACTGTGCGCGCACATCCGCCGGTCGCCTGTACACTCTGTTCGTATGCAGAAGCTGCAGCGATTGCTCCACCTTCCCAACCACCGCCTCATTATCGACATTGCAACAAGGTGGAACTCCACCCTGCACATGGTGGATCGGCTGTGCGAGCAGAGGCAGGCCATAATGCATTTGTGGGAGGATACACGGCCAGGCACTTTGAGAGCAGACATGGAGTTGACAGGTGTGCAGTGGTCGAAGCTGAAAGACCTCTGTAAAGTCCTTCAGTGTTTTGAGGAATGCACACGGCTGGTAAGTGCAGACGACGCCATCCTAAGCATGAGCATTCCACTTATGCGTCTGCTCATGCAAACTTTGACGCACCTTAAGGAGCAGGCGTCTGCAGCCAATGTTGATGAGGAGGAAGAGGAGGAGGGAATCCTTGATGACATTGAGCCATTGTCTGCTCAGGGACCTCTCCTGGACGAGGTGGAGGAAGAAGAGGAGGAGGAGGATGATGATGGGGATGATTACTTAGGGGAGGAGGATGCATCTCGTGGGGCAAGTGAAAATGTTAGCGTGGCAAGGTCTGGTACAGGGTTTGTGCGTGACTGGAGGGATGTGGATTTGCCAGAAAGTGCTCCTTCACCCAGCACTCGCAGTGCATCATTGACACCGGGAACATTGGCCCACATGTCAGATTATGCCTTGCGGATCCTAAAAAGGGACCCCCGCATTGCCAAAATGATGAACGATGACGACTACTGGTTGGCCAGCATCCTGGATCCACACTATAAAGGCAAATTACAAAACATCATGCCACAGGAGAATCTTGACCTAATATTGGCTAATAAACAAGCAACTCTGGTAAATCGGTTGCTTGAGGCATTCCCAGCACACAGCAGCGGTGATGGTTCTCACACGAGCCGTACGGGCCGGGGGCAGCTTGGCAGAGGTATTTGTGGTGCACACAGCAGAAGTGGCGTTGGAGAAAGGGGTTTCATGACAATGTTGTGGACTGATTTTTCAAATACCGCTCACACAACTGGTAATACTGCATCGATGGAAAGTGACAGGAGACAGCAGTTGTCAACTATGGTTACAAACTACTTTTCCTCCCATATCGATGTTCTCCCACACAGGTCATTCCCCTTTGACTATTGGGCCGCTAAACTGGACACCTGGCCTGAATTGGCCCAAAATACCTTACAGGAGCTCGCTTGCCCAGCTGCAAGTGTGCTATCGGAAAGAGTCTTCAGTGCAGCTGGATCAATCCTGACAGAAAAAAGGACCCGTCTGTCAACCCAAAATGTGGATAATCTAACCTTCATTAAAATGAACCACGCATGGGTTTCCAAGGATTTTGTCCCACCTTCCCCTGATGACACATAGGGTGACAGAAAAATGGCTTGCTTTGGTCCACCTCTTCCTGGGACTTCACCTATTTCGCCTTTTGCATTAGCTGAATGTCCAACATCAACATATGCCACTTTCTAAAACTCCCTAACTGTGCTGCCTCCCCCCCCATGGCCGGGGTCACCACCTAGCGCACGACACCGTGCGAGTGCCGTTGCCCTGGACAGGTGGGTAGGCCGACTCTTGGGCGCGGGCACTGGCACAGGGTCCCTCATAGTGCAATCAAGTGTCTCTGACGGTGGTGGTGCACACCCGCCGTCAGACACACCGCTGTACTATGAGGGGCCCAGTGCCAGTACCGACGCCCACGAGTGGGCCCCCCTTGCTTGGGCAGGGCCCCAGCATTTGCAATCTTTACCTCTCCCTGCTCCTCCGCTGTGTAATCCATACTGTGCCTGACACCGTCTGAGCCTGCCTCCTGAGACATATATTTTGAATGTGTACGCTATCCATACATGTTATCTGGGGAAACGGTACCCTTTCTAACCTTTGTGCAATCACGTGCAATCCATACTGGGCCTGACACCGTCTGAGCCTGCCTCCTGAGACATATATTTTGAATGTGTACGCTATCCATACATGTTATCTGGGGATACGGTACCCTTTCTCACCTTTGTGCAATCACGTGTAATCCATACTGGGCGTGAGAACGGCTGGCGAGCTGTTAAGCAAGCTACAGCACCTGTGGTTTGCACACGTAAGTTTTTCATTTTTTCAGGAATGACGGTTAGGCCTAATTCCGGAACTGCGGTTGACCTGCACTTACTGGGAAATCATTGTTCGCGGGTAATAATTGTAATCAGTGATCCCCATCACTAACGTTGTTCAGCGGGTTATCTGCACCTGTAAACGACAAACGCTGGCCTTTTCAGTGTAGCGCACATGCAGCCACGGACATGTAAGGGCATGACACACCAGTTATTGGCCAATCTCATGTGCCAGAGCCTCACGTGTCCCTCTAGTAAGCCGGACTCGGACCGCGGGGCATGACGGAGTCTCGTTCGTTAACGGAATTAAGCTTGCAATGTGTGCATCTGTTCTGTAGCTGGCATGGTTGAGGTTTCCCAGGTGGAGTTGAATTTAACCGTAGGCTCCACTCCTGGTGGTGCCCTTCTGGACATTCCTTTAAGGTTCAGCTTTGCAACCATACTGCCCACGTAAAACAAACACTTTGCCTTCATGAACGCTGTTTGGAGGGTCATGACTCGTGGGAATAACGCCGCCCAATCAGTTAACCTGCTAGAGAGATCCTTCGTTGCTCCCAAGCATGACATCACACTCCCTAGGAAGAAGGTAATGCCACTGTGGCGACCGTACTCCTGGGGGCGACACAAGTGCACTGATGCCCAGCCACTGCTCGATGAATCTGCTGGTACATTGACCCAGACCACTACATTCCCCTCGCACGCTACACGACCTGAATCTGACCCTGATGAAACTCAGGTTACCCTTCCCATATACAGTTCCATCTTACACGGTGACAAAGAGGAAGCTGCAGATGAAAGTGCAGGTTCGGCCCACCCGCCATCAGACACACCACCGTACTATCAGGGGCCCTGTGCCAGTGCCATCGCCAACGAGTGGGCCCCCCCTGCTTGCTCAGGATCACAGCACTTGCAAAGTTGAAATACTGTGTAGTGAGATGGAAGATGGGGACGACAAGGAGTCCAGACAAGTACAGGGATTCCCTAGCGAGGAGACTTATTTGATTGTTTTCAATGTTGGGACAGCAATTTTTGGGGAGCACTATACTCTGGAGAATGATAGATGGGGCCCACCATACACTGGAACATTCCAAATGTGGACATCAGACACTGGAGCAGCATTTACAGGGCCCATTATACACTAGAGCATTAGAAATGGGGCCCATTATGTTTGGAGCATTATTTGGGCCCATAAGACAGTGGAGCTTCATCCATGGGGACCAACATATACTGTAGCATTATGTGGAGCTCATCATATACTGTTTCAAACATTATATGGGACCAATGATTCTGTATGGAGAAATAGATGGGCCTCTTCATGAGATGTAAAAAGTGAGGTATTTTTCATTGTACTATACCGCTATTTCTCTGCCGTATCGGAGCATGATGAGTTGTGGTATGTGTTAAAGGGGCGCTCTTTCGCCCAGGGCACATGAAAACCTGCAGCCAGCCCTCCCCCCCCACAACTTTAGCCAAATAACCCCCATTTTTCAGTGCGTAACTTGTATTATGAAGTTAATTAAGGTTGACAAGCTTAAGTAAGAAGAATTGATGCTTTTGGCATTCAAATGGGCACTGTAGGTGTGTTTCCTGTCCTCCTCTCACTGCCGACCTTTATTCCCCATTGACTTACATTGGGTTTCATGTTTCGGGACGACCCCGACTTTTCCCTATAATCGGACGATCTTGCTCGACCCGACTTTTGGAAAAGTCGGGTTTCACGAAACGAAACGCGACCCTAAAAAACCAAAAGTCGCTCAACTCTACCCTTAACCCTATTCCCAGCCCTAACCCTAAACCCAATCATAACCACAACCATAACGCTAACCACAACCCTAACCCCAACACCAACCTAAACCCAACACCACCGTAACCCCAACACTACAACCCTAACCCCAACACAACCCTAAAACCAACACAACCCTAACTCCAGCACAACCCTAACCCCCACACAACCCTAGCACCAACCCTAACCCTAGCCCCAACACTATCCCCAACCCAAACCTTAGCCCAACTCTAACCCTAGCCCAACTCTAACCCTAGCCCAATCCTAACCCTAACTCTAGCCCAAACAAAAACCATAACCCTAACCCTAAACCTAGCCCCAACCCTAACCTTAACTCCAGCCCAACCTTAATCCTAGCCCAACACTAACCCTAGCTCTAGCCACAACACTAACCATAGCCCAAACCCTGCCCTAGCTCTAACCCCAAACCGAACAATAGCCCCAACCATAACCCTAATGAAAAAATGGAAATAAATTGTCATGGTTGTGGACAGGGTTCCCTTCCCTGTTCTCGCAAGGTTAAGTTTATATGGCCTCCTTTTAGTTTGGGGAGAGCTATATGTGCCCGCCTCCGTCTGGAGATCTTTGTCAGTGATACATTCGTTCTTGGCTGTGTGTCTGACCCCCTGGTGTGCTTGTATACTGTTTTATCCGATTGCCTCTGCACAGGAGGAATCTTGAGCCTTGCCTTCTGTGGTCCCCCATTCAGTTCCAGCTGCAGAGGAGCCTGCTTAGCAAAGACATCATTCCCAGTGTCTTGCTCAGGCTTGTGCTGTCAGGTTGGTTGCTGCTGCCACCTCTGGGTCAGCTTTGGCAATCCACACTAGCCAGCAGCAAGCAGCTCCAGAGGCTGTCCTTTTTGCAGCCTTCTGAGCATGCCCATGGGACGACCTCTCATTGGAGGCTGGGGGTCACATGCTCAGGTCTTCAAGCAGCTCTAATTGGGCCATCAGGAAGGTCCCGGAAGGATGCGCCTATAAAAGGATTGCACGGCCGCATGGCCATGCGCTAGTATAGTCTGAAATTTGTAGTGGCATGTGTGATGATGGATGCTTGTGAAACACTGACTGACTCATTACGAAACCCCTTCCCGCTGATATGCATAGAATCATGGAATCGTAGAGTTGGAAGGGACCTCCTGGGCCATCTGGTCCAACCCCCTGCTCAAAGCAGGATTTGCTAAATCATCCCAGACAGATGTCTGTCCAGCCTCTATTTGAAGACTTCTATTGAAGAAGAACTCACCACCTCTCATGGCAGCCTGTTCCACTCATTGATCACTCTAACTGTCAAAAAGGTTTTTCTAATGTCTAATCTGTGTCTCCTCCCATTCAGTTTCATCCCATTACTTCTAGTCTTTCCTTGTGCAAATGAGAATAAAGTTGATCCTTCTACAATGTGACAGCCCTTGAGATATTTGTAGACAGCAAATAAGTCTCCTCTCAGTCTTCTCTTCTGCAAGCTAAACATTCCCAAATCCTGCAACCTTTCCTCATAAGAAGGGGTTTGCAGACCGGTTACCATTCTGGTCGCTCTTTTCTGAACTTGCTCCAGTTTGTTGATGTCTTTTTAAAATGTGGTGCCCAAAACTGGACACAGTATTCCAGATGAGATCTGACCAAAGAGTAGAGGGCAATAATGACTTCACGTGATCTAAACTGTATGCTTCTGTTTATACATCCTAGAATTGTATTTGCCTTATTTGCTGCTGCATCACACAGTTGACTCATATTCAGTCTGTGATCAATTAGTATACCCAAGTCTTTTTCACATGTGCTGTTGCTTAGCCCTATTCCTCCCATTTTGTATATGCTTTTTACATTTTTATTGCCAAGATGTAGTACTTTGCATTTTTCCCTGTTAAAAACCATTCTGTTAGTTGCTGCCCTGTTGTGAATTCACTTTCTGGCCTGCCTCTGATTGCTAGTGAAGGTAGTCGAGCTGGTTGTATTGACAGAGGAGTCGCGAGTTCTCTTTCCGGGCTCCCTCTGGTGGTTACAGGATGTAATGGAGCTGATCTAATTGACAGAGGCCTGCCTCCTGATAATGAGGACGACGATTGGACATCTGGAGTCTCTGACTGGATTTAAGACAGCCGACTCCCTCTATCCCTGCTGGTGATTTTTCCTGCCTCCTGAGGTCTTAGTTTCCAGTTCAGTCCCTGCATGCTCAAGCTAAGTGTTCTATGCTATTTTTCACATTTGATTTGGTTTTCTCTATTCAGTTTTGTGTGCTCAGCCAGCCCGGCTGGGGCTGTGCTGAATTTCCATCCTTATGTTACTGTTTGTGTCAGTTTGTTTTTTGTCCCTTATTAGATTGACCTCTTTTTGCTCTGCTTTCAGAATATGCCAGAGTGCTGATATAGTGGGAGAAGTCTAGTGACTTCAGAGTTTTTGCTATCAGAAGTGTTGGACATTTTTGCAGGGTATTTTGCGTGATTGCAGACAGTGTCTTTCCTTTCTTGTCCTTTCTAGTTAGTGTGGGCCCCATCGTTTGCTCAGCCTATTTTCCTACCTGTGTTTGTGTTTTCATCTTATCTCACTGACAATATATGTTTGGGGGCTGTCTATTCCTTTGGGGTCTGCTCTGGGGCAGTTTAGGTTTCCCCTTTTCTTGCTTTAGGCTTATTTAGTTCTCCGGCTGTGACGAGGCATCTAGAATCATCGTAGGCACGCTCCACGGCTACTGCTAGTTGTGTGGATAGGATCAGGGGTCTGCAATCCGTTCAGTTACCAACCTCTCTGGTTTTCTGTAGCTTACCTTGGTCTGGTTTTCCTCCTTGGTGACCCAATCATAACACTGCTCCAGTTTATTTATATCTTTTTGAATCCTCTCTCTCTCTTCTCTAGTTAGTAGTAGAGATGAGCGACTTTGCCTTGTTTCGGGTCGAGTCGGGTTTCACGAAACCCGGCTTTCGCAAAAGTCGGGTCGAACGAAATCAGACAATTATTGTGAAAAGTCGAAGTCCGACTGAAACACAAAACCCAATGTAAGTCAATGGGGAAGAAAAGTCGGCAGTGAGTGGAGAACAGGAAACACACCTACAGTGCCCATTTTAATGCCAACACATCAATTCTTATTCCTTAAGCTTGTCAACCTTAATTTACTTTATAATAATAGTTAGGCATTCAAAACTGGGGATTATTTGGCTAAAGTTGTGGGGAGGGTAGTGCTGGCTCCAGATTTTCGTGGGCTCAGGGCCAAAGAGTGTCGCTGGGCTCCTTTAACACATGACACAATTCATGATCCTTTGATACGGCAGAGAAATAGCGGTACAGTACAATGAAAAATACTTCAATTCTTACATCACATGACTGATATCCATTTTAAATTCTCCAATAGCTCCAAAAACAGACAGTATATTCCTCCATACAGTATTATGGCCACCGCATAGTGCGCCATACAGAGTAATGAGGCCCATATATTTCTCCATACAGAATCATTGGTCCCATATAATGTTCCAAACAGTATATGATGAGCTCCACATAATGCTACAGTATATGTTGTTCACCATGGATGAAGCTCCAGTGTCTTATGGGACCAAATAATGCTCCATATATAATGGGCCCCATTTCTAATGCTCCAGTGTATAATGGGCCCTGTAAATTCTGCTCCAGTGACTGATGTCCACCTTTGGAATGCTCCAGTGTATGGTGGACCCCAGATATCATTCTCCAGAGTATCGTGCTCCCCAAAAATTGCTCCCAACCTTTAAAACAATTAAATAAGTTTCCTCGCTAGGGAGTCCCTGTACTCTGGACTCCTCGTCATCCCCATCTTCCATCTCTCTGCACTTGAACTGTTTAGGCAGAGGGCGTCCAGATGTGATGTCATCGCGCTCTTTGACCAGAATGTCACTGTCAGGAAAAGTGTTTGGTTTCCGGGGGCAGTATGGTTGCAAAGCTGAACCTTAAATGAATGTCCAGAAGGGCAACACCAGTAGTGGAGCCTGCGGCTTAATTGGACTCAACACGGGCAACCTCAACCATGCCATCCACAAAAAAGCTGCACAGATTGCAAGCTTAATTCCGTTAACGAACGAGACTCAGGCATGCCCCCGTGGTCCGCGTCCAGCTTACTAGAGGGACACGCGAGGCTCTGGCACGCGAAATCGGCCAATAACAGGTCTGTCATGCCCTTACATGTCCGGGGCTGCACGGGTGCTACAATGAAAGCACCAAGACACAGAAACAGAACACAGTATGACAAACGTGCATAAATACTCTGCTGTAAAATATATGTAACTGTAAGTAGCAAGTGCTAGTAAAAGATGTTAACAAAACCAGGGTATTTTGTTGATACGTTTTTCTGCAAAAAAATGTACGCTAGCACTTGCTACTTACAGTTACATATATTTTACAGCAGAGTATTTATGCACGTTTGTCATACTGTGTTCTGTTTCTGTGTCTTAGTTCTTGGGTGGTGTGAACAGGGTCTTTGACCCGTTCAGTTTTTGTGCATGTTTCATGTGTTTTGAATCTAATGAAAGCACCAGCGTGTATCGCTTACAGGTGCGGATAACATGCTGAACCCTGTTAGTGATGGGGATCTGGGATTACAATTCTTCCCCGCGATCAAGCATTTCCCAGTAAGTGCAGGTCAACCGTAATTCTGGAATTAGGCCTAAACGGCCTTCCAGAAAGAATGTGAAAAAATTAAGTGTCCAAACCACAGGTGCTGTAGCTTGCTTAACAGCTGGGCTCCTCTGCTGAGCAGCACACAGTTCTTACATAAACAGGCGGCATAGCTTGGTTCACGGGTGGCCAACTCTGCTGAGTAGCATACACAGTTACTAGGCCCAAAGTATTAAGTGGTGTAAATGCAGTCAAAAACTGGTTCTTTCATAAACAGGCGGCATAGCTCGGTTCATGGGTGGGCTACTCTTCTGATTAGCAGACACAGTTACTAGGCCCAAAAGGATTTTCAGGACAATATGCGGTAAAAAATTATTAGAAACACACGGTGTAGCTCCTTCACAGGTGTACTACACCGCTGGCTACCAGACACCGCTACTATGCCCTAAAACTGTCTATTATCATTGAAAACCATTATTAATGTGAAAAAAAAGATACACTTTTGTTTAATAAAACGTTCTCGAACAGAAACTCGAACAGCCGAATTTTAATCAAAGTGTTGTAGTTCGACGAACGGATCTAACACTGCCCAAAACAGCTAGAATTTGAACTTGGCCAACAGTTCCACTCAAACACCACTCATCTGTAATCAGGAGGCAGACTCAGATTGTCTCAGGCACAGTATGGATTCGACAAGATTGCAGAAAGTTGAGAAAGGGTACAATATCACCGGATAACAGGTATATATAGCATAGTTTAAACATTTAAAATCTCCGTGTTTATTTCCTGAGTCCGACAAAGACACTCACAGCCTCAGTATGGATTAGACAACAATCTAAAAAGTAGAAAAAAGGAAATGTTTTTGAAGCGTACACCAGTATACACTGTTGGGGTATTTTTAAATCTTCATATATATTTCAGTCTCAGTAAGACAGTCCAGACTCTCCACAAGAGGAAACGAGATGGATAAAAGTACAGACATAAAGTGGAGTGATTGCAGAAATTTAGGAATTACTAATCACGGGAAAAACTCCCTGGAGAATTCTCAGAGGCGATGCTGACCCTCAATGACTTTGTGTGTGGAGACAGCGAAAACAGCTCTTTGTGAAGAAAGGGTTGCTGTATTGCAGTACCGTTGATCCCATCACCGTTACTCATCTCCATCAAATTTTGATCACAGGGAGAGATGTAGACATGGTCCTCACTGCCTATCATGATCTGTCAGGTAACTTTGGAGTGCAAAGGACAGAAGCCACAGGCTGTAGGCAATTCTATTGGATTGGCATGAGAGGGCACATTTAAAAATGTGGGCAGGAATGTCACACGTCTGTGAGTAGGAAAACTGTGAAAGCTGATGATAAACCACCACTGCATCTCATTGTGAGTCGACGTCCATAAGAAATGGAAGGCATTGATCATCTGAAGCTAGAGCCCGGCCAGCAGGACAGGGCATAGCTATGTCTTAACCATCATCTATCAGTTCACCAAATTTGTAGTGGCAATCCCAGGGAAGGATTTGACAGCCCAGACTACAGAGTGGAGGAGCAGGGAGAGGTAAATATTGCAAATGCTGGGGCCCTGCCCAAGCAAGGGGGGCCCACTTGTGAGCGTAGGTACTAGCACTGGGCCCCTCATAGTATGCCGGTGTGTCTGACGGCGGGTGTGGGCCCCCACTGTCAGAGACACTTGATTGCACTATGAGGGACCCTGTGCCAGTGCTGGCGCCCAAGAGTCGGCCCACCCACCTGTCCAGGGCAATGGCACTTGCATGGTTGCGTGCGCAAGGTGGTGACCCCGGCCATGGGGGGGGGGCAGCCCAGTTAGGGAGGTTTAAAAAATGGCAGATGTTGGACATTCAGCAACTGCAAATGGAGGAATTGGAGAAGTCCGAGGAAGAGGAGGACAAAAGCGAGCCATTTTTCTGGCAACCTATGTGTCATCAGGGGAAGGTAAGACAAAATCCTTTGAAACCCATGCATGGTTCATTTTAATGACAGTTAGATCATCAACATTTTGGGTCGACAGACGGGTCCTTTTTTCTGTCAGGATTGAGACAGCAGCACTGAAGACTCTTTCCGATAGCACACTAGCAGCAGGGCAAGCGAGCTCCTGTAAGGCATATTGTGCCAATTCAGGCCAGGCGTCCAGTTTAGAGGCCCAATAGTCAAAGGGGAATGACCTGTGAGGGAGAACATCGATATGGGACGAGAAGTAGTTTGTAACCTTAGTTTACAACTGCTGTCTCCTGTCACTTTCAATCGATGCAGTATTACCAGTCGTGTGAGCGGGACTTGAAAAATCAGTCCACAACATGGTCATGAAACCCCTGTCTCCAAAGCCACTTCTGATGTGTGCACCACGAACAACTCTTCCATGTTGCCCCCTACAGCTCCTTGGCTAACCATCACCGCTACTGTGTGCTCAATGCCTCAAACAAACGGTTTACCAGAGTTGCTTGTTTGTTAGCCAATATTAGGTCAAGGTTCTCCTGTGGCATGATGTTTTGGAATTTGCCTTTATAGCGTGGATCCAGGATGCTGGCCAACCAGTAGTCGTCATCGTTCATCATTTTGGCAATGCGGGGGTCCCTTTTTAGGATCTGCAAGGCATAATCACACATGTGGGCCAATGTTCCAGGTGTCAATGATGCACTGCGAGTGCTGGGTGGAGGAGCACTTTCTGGCAAATCCACATCCCTCCAGTCATGCACAAACCCTGTACCTGACCTTGCCACGCCAATATTTTCTCTTGCCCCACGAGAAGCATCCTCCTCCCCTAAATAATCATCCCCTTCATCATCCTCCTCCTCCTCTTCCTCCACCTCATCCAGGAGAGGTCCCGGAGCAGACAGTGGCTGACTGTCATCAAGGCTTCCCTCCTCTTCCTCATCCTCCTCGGCTGCAGACGCCTGCTCCGTAATGTGCGTCAAAGTTTGCATGAGCAGACGCATAAGTGGGATGCTCATGCTTATGATGGTGTCGTCTGCGCTTACAAGTCATGTGCATTCCTCAAAACACTGAAGGACTTTACAGAGGTCTTTCAGCTTTGACCACTGCACACCCGACAACTCCATGTCTGCCCTCAAAGTGCCTGGCCGTGTATCTTCCCACAAATGCATTACAGCCTGCCTCTGTTCGCACAGCCTCTCAACCATGTGCAGGGTGGAGTTCCACCTTGTTGCAACGTCGATAATTAGGTGGTGGTTGGGAAGTTGGAGCAATCGCTGCAGCTTCTGCATACGACTGGAGTGTACGGGCGACCGGCGGATGTGCGAGCACAGTCTTCGGACCTTCTGGAGCAGGCCTGTTAACTCCGGATAATTATTGAGGAAGCACTGCACCACCAGGTTCATGGTGTGAGCCAGGCAAGGTATGTGTCGGAGTTTTGAAAGGGCTATGGCTGCCACAAAATTCCAGCCGTTATCACTAACTACCTTGCCTGCCTCAAGATGTAGACTACCCAGCCATGACTCAGTTTGTCGCTGCAAGTAGTCGGCCAGTACCTCCGCGGTGTGTCTGTTGTCACCCAAACACATCATCTTCAACATAGCCTGCTGACGCTTACCACTAGCTGTTCGATAGTGGGACACCTTGTGTGCAACACTGGCAGCTGCGGATGGAGTGCTCGTGCGACTGCGCTCTGTGGACGAGCTTTCGCTTCTGGAGGAGGAGGCGGGTCGAACGCCTACACCCAACTGTTTCCTATACCGTGGGCTAGGCAGCACTGTCCCACCGCCGCTGTCCCCAGTGGACCCTGCATCTACCACATTAACACAGTTCACAGTGATGGACACGTAACGGCCCTGGCCATGCCTACTGGACCATGCATCTGTTGTGAGGTGCACCTTTCCACTCACTGATTGCTTGAGTGCATGGACAATGCTGTCTTTCACATGAAGGTGGAGGGCTGGGATGGCTTTGCGAGAAAAGAAGTGCCGACTGGGTAGGTCATAGCGTGGTACTGCTTAGGCCATGAGTTCGCGGAAAGCTTTGCTTTCAACCAACCGGTAGGGCATCATCTCTAACGAGATTAGTTTGGAAATGTGGGCGTTCAAACCCAGTGTACATGGATGAGAGGATGAGTACTTTCTTGTCCTACTCATAGTCTCTGCTAGGGTGAACTGGACTTGTGAGCTGTATATGGTGGAACTAGCGGTGGACATGGTGGACTGAGAGAGGGTTAATGATGGTGATGGAGTTGGTGTTCTTTCTGATGGCCTAGATTCAGTCTTTCGTAGCAATAACATTGTGATTCCCTGACTGCTTTGGCCTTGCAACGACACCTCAACATTTGCTGCTGTGGTGTGCTAACCGGTGGGCTTACAGTGGGGGAAACGATGTAGCGTTGCTGATTACCTTCATTGGGAGCAGTTGCACATGTGGTACGTGAGGTTTGGTAGTCCGTCCACGCTTGCAAGTGAATGGTGGTTAAATGTCTAAGCATGCAACTGGTATTCAAATTTCTCAGATTTTTCCCTCGGCTAAAGGTCTTTGCGCACTTCTTACAGGTAACCTTTGCCTGATCATTAGGATTTTGTTAAAAAAAAACGCCACACTGCACTCTTCCTACTATGGAAGACATTTTGAGGCCTTGCACGCTGTGCTAAATTGACCGTCTGACCTAGCTGTCCTGCAACTCTTTTGGTTTTTGTAACCCGTTTTTTGACTGCTCCGGGCCTGCCAGATAACAGCTGTTGCGATGTCGATGCCTGCTGCGGATGCTCCTCCTCCTCTTCTGAGCTATTAGCAGCGGCACCCTCTTCCCCCATTGGATGCCAATCTGGGTCAACAAGTTGGTCATCCATCACCTCCTCTTCAATGTCATGTGCACCTTCCTCTGTATCACCATGTAAGGTGGTATAGTATGCGGGAAGGGGCACCTGAGTTTCATCAGGGTCAGATTCTGGCTCAGTACACTGCGAGGACAATGTAGTGCTCTGAGTGAATGTACCAGCAGATGCACTCCATGTCAGATTCTTCTAGGACTGGGTAATTCACGATTTGATTTGATAACCCAGGCATGGTATGTGAAAAGAGCGTAGTGTGGCCTGCCGCATCCTTTACTTTTGGTAGGGGTGAAGGACACAAGGAAAGGTGTGGTTCCTGACCATGAGCCTGCAATGATGACTCAGTGCTTTTATTTTTTTGAAAGTTCAGAAGAGGAGGCGATAGAGCTGGAGGCTGTTTCAGCAATGTAAGCCAAAACTTGTTCCTGAAGCTCTGGCTTTAAAAGCGGTTTACCTACTCTCCGAAAAGGGAGCCTTCAAGGCCTTGTGGAGCCAGACGATGATGCAGGCTCAGCACCTCCTGCATTAGGTGCTATTGTGCTTTTGCCACTACCAGCAGATCCACCACCACCACCAACACCATCATTACCAGCTGGCAACCCCCGCCCACTTCCACGGCCTCTTCCAACACACTTCCTCATTTTTGGGAAAATGTACCCAAAATACCACCAGCAATATGGTACTGTAAAACAAGGTACAAGGTGTATATAGTATTGGGGAGAATTTGAATCTCCCTACAGACTTGAGGACACTGAACTATTATCTCAGGCCCAGTGTAGATTACACCTCAATCTAACAGGCTGAAATTGGATGGTGTATAAAATGTCTATATAGGACTGGGGAGAATTTGAATCTCCCTACAGACTTGAGGACACTGAACTATTATCTCAGGCCCAGTGTAGATTACACCTCAATATAACAGGCTGAAATTGGATGCTGTATAAAATGTCTATATAGGACTGGGGAGAATTTGAATCTCCCTAGAGATTTTAGCAAGCTGACAATGATGCTCTCAGTCCCAAGTATGGCAGCAGGCAGCCTAATAAGCAGGACTGCTGCAGACAAAAGTGTGTAAAAATGAACGCTTGGTAACTGGGAAAAAAAGAGGATGAAAAGTATTTTTGCTTTTAAAAAAGCAGTTTACGCAGCAGTGTGAAAACCAGGGAGCTTTATAAGGCAGCCTAATAACCAACAGAGCTGATGCACCAAAATATAGCCTCCCCTTGCACTGCACACTAACTTGTGTGTTGTACAGGCAAAATCGCTAGCAGCAGAAGCAGTTTTTTGTATCTTCTTTCCTGCCTAATGCTCTCCCTACAGAATCATCAGCAGCAGCAGCAGCTCTCCCTATTCTGAGATCAGCAGAAGTAAGATGGCGGTCGGCGTGCACGCCCTTTTATAGCCCCTGTGACACCACACAAAGCAAGCCAATCACTTGCATGCCCTTCTCAAAGATGGTGGTGACCGCTGCCTATGTCATCGCGTTGCCCACAGTGTGCGTCCTCCATCATTAGCTGAAAAAGGGCGCTGAAGCATCATTGAAACGTGACTTTGGCGCCATGGTCGCCGACCTTGTGGCCGACCTCACGCTATGGTCGGGTTTCGTTTCATGAAACCCGACTTTTGCGAAAGTTAGTAGGGTTTAGAGTTTCAAGTCAGTGCTGAGTAGGGGCACTGCCTAGCGCTGCAGTGCTCCCAGCTCCTATCACATGTTAGTGCCAGTGTGCTCCACACTACATTATGCACTAGGGTACCGCACTTTCAGCAACTACACTCAGAGCGGTGCCGTGAGCCATTAATGCGCTTTCCAGACCAAAGCTTAGGCTGGTTAGTGGCATCTGCCAGAGCTGCGCTGTATGTACTTTGTGTGGTATTTATCTATCAGCTGCACCTTGTGACTGTTAACGGGGCACAGCGTTCAGTAAGGGTCTCTCCTTGTCGTCGCAGTTGCGGTGCCGAACGCTAGTGGGTCTAGAGGGACTCTAACCCCATGTCCTTGGGGCAGGGTCCTGTAACCAAAACACTAGCGTTCACTTTGCGGGATCGCGGCCCTGTGAAGCAACAGGGTCCGCCTCCTATTCACCGGGTGACGTTAACCCGTGTGTTTGCTATACCGCTACTTTCCGTCCGCCATTACCGAGCAGCAGTCTACCATCTCTGCACGGTGGACCCCGGGCTGCGAACGCACCTTATTACCATCTTTTATTATTTGGTGCTTTCCACCAGCCCTAACAGCCTCTTAGTGTACGACTCGGTCTGTTTTCTCATTCTGTGCATTTCCTTGTGACTCTGTGCTTATTGTCTGTTTCCGGCTCTGACCTTTGGCTTAATTACTCTTACTTCCCACCTGCCTGCCTCATTTGTACTGCGCCACTATCTTAAGCTTCCTTGACCTTTTGCTACGTCCCGACCACTCTTTGCGTCTCACCCCTCAGCACTACATTGACATCCCGGCTTGACTTTGGCACATTCCAACTACTCTCCGGCATTGCCGGTCACCGCTACTACTCGTCTGACTCCACCTCCAGCCACTCCCCGGTGGTCAAGTACTTTAGGCCCTGCGCTCCGGCAGGTAAGCTCGCCGCAGCTCTCCTCACGCACTCTCTGACCTCTTAGAACTCGTGTGCAGACGCCTGCTGTAAGTCTGCAGCAGGGTTCTTGATATAAATTTTTTTTTTAATTTATTATTTATACCTAACTAAGGGGTGATAAAGGGGAGTTTGATTTGTAATTTTTTATTTTGATCATTGTGAAAGGCGCATGCGCCCGCCATTTTCTTCCCGGAAAAAGTCGCCGACAGTTGGAGGACATCACCGGGGGATGCAGGAGGGTCCAGGGACACCGAACATACTGGGGAGGGCTTGGGGGACCCCATTTCTCTCTCCTCTGCTGTGCAATCACATCAGAGGAAAGAGAAATTAAATGGGAAATCAGACTTTTTTTTGCGGTCGCCAATATTCCGTGAATAATGCTGATCGCAACACTGGGGTCGGTAAAAACTGACCCGAATCATGTTCTCCGGGGTCTCAGCTACCCCCAGTATCCAAGACCCTGGAGAATTTTTGATTCTGGGGGCACTCTACACTTATTTCAAAGCGCCATTAAAAAGCAGAGCTGAGGAATAAGTACCCTTAACTGCCGCCATTAAAAGGCGTATCGGGGGTTGTTAAGGGGCTAATATATCCATCCTACAACTGTATTGTTTGTTCATTGTTCATTATTTTATTATTTTTCATTATTTTTGGAGCAAAAATCCTGTTGTAAATGTATGACATCCATGAGTGGGTATACAGTTGCACACATTATTATGCAGAACATATTGTTTTGAAACTTTGTTGAATGATGAATGTGCCCCAGTATATTCTGACATGTTATCTAAGGTAATAGAAACCTATATTATTGTAACACAAGCTTCTTTTTGTCACATTTAAAGTTACTTCCTTTGAAAAACATTAGAAATTAGAGCAGTGACCGTGAACATCTGCAAAATAACAATTGCTGATTTTATCCATGAGCTGAACAGAGACTACATTGAGAAATGAGAAGAAAGGTAAATGGCACCCAAAGTTCAGTGACTTTATTTAACTGTGCTTTGTAACCAAAAGCTTAATTATGTATGAAGAATAACACTTCACATATCACGTGGCTATTGGCTGAATAAATAAGGTGTTTTGCTCAAATCCGTTGCAATTACAGTCCCATAATAGCCCCTTGAGTTTGCCCACCCAGCTTTTTTCAGCAATATGCACAATAACGACTCCCCCACTCTTCAACCCCACTTTCCTACCTCCCCAAATACAGTAGTTGCAGACATGCTGTTTTCTAAATACTTGTTGTATTCAGTTTTATTTTACCTTTAGAAATATGCAAGTTTCTTTCTATATGATGATTAATGTATTTCAGATTGGATTGTTAAATCTATGTGTGTATTCGACCATATATACAATATATACAAATGTTATGACAAATCTGTTGCTTGAAATTTTTCTATATTTACATAAGTCGTAAAGCAATATTATAAATAAAAAACGAATAAAAAGATTTTGATAATAAATAAAAACCGGTGTTTTACTTCAAGCTTTTTCCTGCCGTTTTACTGGAATGCATAGCAAGGAAGAAACAATGCACATACTGTACGTGCTGCTCTTTCCAGCATTTCAGCACCAGTCACATGTAGTTTCTGATCCTTCAGGACTTCTGTCATGTCCTTAAGCTTCATCTTGGTCTTCCCTTCAAGCCTGAATAATGTACTGAACATCATATATCACTAGAGACGAGCAACTGTGTTTGGAAAGCAATCGCCAATCTCAAATTTGGCAAGAAACGTAGAACACTTGTATTTGTGCTCGGTTTCACAAGCATTTTTACTTAAAGTGGGCAAAATTCTGTTACAGTTCGGTAAATCATCAATTTTCCACTAATGCTTTTGTTATTACTTTGGCTAGGATAGCGGTGCTGTGTGATGAGTGGGGGAGCACAGGGGGACATGTTTGATGAGGGGAGGGGGTGTGTCTAGATCAGATGAGCTGCAGAGTGTAATTTTTTTTTTCATTTTTTTTTCATTAATAACTAGTGATTAGTGTTGAGCATTCCGATACCACAAGTATCGGTTATCGGCCGATACTTGCTGTATCGGAATTCCGATACCGACTTCCGATATTTTTTCAATATCGGAATTCGGCATCGGAATCGGAAGTTCAGTTGATTGACGGCCTGACGTCATCATGATGCGCGGTGTGTGCGCATCATGATGCGCAGTCATTTCGGGCCTTCCGGGGGTCTCTGCCGGCCTGCCGGGGGGCTGTGCCGGCCTGCCGGGGGGCTGTGCGGACTGCCCGGGGTCTGTACCGGCCTGCCGGGGGGCTGTGCCGGCCTGCCGGTGGTCTGTGCACCCTGTGGGGGTCTGTACCGGCCTGCCGGGGGGCTGTGCTGGCCTGCCGGGGGGCTGTGCTGATGTCCGGGGGTCTGTGCAAGCATCGTCCGATGGGACTACAAGTCCCATCGGGCGATGCCTGCTACCATGACAGTGATTGACACATTAGCCAATGATGGGACAGTAGTAGTCCCATCATCCGGCTAATGTGTTAAATGTTGAAAAAAAAAAAAAAGAAAAAAAAAAAAAAAATACTACATACATACTACATGCATGCTACATACATACTACATGCTACATACATACTACATACATGCTACATACATACTACATACATGCTACATACATACTACATGCATGCTACATACATACTACATGCTACATACATACTACATGCATGCTACATACATACTGCATGCTACATACATACTACATGCATGCTACATACATACTACATATATACTACATACATACTACATACATGCTACATACATACTGCATGCTACATACATACTACATACATACTACATACATACTACATGCATGCTACATACATACTACATATATACTACATGCATGCTACATACATACTACATGCTACATACATACTACATATATACTACATACATACTACATACATGCTACATACATACTGCATGCTACATACATACTACATACATACTACATACATACTACATGCATGCTACATACATACTACATGCATGCTACATACATACTACATGCATGCTACATACATACTACATGCATGCTACATACATACTACATGCATGCTACATGCATGCTACATACATACTACATGCTACATACATACTACATACATACTACATACATACTACATACATGCTACATACATACTGCATGCTACATACATACTACATACATACTACATACATACTACATGCATGCTACATACATACTACATGCATGCTACATACATACTACATGCATGCTACATGCATGCTACATACATACTACATGCTACATACATACCACATACATACTACATACATACTACATACTACATATATACTACATGCATGCTACATACATGCTACATACATACCACATACATACTACATACATACTACATACATACTACATGCTACATACATACTACATATATACTACATGCATGCTACATACATACTACATACCACATACATACCACATACATACTACATACATGCTACATACATACTACATGCTACATACATACTACATATATACTACATGCATGCTACATACATACTACATGCTACATACATACCACATACATACTACATACATGCTACATATATACTACATGCATGCTACATACATACTACATATATACTACATGCATGCTACATACATACTACATGCTACATGCATGCTACATACATACTACATACATACTACATGCTACATACATACCACATATATACTACATACATACAATACATTCATACAATACATACATAGACATACAGTACATATAACATAGAGTAACATACTTACCAATACTTGTCACATTGTTCCCCGAAGCCATTGTCTTTTCCGGAATAAATATTAACATAACAAACCACAAAAATACTCACCCACGATCCGAAGCAGTCCACGAGTGTGTCCCACGACGATCTTGGGTAGAGAACTGCAGCATCAGATGATGCTGCCGTTCTCTACGGGCTGCAGGAATCCAATGACGGAAGGTAGGTATCCTTCCGCACTGTATTCCTTCACCACTTAAAAAAAAAAAAAGTCCCTAGTCTCACTTTATGCCATTGCTGCGTGGGAATTTCCCACACAGCAATGGCATAAAGTGAGACTAGGGACTTTTTTTTTTTTTTAAGTGGCGGAGGAATACAGTGCGGAAGGATACCTACCTTCCGTCATTGGATTCCTGCAGCCCGTAGAGAACGGCAGCAACAGCTGATGCTGCAGTTCTCTACCCAAGATCGTCGTGGGACACACTCGTGGACTGCTTCGGATTGTGGGTGAGTATTTTTGTGGTTTGTTATGTTAATATTTATTCCGGAAAAGACAATGGCTTCGGGGAACAATGTGACAAGTATTGGTAAGTATGTTACTCTATGTTATATGTACTGTATGTCTATGTATGTATTGTATGAATGTATTGTATGTATGTAGTATATATGTGGTATGTATGTAGCATGTAGTATGTATGTAGTATGTATGTAGCATGCATGTAGCATGCAGTATGTATGTAGCATGCATGTAATATATATGTAGTATGTATGTGGTATGTATGTAGCATGTAGTATGTATGTAGCATGCATGTAGTATATATGTAGTATGTATGTAGCATGTAGTATGTAGCATGCATGTAGTATATATGTAGTATGTATATAGCATGTAGTATGTATGTAGCATGCATGTAGTATATATGTAGTATGTATGTAGCATGTAGTATGTATGTAGCATGCATGTAGTATGTATGTAGCATGCATGTAGTATGTATATGGTATGTATGTAGCATGTAGTATGTATGTAGCATGCATGTAGTATATATGTGTTATGTATGTGGTATGTATGTAGCATGCATGTAGTATGTATGTAGTATGTATGTAGTATATATGTAGTATGTATGTAGCATGTAGTATGTATGTAGTATGTATGTAGCATGCATGTAGCATGCAGTATGTATGTAGCATGCATGTAGTATGTATGTAGTATGTATGTAGCATGTAGTATGTAGCATGCATGTAGTATATATGTAGTATGTAGCATGTAGTATGTATGTAGCATGCATGTAGTATATATGTGTTATGTATGTAGCATGTAGCATGCATGTAGCATGCATGTAGTATGTATGTAGTATATATGTGGTATGTATGTAGCATGCAGTATGTATGTAGCATGCATGTAGTATATATGTAGTATGTATGTTGCATGTAGTATTTATGTAGTATGAATGTAGCATGTATGTAGTATGTAGTATGAATGTAGCATGTATGTAGTATGCATGTTGTATGTATGTAGCATGTAATTTTTTTTTTTTTTTTTTTTTTTTTTTTACATTTAACACATTAGCCGGATGATGGGACTACTACTGTCCCATCATTGGCTAATGTGTCAATCACTGTCATGGTAGCAGGCATCGCCCGATGGCACTTGTAGTCCCATCGGACGATGCCTGCACAGACCCCCGGAGCCTGCACAGCCCCCCGGCAGGCCGGCACAGCCCCCCGGCAGGCCTGCACAGCCCCCCGGAGCCTGCACAGCCCCCTGGCAGGCCGGCACAGCCCCCCGGAGCCTGCACAGACCACCGGCAGGCCGGCACAGACCACCGGAGCCTGCACAGACCCCCTGGCAGGCCGGCACAGCCCCCCGAAAGGCCCGTACAGACCCCAGAGAGGCTGTACAAGGGCAGGAAAGGGTTTTTCTTATTCCGATACCGGAAGTCCCATAGACTTGAATGGGACTTCCGGTATCGGAATCGGCGATACCGATACTTTTTTTAAAGATCGGCCGATACCATCCGATACGATACTTTGAAGTATCGGACGGTATCGCTCAACTCTACTAGTGATGAGAGAACGTGCTCACCACTACTTGGTTCTCGCCCGAGTTTCACCGTACTCGGTGTACTCGGCGAGCACAGCCATCTTTGTTGTGGTCGTGCAGTGATTGGCTGGCCACATAGCATCATCAGAGTTATAAAAGACCGGACGCCGCCCTGCTCGGCGCATTCAGCTCCGGATTGAGAGAATGTAATAGGGTCATAATTGGGGATTTATTAGCTAGTGTGGGGACTACCATCCTAAATACTCACATCCAGCTAAACCAACAATTCTTCTAAGGACTAATTTAGGAGTATATAGGTTCCAGTGTTAGGTAGGCAGGGTAGTGTACATCACAGTATACATATCAGTGCAAGGCCTGCAGGCACTGTATGTGTGTATATACATATCATTGCATACATCAAGAGGGTCCATTCCCTTCCTGTGTTCTGGTGCTGCTGCTGCTACCTGTAGGATATATTAGCTGTATATAGCTAGCCCCAGGTGTAATTGGAATACAGGCCACATACTTTTTGTGTGGTATTTCCGTGCAGGCTCAAATCTGTGCGTGCTCAAAGTTTGGCCAGTTTACGGCTGTTTACTTTTTCTGGGCTGGCTGTCACTTTTGGTTAAATACAGCAGTATTTTGCCAAAAAAAAGTACAGGCAGGCCACACATTTTTTGGCGTGGTATCTCCTTGTCAGCTCATATATGTGTGTGCTCAAAGTTTGGCCAGTTTCCAGCTGTTTTCTTTTTCTGTGCTGGCTGTTACTTTTGGTTAAATACAGCAGTATTTAGCCAAAAAAAATACAGGCCACACATTTGTTGTAGTGGTATCTCCGTGCAGCTCATATCTGTGTGTGCTCAAAGTATGGCCAGTTTACATCTGTTTTCTTTTTCTGGGCTGGCTGTCACTTTTGGTTAAATACAGCAGTATTTAGCCAAAAAAATACAGGCCACATATTTGTCATAGTGGTATCTCCGTGGCAGCTCATATCTGTGTGTGCTCAAAGCATGGCCAGTTTACAGCTGTTTACTTTTTCTGGGCTGGCTGTCACTTTTGGTTAAATACAGCAGTATTTAGCCAAAAAAAATACAGGCCACACATTTGTTGTAGTGGTTAATGGTATCTCCATGCAGCTCATATCTGTGTGGGCTCAAAGCATGGCCAGTTTACAGTTGTTTACTTTTTCTGGGCTGGCTGTCACGTTTGGTTAAATACAGCAGTATTTAGCCAAAAAAATACAGGCCACACATTTGTTGTAGTGGTTAGTGGTATCTCCGTGCAGCTCATATCTGTGTGTGCTCAAAGTATGGCCAGTTTACGTCTGTTTTCTTTTTCTGGGCTGGCTGTCACTTTTGGTTAAATACAGCTGTATTTAGCCAAAAAAAAAAATACAGGCCACATATTTGTCATAGTGGTATCTCCGTGGCAGCTCATATCTGTGAGTGCTCAAAGTTTGTCCAGTTTACGGCAGTGTTCTTTTTTTGTCCTGGGTGAAACTGTGCTTACATCCAGCACTATGTTGCATTATCTTAAAAAACAGGCGGCCGTTTACAGTGGGGTCTATATGTGAAACGCCTCATACATCTGTGTGCCAAAATTTGAGACATTTTAGGCCTAACTTCCCTTTTTTTGGCAGTCTGTCACTCTTGTTAAATCCAGCAGTCTTTTTTAATCCAAAAACAAAAAAAAAATGTATACAGTCTGTTATCTCAGGCTGAGGCCTGGTGTTAAAATCTTTGCTTCACAGTTATACATTGCATAGTTCTGTCTGCTAGCTGTAAGAGAATGGTCAGTCATAATATACTGAGCGGCCATGTTGTCTCTAGCAGCCATTTTGTTGAAAGTTAGAGAAGATTCAACTTTTACAAAAGAGCTGATAAAATGTATTAAATGGAGGATGGAAAATGAGATCATGTCTCCTAGCAACCTCAGCCGATGTGCGTAGAGGAAGATTGGATCAATCAATAGGGTCACAGGTTACCAAATATATGGTCAGTATGCTTATACGTGATAGTGTGGTAGCGAAGTGTAGAGTAGTTAAAATGTCAGGCTGTAAGAATTTAGGGACCTAGACTGGAGACAATGATAAGATTTTAGGACAGTAGCCATAGATACCAATGACTTATGGGTTTTAGTGTTGCTTGAAGAAATGTTAATTAATATCTTCGTATTATGTCATTATAGTCTCTTTTCTAAACCACGTTTCTGTAGATTACCATGAAAACGCCTTAGAATTATAATGTTAACGCCCTCTGCGGTAAAATGCAGCTTTCTTTGTTCTGGTAATGTATAAGAAGCCCCTGTTACTGTCGATCGGGGCCATTCCATCGCCATCATGCCACTGTGCCTCACCATGGCCAGGGCACAGAGCCATTCCATCGCCATCATGCCACTGTGCCTCACCATGGCCAGGGCACAGAGCCATTCCATCGCCATCATGCCACTGTGCCTCACCATGGCCAGGGCACAGAGCCTTATCACCGCTAGACCTCCTAGCAAATCTCTGCCTGTCTGAATTCCTGTTTTTGCCCGCATATACCAACTCCTCTGTTATTCTGTACCTGTTTTGCCGTGTATCTCCGAATAAACCTTCAACCTCAGCTTGATAAGAGATCGTCTGTGGAACTTCTTCCCGACTCTTCCAGCTCTCAGTAGGACTTTTTCTTACACTAGCCTTGTTCTACTCATTTTTTTTTCCAAAAAATAACACAAAACCTAAAAGGAAATTAATACAGTCTGTTATCTCAGGCTGAGGCCTGGTATAACTGTGGTGGAAATATCTTTTTTTTTTTTTTCTCAAATAGATTTTTATTAATCAGAATTCAAAATACAGAATATACCTTAAATCTTCCACAAACAATAAATTTACAAATTGAACATCCCTGTTCCCCCCCCATGTAGACAGCATATATACGGTAACTCTTTTCTCCATAAGATTTCTATTACACCGTAATTTACCATTAGTCATCCTCTTTACCCATATTGTCAATCAAACCATACAAATCAGAAATGTTCCTATGTCCGGGTATTAATGGTTTATCCACAACACCAGCATTGTAAAATATAGCACATTCCCATCAGTTAACTGCACTGTATTGAAACCAGGGATTCCACAACCTCTCATAGGTTTTAGAATTGCCTCTTTTAGCATATATCCTTTCCTCCAACTGGATGATACAAGACACCTGTTTCACAAACTCTCTCCCAGAAGGTGGTTCTTTCCTGATCCAGTTCTTCGCAATCAGCTTCCTTGCTACATATAGTAGTCTGGCTATAGCAAGCTTTGCACTATTAACTATTTCAATTTCCTCCACAGATCCCAGTATGCAGACCAGTGGGTTTTTGGGTATAACACTTCCGAAAGCCCCTTTTATTTTGTTAATGACATTAAACCAGAATGCAGATAGCGTGGGACAAGTCCACATCATATGAAGGATTCCGGCATCAGACCCCCCTTACCTTGGACAGTCAGAGTTGTCCCTCAGCCCCATTTTAAACATCAGAAGGGGGGTACGGTACACACGATGGATCACATAAAGATGGGACAACCTAGCTGGTTCACTCATAGTGAGTTTGGGGACATATTCTAGGACGCTGCCCCATACCTCGTCAGTCATCACCCCAATCTCTCCCTCCCATTTGGATCTTGCTTTAAGCGGGAAGCCCATTAAATGTGTATGCAATTAATCTTTGTAGGTGTTAGAAATTACCCCTTTCGTAAGTCCAGCACCACCACATATATAGTCCAACACTATGTCAGATTGTGTCTGCAGGTTTCTGGAAAGCTTTTGAGCCGTAATGGCATGCCTTACCTCACTGTAGTGGTACCATTCAGAATCTGGCAACTGAAACTCACTCTGTAATTGCACAAATGGTCTCAGCTCCCCGTTATCCATAATTTGAGACATTAATGTCAGCCCCCTACATTTCCAGCCTTCCAGTCTCCCAAGTTTCCGAATCTCTGGGAGGTTACTATTATCCCATATAACTGTGAATCTAGTCAACCCGGTCACCCCTCTCACCCTCTTTAGTCTGTTCCACAGGTCTTGCAAGAGTTGCAGAGTGGGACACCCGTCTCCCATTACACCCATCTTCCCATCCTCTAGGCCAAGTATCAACGGGCTTCTATTTAGTACGTATTCCAGCACTCCTCTGATGACGCCTGCCTTCTCTTGATTAGACCACCCTCTGAGATGTTGACTTTGGGCAGCTAAAAAATACAGTTCTGGGTTTGGTAGTGCCAGTCCCCCCTCATCCTTTGGTCTTTGCAAGGTTTCAAGCCTTATTCTAGGTTGTTTCTTACCCCATACCAAGGCCCTAAACAGTAAATTCACCACTCCGAACCTTTTCTGTGGTATCCAGATTGGGGAGTTGTGTAATATATAGAAAAGCTTGGGCATTAAAACCATTTTAAGTATATTAATCCTTCCCACCACCAACAAGTGTAATTTGTTCCAAGTATCCACCTTAGTTCTTAGAATTGCCATTAGGGGTACTAGATTAGTATTAAGGTACTCAGTCACCGGTAGGGAAACCTGTATCCCCAAATATATAAACATTTCCACACGTTGTAGTTTGTTGGCCCCTATGTCTTCCTGAGTCCATACCACCTCCTTGTCCACTTTAAATAGGCTTGATTTAGACCAATTTATGGTCAGTCCTGAGATCTCAATGGTCTGCACAGCATGATCCAATGAAGCCGAGGGGTCTCCTAGGAATAACAAAAGGTCATCCGCATACAGGGCCACCTTTTCCTCCAAATCGCCATATTGAAACCCCTTTATTGCCTTGTTGCGTCTAATAGTATCCGCCAATGGCTCTATCGCAATAGCGACAGTGGACAGCCTTGCCTCGTTCCTCTATGCAGCTGTATTCCCGCGGACATTACCCCATTAATCTTAACTCTAGCTGTGGGTTGAGTATACAATAGCTGAATCCACGCTGTAAATTGAGGACCAAAGCCCATACTATGCAGCACTCTCCACAGGTATGACCATTCTACAGAGTCAAAGGCTTTATGGGCATCAAGTGAGGCTATCACCCTCCCACCTGGGTTATCGACTGGCAACTGCAGATTGAGATATAGTCTCCGTATATTGGCTGCTGTTGATCTGTTGGGCATAAACCCCAATTGATCCATATGGATCAATGTATCAACAACACCAGTTAGTCGGTTCACCAGCACTTTAGCCAGTATTTTCACATCAGCTGTCAGCAAGTATATTGGCCTGTATGAATCTGGAATTCCTGGATTTTTACCGTCCTTAGGAATCACCACTATCACCGCCTCCCGCATAGACGCAGGCAAAATCCCTTCTTTCATAGCCTCCTCAAACACTATTAATAGCTTGGGTAGCAGAATTTCTTCTAGGTGTTTGTATATTTCCGCAGGAAAACCGTCTGCTCCCGGGGCCCTCTCATTAGTCATGCCATGCAGAGCCATCTCCAACTCCTCTACTGTGATAGGAGACTCCAACTTATCCCTATCTTCCATAGATAGTGTCAGAAGCAGTCCCGCTCCTAGAAATGCCTCCGCCCCCCCTTCCCTTCCCATTCTACTCGATGAATAGAGGTTCTGGTAAAAACCTGCGAAGACCTCCAGAATTTCGGGCGTTTCAGTAACCCTTGTCCCCTTTGCATTATCCATACTATGTATAAATGAGCTGCCTCTCTGGGCTGCAGCTATAATCGACAATAGATGACCAACTTTATCCCCTTCTTCATAAAATCTAATCTTCTGAAAAGCCTGCTTCTTAGTTGCTTTATCTTGTAGTAACTAGAGTTGAGCGAAACGGGTCGAAAAATTTCAAAAGTCGCCGACTTTTGGCAAAGTCGGGTTTCATGAAACGAAACCCGACCCTAGGATGAGGTCGGCCACGAGGTCGGCGACTTACGCGCCAAAGTCGCGTTTCAAATGTTTGTTTTGCGCTCTTTTTCAGCCAATCAGGATCCACGGACACTGTGGGCAACGTGATGACATAGGCAGGGGTCACCACCATCTTTCAGAAGGGCATGCAAGTGATTGGCTTGTTTTGGTGGGCGTCACAGGGGGTATAAAAGGGCGTGCACGCCGACCGCCATCTTACTTCTGCCGATCTTAGCATAGGGAGAGGTTGCTGCTGCTGATTCTGTAGGGAGAGCGTTAGGCAGGGAAGAAGAAAAAAAAACTGCTTCTGCTGCTAGCGATTTTGCCTGTACAACACACCAGTCACTGTGTGTGCAGTGCAAGGGGAGGCTATATTTTGGTGGATCAGCGGTGTTGGTTGTTAGGCTGCCTTCTAAGGCTTCCTGATGGCTGCATTGCTGTTTACCCACTGCTCTGCAAACTGCTTTTTTAAAAGCAATCCCAATTTTTTTTTTTGTCCTGCTGAGGTACTGAGCGTGCATTTTTTCACACCATACAGCGGTGCACACTCCTCACACAGTACCGTGTAACGGCTGTTATCACAGCCACAGTGAAGCTATCTGTGTGTCACTCTGTGAGAATAAGTCGAGGACATGTTCCGTTCTTACAGACCTGCACCTTCTAGTTTTGTCTAGCTTTCAAACAGAAAGTGGTGAGTTCTCCTTCAATGGAAGTCTTCAAACAGAGGCTGGACAGACATCTAACTGGGATGATTTAGCGAATCCTGCTTTGAGCAGGGGGTTGGACCAGATGGCCCAGGAGGTCCCTTCCAACTCTACCATTCTATGATTCTAGTTAAATATATTTGCTGTTTGATCACATTCAAAACTATAGAGAGACAGCGTGTGTCAGTCCGTATACTTAAAAAACACGGAGCTTGACAATTTTACGTACACCGGACAGCCGTGCACGCTCGTCTCGGTACCGTGTAACGGCTGTCATCACGGCCACAGTGAAGCTATCTGTGTGTCACTGTGGAAGGATAAGTGGAGGACTTGTTCCGTTCATACAGACCTACACTCTAGGGAGATTCCTATTCTGCCCAATTCTATATACACCTTGTAGTTTGTGATACACTAGCCAATTTCTGCCTGTGACATAGCGCTGTGATATTCAGTGGGCCTCACACAATCCAAAAGTGTCCAGTGTCCACTAGTGTGTGCAGAAATTCAAAATCTCCGTGATCCTGTAGTCACTTTTTTCACACCTGTGCCATCGAGCCTGTGACATAGCGCTCTGATATTCAGTGGGCCTCACACAATCCATAAGTGTCCAGTGTCCACAAGTGTGTTCAGAAATTCAAAATCTCCCTTTTCCTGTAGTCACTTTTTTCACGCCTGTGCCATCAAGCCTGTGACATAGCGCTCTGATATTCAGTGGGCCTCACACAATCCATAAGTGTCCAGTGTCCACAAGTGTGTGCAGAAATTCAAAATCTCCCTTATCCTGTAGTCACTTTTTTCACACCTGTGCCATCAAGCCTGTGACATAGCGCTCTGATATTCAGTGGGCCTCACACAATCCATAAGTGTCCAGTGTCCACAAGTGTGTGCAGAAATTCAAAATCTCCCTTATCCTGTAGTCACTTTTTTCACACCTGTGCCATCAAGCCTGTGACATAGCGCTCTGATATTCAGTGGGCCTCACACAATCCATAAGTGTCCATTGTCCACAAGTGTGTGCAGAAATTCAAAATCTCCCTTATCCTGTAGTCACTTTTTTCACACCTGTGCCATCGAGCCTGTGACATAGCGCTCTGATATTCAGTGGGCTTCACACAATCCATAAGTATCCAGTGTCCACAAGTGTGTGCAGAAATTCAAAATCTCCCTTATCCTGTAGTCACTTTTTTCACACCTGTGCCATCGAGCCTGTGACATAGCGCTCTGATATTCAGTGGGCCTCACGCAATCCATAAGTGTCCAGTGTCCACAAGTGTGTGCAGAAATTCAAAATCTCCCCTGTCCTATAGACACCTTGTACCTTGTTTTACATTACTATATAGTTTGTTGGATTTTGTCTACATTTCTACCAAAAATGAGGAAGGCTGGTGGAAGAGGCCATGGAATTGGGCGGGGGTTGGCAGCTGGTAATGATGGTGTTGGTGGTGGATCTGATGGTAGTGGCAAAAGCAAAATAGGACCGAATGCAGGAGGTGTTGAGCCTGCGTCATCGTCTGGCTCCACAAGGCCTCGAAGGCTTACTTTTCTAGGAGTTGGCAAGCCGCTTTTAAAGCCAGAGCTGCAGGAAAAAGTTTTGGCTTACATTGCTGACTCAGCCTCCAGCTCTATCGCCTCCTCTTCTGAAGTTGTAAAAAGTAAAAGCACTGAGTCGTCATTGGAGGCTCATGTTCATGAACCACACCTTTCCTTGTGTCCTTCACCCCAACCAAGATTGAAGGATGACGCAGGCCATACTACTGATTACTCCATGGAGCTGTTTTCACATACCATGCCTGGATTATCAAGTGAAATGGTGAATTACCCAGGCCAAGATGAATCTGACATGGAGTGCACTGATGCACAGCCACTGATAGATGATTCTGCTGGTACATTCACTCAGAGCACTACATTGTCCTCGCAGTGTACAGAGCCAGATTCTGACCCTGATGAGACTCAGGTGCCCCTTCCCGCACACTATACCACCATACATGGTGACACAGAGGAAGGTGCACATGACATTGAAGAGGAGGTGATGGATGACCCAGTTGTTGACCCAGATTGGCATCCATTGGGGGAAGAGGGTGCTGCTTCCAATAGCTCAGATGAGGAGCATCCACAGCAGACATCGACATCGCAACAGCTGTTATCTGGCAGGCACGGAGCACTCCAAAGACAGGTTCCAAACATCAAAAGAGTTGCTGGACAGCTTGTCCAGAGGGTCAAAATATCACAGCGTGCTAGGCCGCAAAATGTCTGCCAAAGTAGGAAGAGTGCAGTGTGGCACTTTTTTGAACAAAATCCTCATGATCAGGCCAAGGTTATCTGTAAGAAGTGCGCAAAGACCTTTAGCCGAGGGAAAAATCTGAAAAATTTGAATACCAGTTGCATGCTTAGACATTTAACCACCATGAACTTGCAAGCGTGGACGGACTACCAAACCTCACGTACCACATGTGCAACTGCTCCCAATGAAGGTAGTCAGCAATGCTACATTGTTTCCCCCACTGTAAGCCCACCGGTCAGCACAGCAGCAAATGTTGAGGTGTCGTTGCAAGGCCACAGCAGTCAGGGAATCCCACTGTTAAATCAACGAAATACTAAATCTAGGCCATCAGAAAGAATACCAACTCCATCACCATCATCAACCCTCTCTCAGTCCGCCCTGTCCACCGCTAGTTCCACCATATGCAGCTCTCAAGTCCAGCTCACCCTCCCAGACACTATGAGTAGGTCAAGAAAGTACTCAGTCTCTCATCCGCGTACACTGGGTTTGAACGCCCACATTGCCAAACTAATCTCGTTTGAGATGATGCCCTATCGGTTGGTGGAAAGCGCAGCTTTCCGTGAACTCATGGCCTATGCAGTACCACGCTATGACCTACCCAGTCACCACTTCTTCTCTCGCAAAGCCATCCCAGCCCTCCACCATCATGTGAAAGACCGCATTGTCCATGCACTCAAGCAGTCAGTGAGCGGAAAGGTGCACCTCACAACTGATGCATGGTCCAGTCGGCATGGCCAGGGCCGTTACGTGTCCATCACTGCGCACTGGGTTAATGTGGTGGATGCAGGGTCCACAGGGGACAGCGGTGGTGGGACAGTGCTGCCTAGCCCACGGTATAGGAAACAGTTGGCTGTAGGCGTTCGACCCTCCTCCTCCTCCTCCAGAAGCGAAAGCTCGTCCACAGAGCGCAGTCGTACGAGCACTCCATCTGCAGCTGCCACTGTTGCACACGAGGTGTCCCCCTATCGAGCAGCTAGTGGAAAGCGTCAGCAGGCTGTGTTGCAGATGATGTGTTTGGGCGACAGACACACCGCCGAGGTGCTGGCCGAGGACTTTCAGTGACAAACTGAGTCATGGCTGGGCAGTGTACATCTTGAGGCAGGCAAGGTAGTTAGTGATAACGGCCGTAATTTTGTGGCAGCCATAGCCCTTTCAAAACTCAGCCACATACCTCGCTTGGCTCACACCTTGAACCTGGTGGTGCAGTGCTTCCTCAAAAATTATCCGGAGTTAACAGCCCTGCTCCAGAAGGTGCGAAGACTGTGCGCGCACATCCGCCGGTCGCCTCTACACTCCATTCGTATGCAGAAGCTGCAGCGATTGCTCCACCTTTCCAACCACCGCCTCATTATCGACATTGCAACAAGGTGGAACTCCACCCTGCACATGGTTGAGCGGCTGTGTGAGCAGAGGCAGGCCATAATGCATTTGTGGGAGGATACAAGGCCAGGCACTTTGAGAGCAGACATGGAGTTGACAGGTGTGCAGTGGTCGAAGCTGAAAGACCTCTGTAAAGTCCTTCAGTGTTTTGAGGAATGCACACGGCTGGTAAGCGCAGATGACGCCATCCTAAGCATGAGCATCCCACTTATGCGTCTGCTCATACAAACTTTGACGCACCTTAAGTAGCAGGCTTCTGCAGCCAATGTTGATGAGGAGGAAGAGGAGGAGGGAATCCTTGATGACATTCAGCCATTGTCTGCTCAGGGACCTCTCCTGGACGAGGTGGAGGAAGAAGAGGAGGAGGAGGACGATGATGGGGATGATTACTTAGAGGAGGAGGATGCATCTCGTGGGGCAATTGAAAATGTTGGCGTGGCAAGGTCTGGTACAGGGTTTGTGCGTGACTGGAGGGATGTGGATTTGCCAGAAAGTGCTCCTCCAACCAGCACTCGCAGTGCATCATTGACACCGGGAACATTGGCCCACATGTCAGATTATGCCTTGCAGATCTTAAAAAGGGACCCCCGCATTGCCAAAATGATGAACGATGACGACTACTGGTTGGCCAGCATCCTGGATCCACGCTATAAAGGCAAATTACAAAATATCATGCCACAGGAGAACCTTGACCTAATATTGGCTAATAAACAAGCAACTCTGGTAAATCGGTTGCTTGAGGCATTCCCAGCACACAGCAGCGGTGATGGTTCTCACACGAGCCGTACGGGCCGGGGGCAGCTTGGCAGAGGTATTCGTGGTGCACACAGCAGAAGTGGCGTTGGAGACAGGGGTTTCATGACAATGTTGTGGACTGATTTTTCAAGTACCGCTCACACAACTGGTAATACTGCATCGATGGAAAGTGACAGGAGACGGCAGTTGTCAACTATGGTTACAAACTACTTTTCCTCCCATATCGATGTTCTCCCACACAGGTCATTCCCCTTTGACTATTGGGCCGCTAAACTGGACACCTGGCCTGAATTGGCACAATATGCCTTACAGGAGCTCGCTTGCCCAGTTGCAAGTGTGCTATCGGAAAGAGTCTTCAGTGCAGCTGGATCAATCCTGACAGAAAAAAGGACCCGTCTGTCAACCCAAAATGTGGATGATCTAACCTTCATTAAAATGAACCATGCATGGGTTTCCAAGGATTTTGTCCCACCTTCCCCTGATGACACATAGGGTGACAGAAAAATGGCTTGCTTTGGTCCACCTCTTCCTGGGACTTAACCTATTTCGCCTTTTGCATCAGCTGAATGTCCAACATCAACATATGCCACTTTCAAAAACTCCCTAACTGTGCTGCCTCCCCCCCATGGCCGGGGTCTCCACCTAGCGCACGACACCGTGCGAGTGCCGTTGCCCTGGACAGGTGGGTAGGCCGACTCTTCGGCACGGGCACTGGCACAGGGTCCCTCATAGTGCAATCAAGTGTCTCTGACGGTGGTGGTGCACACCCGCCGTCAGACACACCGCCATACTATGAGGGGCCCAGTGCCAGTACTGACGCCCACGAGTGGGCCCCCCTTGCTTGGGCAGGGCCCCATCATTTGCAATCTTTACCTCTCCCTGCTCCTCCGCTGTGTAGTCTGGGCCGTCAAATCCATACTGTGCCTGACACCGTCTGAGCCTGCCTCCTGATGTATAGACATATATTTTGAATGTGTACACTATGCTATCCATACATGTTATCCGGGGATACGGTACCCTTTCTCACCTTTGTGCAATCACGTGCAATCCATACTGGGCCTAACACCGTCTGAGTCTGCCTCCTGATGTATAGACATATATTTTGAATGTGTACACTATGCTATCCATACATGTTATCCAGGGATACGGTACCTTTTCTCACCTTTGTGCAATCACATGTAATTCATACTGGGCCTGAGAATGGCTGGCGAGCTGTTAAGCAAGCTACAGCACCTGTGGTTTGCACACGTAAGTTTTTCATTTTTTAAGGAATGACGGTTAGGCCTAATTCCGGAACTGCGGTTGACCTGCACTTACTGGGAAATCATCGTTCGCGGGTAATAATTGTAATCACAGATCCCCATCACTAACGTTGTTCAGCGGGTTATCTGCACCTGTAAGCGACAAACGCTGGCCTTTTCAGTGTAGCGCACATGCAGCCACGGACATGTAAGGGCATGACACACCAGTTATTGGCCAATCTTATGTGCCAGAGCCTCACGTGTCCCTCTAGTAAGCTGGACTCGGACCGCGGGGCATGACGGAGTCTCGTTCGTTAACGGAATTAAGCTTGCAATGTGTTCATCTTTTCTGTAGCTGGCATGGTTGAGGTTTCCCAGGTGGAGTCGAATTAAACCGTAGGCTCCACTCCTGGTGGTGCCCTTCTGGACATTCCTTTAAGGTTCAGCTTTGCAACCATACTGCCCACGTAAAACAAACACTTTGCCTTCATGAACGCTGTTTGGAGGGTCATGACTCGTGGGAATAACGCCGCCCAATCAGTTAACCTGCTAGAGAGATCCTTCGTTGCTCCCAAGCATGACATCACACTCCCTAGGAGGAAGGTAATGCCACTGTGGCGACCGTACTCCTGGGGGCGACACAAGTGCACTGATGCCCAGCCACTGCTCGATGAATCTGCTGGTACATTGACACAGACCACTACATTCCCCTCGCACGCTACACGGCCTGAATCTGACCCTGATGAAACTCAGGTTACCCTTCCCATATACAGTTCCATCTTACACGGTGACAAAGAGGAAGCTGCAGATGAAAGTGCAGGTTCGGCCCACCCGCCATCAGACACACCACCGTACTATCAGGGGCCCTGTGCCAGTGCCGTCGCCAACGAGTGGGCCCCCCCTGATTGCTCAGGATCACAGCACTTGCAAGGTTGAAATACTGTGCAGTGAGATGGAAGATGGGAACGACGAGGAGTCCAGACTAGTACAGGGATTCCCTAGCGAGGAGACTTATTTCATTGTTTTCAATGTTGGGACAGCAATTTTTGGGGAGCACTGTACTCTGAAGAATGATAGATGGGGCCCACCATACACTGGGACATTCCAAAGGTGGACATCAGACACTGGAGCAGCATTTACAGGGCCCATTATACACTAGAGCATTAGAAATGGGGCCCATTATGTTTGAAGCATTATTTGGGCCCAGAAGACAGTGGAGCTTCATCCATGGGGACCAACATATACTGTAGCATTATGTGGAGCTCATCATATACTGTTTCAAACATTATATGGGACCAATGATTCTGTATGGAGAAATAGATGGGCCTTGTCATGAGATGTAAAAAGTGAAGTATTTTTCATTGTACTATACCGCTATTTCTCTGCCGTATTGGAGCATGATGAGTTGTGGTATGTGTTAAAGGGGCGCTCTTTCGCCCAGGGCACATGAAAACCTGGAGCCAGCCCTACCCCCCCACAACTTTAGCCAAATAACCCCCATTTTTCAGTGCGTAACTTGTATTATGAAGTTAATTAAGGTTGACAAGCTTAAGTAAGAAGAATTGATGCTTTTGGCATTCAAATGGGCACTGTAGGTGTGTTTCCTGTCCTCCTCTCACTGCCGACTTTTATTCCCCATTGACTTACATTGGGTTTCGTGTTTCGGGACGACCCCGACTTTTCCCTATAGTCGGCCGATCTTGCTCGACCCGACTTTTGGAAAAGTCGGGTTTCACGAAACGAAACTCGACCCTAAAAAAACAAAAGTCGCTCAACTCTACTAGTGACTGCATACTCAACACCTCTCACTATGTACCTCCTGCTCCCTTGATTCATTATATTCACATGCACCTTCCGCCCCAATTCATTATCATGTCTTCTCTCTCCCACCCTCTATTCATTATCAACAACTCTCTCCCCACATTCAATATTTCATTTACTCCCCCACCCTCAAAATTCATTATTTGCTCTCCCCCAGACCATCATTTGCTCTCCCCACCCCCACCTGCAATTCAATTGCAACCCCCGTCCTTCACTCTCAATTACTCATTTGCAGTCTTGTGACCCTCCCCCACTTTATCATGTGCAGTCTCCTTCCCTCCCACTTCATCATGTGCAGTCCCCTTCCCCAACTTCATGTGCAGTCCCTTTTCCACCACTTCATCATGTGCAGTCTCCTCCACCCCACTTCATCATGTGCAGTCCCCCGTACCCCCCTACTTCATGTGCAGTCCTCTTACACCCCCAAATCATCATTTGCAGTCCCCCTGAACCAACATTTCATCATTTGAAGTCCCCCTCAGTTCACCATTTGCAGTCCCCCTTCCCCCCACTTCATCATGTGCAGTCCCCTTTACCCGCATTTCATCATGTGCAGTCCCCTTTAAGCCCCCTTCATCATGTGCAGTCCCCTTTAACCCCCTACTTCACTATTTTCAATCCCCCTCCCCCACTTCTTTATGTGCAGTCCCTTTTAACCCCCCACTTCATGTGCAGTCCCTTTAATCCCCCACTTCATCATGTGCAGTCCCCTTTAACCACACCATTTCATCATGTGCAATCCCCCCTCCCCCCACTTCATCATGTGCAGTTCCCTTTAACCCCCACTTCACCATGTGCAGTCCCTTTAACTCCCCACTTCATCATGTGAAGTCCCCTTTAACCCCCAATTTCATCATGTGCAATCCCCCTTCCCCTACTTCATCGTGTGGAGTCCCCTTTAACCCCAATTCATCATGTGCAGTCCCCTTTAACCCCCAAATTCATCATGTGTAGTCCCCTTTAGCCCCCCAACTTCATCATGTGCAGTCCCCTTTAACCCCCCACTTCAACATGTGCAGTCCATGTGCAGTCCCTTTAACCCCCACTTCATCATGTGCAGTCCCCCCTCACCTCCCCCATTTCATTATGTGCAGTCCCCTTTACTCCCACTTCATCCAGCATAGTCCCCTTTAATCCTCCCACTTCATCATGTGCAAGTCCTCTTTACCCCACTGCATTTCATCATGTGCAGTCCTCCTTCCCCCCACTTCATCATGTGCAGTCCTCTTTATCCCCCACTTCATCATGTGCAGTCCCTTTTAACCCTCCCACTTCATCATGTGCAGTCCCCTTTACCCCCCACACTTCATAATGTGTAGTTCCCACCCTCACCCCCCACTTCATCATTTGTAATTCCTCATTATCCCCTCACCCATTGAATTCATTGTATAAGGAAAACAAAAACATTTTATATACTTACCTCACAGACGTTCCTCAGCATCGCAGCTCTGCTTCAAGCATCCGGTACATGTCGGCACATACGCGATGATGTCACAGTGTACGCGCCGCCACCATTGTCTTACAGGAAGTACATAGAAGTCGAAGGGAGAGAGCAGGAGCTGCGCAGCTGTCAAGGTAAGATGGCCATGCAAAGCTCCGAGAAAGTGCCGCAGCATGCATCACTTTAATGCATGATCGGGCCTGGTGAGCAGAAGTACATAAGCCCCACATAGCAGTTAGGGAAGTAATGCCGTGATGGTGGCCCTGGTCTGCATCACTGTGATGTGGCTGGGAAAGTAGCTGAAAATACTCAAAGGTACAGTGTGGGCCCCTGGCGGCCCTGAGCAGCTGCTTTGGAACTGGCCAAGAGAGCATTTGCTCCCTTCCCCCCAGCCCAGCCCTCTCCTGACAACACATATGTAAATAGGCTAATTCTTCTATGGGGAAGTGTGACTTCCTCTGTGCATGCACTCACTGAATAACTTGACTCTTGTGCTTGGAGTCAAAATAGAGAGCCAGAGAACAGACCATGTTCTAGTAGACAAACATAAGCCATAGTTGTCCATTTATATGGTAACTAGAGTTGAGCGACTTTTGGTTTTTTAGGGTCGAGTTTCGTTTCGTGAAACCCGACTTTTCCAAAAGTCGGGTCGAGCAAGATCGGCCGACTATAGGGAAAAGTCGGGGTCGTCCCGAAACACGAAACCCAATGTAAGTCAATGGGGAATAAAAGTCGGCAGTGAGAGGAGGACAGGAAACACACCTACAGTGCCCATTTGAATGCCAAAAGCATCAATTCTTCTTACTTAAGCTTGTCAACCTTAATTAACTTCATAATACAAGTTACGCACTGAAAAATGGGGGTTATTTGGCTAAAGTTGTGGGGGGGTAGGGCTGGCTCCAGGTTTTCATGTGCCCTGGGCGAAAGAGCGCCCCTTTAACACATACCACAACTCATCATGCTCCGATACTGCAGAGAAATAGCGTTATAGTACAATGAAAAATACTTCACTTTTTACATCTCATGACAAGGCCCATCTATTTCTCCATACAGAATCATTGGTCCCATATAATGTTCGAAACAGTATATGATGAGCTCCACATAATGCTACAGTATATGTTGGTCCCCATGGATGAAGCTCCACTGTCTTATGGGCCCAAATAATGCTCCAAACATAATGGGCCCCATTTCTAATGCTCTAGTGTATAATGGGCCCTGTAAATGCTGCTCCAGTGTCTGATGTCCACCTTTGGAATGTTCCAGTGTATGGTGGGCCCCATCTATCATTCTCCAGAGTATAGTGCTCCCCAAAAATTGCTGTCCCAACATTGAAAACAATGAAATAAGTCTCCTCGCTAGGGAATCCCTGTACTAGTCTGGACTCCTCGTCGTTCCCATCTTCCATCTCACTGCACAGTATTTCAACCTTGCAAGTGCTGTGATCCTGAGCAAGCAGGGGGGCCCACTCATTGGCGACGGCACTGGCACAGGGACCCTGATAGTACGGTGGTGTGTCTGATGGCGGGTGGGCCGAACCTGCACTTTCATCTGCAGCTTCCTCTTTGTCACCGTGTAAGATGGAACTGTATATGGGAAGGGTAACCTGAGTTTCATCAGGGTCAGATTCAAGCCGTGTAGCGTGCGAGGGGAATGTAGTGGTCTGGGTCAATGTACCAGCAGATTCATCGAGCAGTGGCTGGGCATTAGTGCACTTGTGTCGCCCCCAGGAGTACGGTCACCACAGTGGCATTACCTTCCTCCTAGGGAGTGTGATGTCATGCTTGGGAGCAACGAAGGATCTCTCTAGCAGGTTAACTGATTGGGCGGCGTTATTCCCACGAGTCATGACCCTCCAAACAGCGTTCATGAAGGCAAAGTGTTTGTTTTACGTGGGCAGTATGGTTGCAAAGCTGAACCTTAAAGGAATGTCCAGAAGGACACCACCAGGAGTGGAGCCTACGGTTTAATTCGACTCCACCTGGGAAACTTCAACCATGCCAGCTACAGAAAAGAAGCACACATTGCAAGCTTAATTCCGTTAACGAACGAGACTCCGTCATGCCCCGCGGTCCGAGTCCGGCTTACTAGAGGGACACGTGAGGCTCTGGCACATGAGATTAGCTAATAACTGGTGTGTCATGCCCTTACATGTCCGTTTGTCGCTTACAGGTGCAGATAACCCGCTGAACAACGTTAGTGATGGGGATCTGTGATTACAATTATTACCCGCAAACGATGATTTCCCAGTAAGTGCAGGTCAACAGCAGTTCCGGAATTAGGCCTAACCGTCATTCCTGAAAAAGTGAAAAACTTACGTGTGCAAACCACAGGTGCTGTAGCTTGCTTAACAGCTCGCCAGCCGTTCTCAGGCCCAGTATGGATTACACGTGATTGCACAAAGGTGAGAAAGTGTACAGTATCCCCAGATAACATGTATGGATAGCATAGTGTACACATTCAAAATATATGTCTATACATCAGGAGGCAGGCTCAGACGGTGTTAGGCCCAGTATGGATTGCACGTGATTGCACAAAGGTGAGAAAGGGTACCGTATCCCCGGATAACATGTATGGATAGCATAGTGTACACATTCAAAATATATGTCTATACATCAGGAGGCAGGCTCAGACGGTGTCAGGCACAGTATGGATTTGACGGCCCAGACTACACAGCGGAGGAGCAGGGAGAGGTAAAGATTGCAAATGCCGGGGCCCTGCCCAAGCAAGGGGGGCCCACTCGTGGGCGTCGGTACTGGCACTGGGCCCCTCATAGTACGGCGGTGTGTCTGACGGCGGGTGTGCACCACCACCATCAGAGACACTTGATTGCACTATGAGGGACCCTGTGCCAGTGCCCGCGCACAAGAGTCTGCCTACCCACCTTCCAGGGCAACGGCACTCGCACGGTGTCGTGCGCTAGTTGGTGACCCCAGCCATGGGGGAGGGAGGCAGCACAGTTAGGGAGTTTTAGAAAGTGGCATATGTTGATGTTGGACATTCAGCTGATGCAAAAGGCGAAATAGGTCAAGTCCCAGGAAGAGGTGGACCAAAGCAAGCCATTTTTCTGTCACCCTATGTGTCATCAGGGGAAGGTGGGACAAAATCCTTGGAAACCCATGCATGGTTCATTTTAATGAAGGTTAGATCATCCACATTTTGGGTTGACAGACGGGTCCTTTTTTCTGTCAGGATTGATCCAGCTGCACTGAAGACTCTTTCCGATAGCACACTTGCAGCTGGGCAAGCGAGCTCCTGTAAGGCATATTGTGCCAATTCAGGCCAGGTGACAAGTTTAGCAGCCCAATAGTCAAAGGGGAATGACCTGTGTGGGAGAACATCGATATGGGAGGAAAAGAAGTTTGTAACCATAGTTGACAACTGCCGTCTCCTGTCACTTTCCATCGATGCAGTATTACCAGTTGTGTGAGCGGTACTTGAAAAATCAGTCCACAACATTGTCATGAAACCCCTGTCTCCAACGCCACTTCTGCTGTGTGCACCATGAACACCTCTGCCAAGCTGCCCCCGGCCCGTACGGCTCGTGTGAGAACCATCACCGCTGCTGTGTGCTGGGAATGCCTCAAGCAACCGATTTACCAGAGTTGCTTGTTTATTAGCCAATATTAGGTCAAGGTTCTCTTGTGGCATGATGTTTTGTAATTTGCCTTTATAGCGTGGATCCTGGATGCTGGCCAACCAGTAGTCGTCATCGTTCATCATTTTGTCAATGCGGGGGTCCCTTTTTAGGATCTGCAAGGCATAATCTGACATGTGGGCCAATGTTCCCGGTGTCAATGATGCACTGCGAGTGCTGGGTGGAGGAGCACTTTCTGGCAAATCCACATCCCTCCAGTCACGCACAAACCCTGTACCAGACCTTGCCACGCCAACATTTTCACTTGCCCCACGAGATGCATCCTCTTCCCCTAAGTAATCATCCCCATCATCATCCTCCTCCTCCTCTTCTTCCTCCACCTCGTCCAGGAGAGGTCCCTGAGCAGACAATGGCTGAATGTCATCAAGGATTCCCTCCTCGTCAACATTGGCTGCAGACACCTGCTCCTTAAGGTGCGTCAAAGTTTGCATGAGCAGACGCATAAGTGGGATGCTCATGTTTAGGATGGCGTCGTCTGCGCTTACCAGCCGTGTGCATTCCTCAAAACACTGAAAGACATTACAGAGGTCTTTCAGCTTCGACCACTGCACACCTGTCAACTCCATGTCTGCTCTCAAAGTGCCTGGCCTTGTATCCTCCCACAAATGCATTATGGCCTGCCTCTGCTCGCACAGCCGCTCAACCATGTGCAGGGTGGAGTTCCACCTTGTTGCAATGTCGATAATGAGGCGGTGGTTGGGAAGGTGGAGCAATCGCTGCAGCTTCTGCATACGAATGGAGTGTAGAGGCGACCGGCGGATGTGCGCGCACAGTCTTCGCACCTTCTGGAGCAGGGCTGTTAACTCCGGATAATTTTTGAGGAAGCACTGCACCACCGGGTTCAAGGTGTGAGCCAAGCAAGGTATGTGGCTGAGTTTTGAAAGGGCTATGGCTGCCACAAAATTACGGCCGTTATCACTAACTACCTTGCCTGCCTCAAGATGTACACTGCCCAGCCATGACTCAGTTTGTCGCTGAAAGTACTCGGCCAGCACCTCGACGGTGTGTCTGTCGCCCAAACACATCATCTGCAACACAGCCTGCTGACGCTTTCCACTAGCTGCTCGATAGGGGGACACCTCGTGTGCAACAGTGGCAGCTGCAGATGGAGTGCTCGTACGACTGCGCTCTGTGGACGAGCTTTCGCTTCTGGAGGAGGAGGGTCGAACGCCTACAGCCAACTGTTTCCTATACCGTGGGCTAGGCAGCACTGTCCCACCACCGCTGTCCCCTGTGGGCCCTGCATCCACCACATTAACCCAGTGCGCAGTGATGGACACGTAACGGCCCTGGCCATGCCGACTGGACCATGCATCAGTTGTGGGGTGCACCTTTCCACTCACTGACTGCTTGAGTGCATGGACAATGCGGTCTTTCACATGATGGTGGAGGGCTGGGATGGCTTTGCGAGAGAAGAAGTGGCGACTGGGTAGGTCATAGCGTGGTACTGCATAGGCCATGAGTTCGCGGAAAGCTGCGCTTTCCACCAACCGATAGGGCATCATCTCAAACGAGATTAGTTTGGCAATGTGGGCGTTCAAACCCAGTGTACGCGGATGAGAGACTGAGTACTTTCTTGACCTACTCATAGTGTCTGGGAGGGTGAGCTGGACTTGAGAGCTGCATATGGTGGAAGTAGCGGTGGACAGGGCGGACTGAGAGAGGGTTGATGATGGTGATGGAGTTGGTGTTCTTTCTGATGGCCTAGATTCAGTATTTCGTTGATTTAACAGTGGGATTCCCTGACTGCTGTGGCCTTGCAACGACACCTCAACATTTGCTGCTGTGCTGACCGGTGGGCTTACAGTGGGGGAAACAATGTAGCATTGCTGACTACCTTCTTTGTGATCAGGTGCACATGTGGTACTTGAGGTTTGGTGTTGTGTCCACGCTTGCAAGTGCATGGTGGTTAAATGTCTAAGCATGCAACTGGTATTCAAATTTTTCAGATTTTTCCCTCGGCTAAAGAAAGGTCTTTGCGCACTTCTTACAGATAACCTTGGCCTGATCATGAGGATTTTGTTCAAAAAAGTGCCATACTGCACTCTTCCTACTTTGGCAGACATTTTGCGGTCTAGCACGCTGTGATATTTTGACCCTCTGGACAAGCTGTCCAGCAACTCTTTTGATTTTTGGAACCTGTCTTTGGAGTGCTCCGTGCCTGCCAGATAACAGCTGTTGCGATGTCGATGTCTGCTGTGGATGCTCCTCATCTGAGCTATTGGAAGCAGCACCCTCTTCCCCCAATGGATGCCAATCTGGGTCAACAACTGGGTCATCCATCACCTCCTCTTCAATGTCATGTGCACCTTCCTCTGTGTCACCGTGTATGGTGGTATAGTGTGCGGGAAGGGGCACCTGAGTCTCATCAGGGTCAGAATCTGGCTCTGTACACTGCGAGGACAATGTAGTGCTCTGAGTGAATGTACCAGCAGAATCATCTATCAGTGGCTGTGCATCAGTGCACTCCATGTCAGATTCATCTTGGCCTGGGTAATTCACCATTTCACTTGATAATCCAGGCATGGTATGTGAAAACAGCTCCATGGAGTAATCAGTAGTATGGCCTGCATCATCCTTCAATCTTGGTTGGGGTGAAGGACACAAGGAAAGGTGTGGTTCATGAACATGAGCCTCCAATGACGACTCAGTGCTTTTACTTTTTACAACTTCAGAAGAGGAGGCGATAGAGCTGGAGGCTGAGTCAGCAATGTAAGCCAAAACTTTTTCCTGCAGCTCTGGCTTTAAAAGCGGTTTGCCAACTCCTAGAAAAGTAAGCCTTCGAGGCCTTGTGGAGCCAGACGATGACACAGGCTCAACACCTCCTGCATTCGGTCCTATTTTGCTTTTGCCACTACCATCAGATCCACCACCAACACCATCATTACCAGCTGCGAACCCCCGCCCAATTCCACGGTCTCTCCCACCAGCCTTCCTCATTTTTGGTAGAAATGTAGACAAAATCCAACAAACTATATAGTAATGTAAAACAAGGTACAAGGTGTCTATAGGACAGGGGAGATTTTGAATTTCTGCACACACTTGTGGACACTGGACACTTTTGGATTGTGTGAGGCCCACTGAATATCAGAGCGCTATGTCACAGGCTCGATGGCACAGGTGTGAAAAAAGTGACTACAGGATAAGAGAGATTTTGAATTTCTGCACACACTTGTGGACACTGGACACTTATGGATTGTGTGAGGCCCACTGAATATCAGAGCGCTATGTCACAGGCTCGATGGCACAGGTGTGAAAAAAGTGACTACAGGATAAGGGAGATTTTGAATTTCTGCACACACTAGTGGACACTGGACACTTTTGGATTGTGTGAGGCCCACTGAATATCACAGCGCTATGTCACAGGCAGAAATTGGCTAGTGTATCACAAACTACAAGGTGTATATAGAATTGGGCAGAATAGGAATCTCCCTAGAGTGTAGGTCTGTAAGAAAGGAACAGGTCCTCCACTTATCCTTCCACAGTGACACACAGATAGCTTTACACGGTACTGAGAGGAGCATGCACGTACACGGCTGTCCGGTGTACGTAAAATTGTCAAGCTCCGTGTTTTTTAAGTATACGGACTGACACACGCTGTCTCTCTATAGTTTTGAATGTGATCAAACAGCAAATATATTTAACTGTTTGAAAGCTAGACAAAACTAGAAGGTGCAGGTCTGTAAGAACGGAACATGTCCTCGACTTATTCTCACAGAGTGACACACAGATAGCTTCACTGTGGCTGTGATAACAGCCGTTACACTGTACTGTGTGAGGAATGTGCACCGCTGTATGGTGTGAAAAAATGCACGCTCAGTACCTCAGCAGGACAAAAAAAATATGGGATTGCTTTTAAAAATGCAGTTTGCAGAGCAGTGGGTAAACAGCAATGCAGCCGTCAGGAAGCCTTAGAAGGCAGCCTAACAACCAACACCACTGATCCACCAAAATATAGCCTCCCCTTGCACTGCACACACAGTGACTGGTGTGTTGTACAGGCAAAATCGCTAGCAGCAGAAGCAGTTTTTTTTTCTTCTTCCCTGCCTAACGCTCTCCCTACAGAATCAGCAGCAGCAACCTCTCCCTATGCTAAGATCGGCAGAAGTAAGATGGCGGTCGGCGTGCACGCCCTTTTATACCCCCTGTGACGCCCACCAAAGCAAGCCAATCACTTGCATGCCCTTCTGAAAGATGGTGGTGACCCCTGCCTATGTCATCACGTTGCCCACAGTGTCCGTGGATCCTGATTGGCTGAAAAAGAGCGCAAAACAAACTTTTGAAACGCGACTTTGGCGCGTAAGTCGCCGACCTCGTGGCCGACCTCATCCTAGGGTCGGGTTTCGTTTCATGAAACCCGACTTTGCCAAAAGTCGGCGACTTTTGAAATTTTTCGACCCGTTTCGCTCAACTCTAATGGTAACGTTATGTATTTTCCGCTGCACATGTGTAGACTTGCCTTTATGCTTTGGATTACTGTCTGAATCACACCATTGTCTAGGTATTAATAATATGAAAATAAAAATTAAACCTTAGTTACTAGAGATGAGTGAGTACATTCCACTCCATTATTCAAAACATTAGCATTTGCTAAAGTGTGGATTTTTTTTATTTGCTTCCACCACTGACCTCCATTAAACTGAATCATAAAAGACCATTTGAAGTTTAAAAAATAAGTTTAAAAAATAAAAAAAGAATATTTTACTGCTCACCTTTGTTGCCACTCTGCTCCTCACCATCATTTGTTTGGTTATCGTTGCATCTTTTTATTACCGCCGCTCGAGCTGAATCCCCAGGCTTTTTCACGATGGGACTTCCAGCTCTGATGATTCCTGGGATATTTCCTACCACGCACTCACAAGGTCATGCCTGCAAAGAACGACCCACACCTCAGAGCCGAAAAAAAAAAGTCCCGGTCCAGTGTGAATAGGCCTGGGACTGAACATGAGCAGAGGTGTTAGAAGACGTGCCTAGGAGCATACTGGGCACGGTGAGAAATGAAGGGATATGAGCGTTGAGGTGATAAAAAAATTATCATTTTTTCATCTTACATTTATTAGGCTCTGGTGTCAGAAGAGACACCAATGCATAATAACATACATTCAATTCACAGAGTATAACTTATCTGTAAATCGAATTTCCTTTGAAAATTTTCACGATCAACAAATTTTAATTTTGTTTGATTTGCTCATCTCTCTCAGTAACCCCTTCTAAAAACCCATGTACTAGATGAAATGTTTGGGATGTTGGTGCAGATACCCAGATATCGGAGCAATGTAACAAATACATTAATAAAATGTTAACTATTCTTTTAATGATGTTGTTTTTGTTAGCATAGCAACTATGGACATAAACTGAACAATTGTAAACCTTAGCAATGCTTACTGTATAATCTGCAGGGAAACCTGGCAACACGTGTCAATTTACCGTATTCACTACCACAAGTAGATTGTGATGGGGGGCACTACTAAAGAAACCAAGTTCCTGGGTAAAGAGTTTGCTGAAATGAAGGAAGAATTTGGTGTTAGTGTGGGACAGAAGAGAGCCCATTGTGTGCAAGGAGGGAGAAGAGTGGCGAAGAAACGGGAACAGGCGGTAGCGAGGAGCTGTTCAGGAAAGAGCTGTTTTGGCAGTACTGAACCAAAGTTCTGATTCGTTCAAGCCTGACATGGAAAACCTCTTGGATTGGACGAGTTGGGACTACACGTACTAGATTGTAAAAATTAGGTGCGTGAGGAACCCTATTCCCAACAGTTACAAATACGGACCAATAGCAGAGAACCAATGGTCAACAAGAAGAAAAGTGAAAGCAGGGCTCCAAACTTCAAATAAAGTTGTGATTTATTAACTCAATTTCTACATTTCAGCTTGTCTATGTTGCTGTTTTTAAGCACTCTATGCGACTAGCCAAATAAAGATCCATTTTTTTTTCCCGCTAAGCTTGAAACTGCTACCTGCATTTATTAAGATGCAGATACATGTCCATTACCACCCAGATTACAAGTGAAGGCAATTTTCAATACAATAATATATTTTCCAGAGACACTTTAGAGACTGTGAGTCTTTTATTGATGGAATCAATTCTTAGACAGTCTTTCTCTTTCTTCTGACATGCAAATGAATAGGTCCTGCTTGCTGGATCTGGGAAGCACCTATTAGTTTGCATAAAGACACATAGTATTCGTCGATGACTATAAGCTTTGGAAGTATCATCATACCTGATTTCTGAAAATGAAAAAAAAACAGTCAGTAGGCTGCAGAATTAAATAACTTGCAGGGTTTTTTTGGTACTTTAATATTGATAGCCTATCCTTAGGATGGGTCATCAATACCAGGTCGGTAGGGGTGCAGCACCTGGCACCCCGCCAATCTGCGATTTCAGTTGTGGAGCTGCACAGCATAGTGCCATCATCTGTATAGTGTTCACAACCAGATGCTGCATATCTGCCCCTATTCAAATGGATCTGTAGTACAATACTATGTTGTTGATGGAGCTGTGCTGTTCTGTAACAAAAGCCAGCCAGCTGTTGCCTTCACAGTAAATAGCTGATTGGCAGAGGTGTCTGTCACACCTCCATCGATCTGGTACTGATGATCTATCGAAGGATAGGCCATCATTATTAAAGTACCAAATAACCGATTTAATTTAATGTAATGGTTGTTCAAGTGTTCTTACTTTTCAGATGCTAGGCTCCAGAAAGTGCTTTCCTACATTTCTCTTTGGTTATTTCCTTGTTGGCTTACCACCCTTCAAATCAGTTGGTTTATTTTAAAGGGAACCTGATACATGCTGCCCATGGGCAGCATGTATCAGGCACTGGCTGCCAGATGTTAGGCACTTTGTTTAACTTTGAAACTCTGCGACATTCATGACAAGAGGCGTCATTCGCTGTGCCACAAATCTTCCTTCAGCAGTGGCTGGCATAAGATTTTTGGCCACGCTCACGTACTCACCACTTTTTCCCTCGCCTTATGTGTGAACCTCTTAATGAGTCAGGAGTGTTTACTCCAAAATACCCTTTAGTAAAGATCGGCTCCACCATTGCCCTGTTAAAAGTCTTCATCAAAGTTATGCGGAGGAGAAATTGGGATCTAGTGACTGTAGGGTTCCCAATGGTTCGATCTTTTCTATGAAGTATTCATAGTCTTTAATAAGACAAATGGCTAACCCCCTTATTAAAATATTTACTGTATTTGTGGCCCCAGTTTGTTGTATACATATACAATTGGATAATTTGGTATCTTACCTTATTCAGGCGTTTAATACAACAAGATCCTGAAAATAAAAAAGAACCATGTATTAACTCTTACATTTCAAGTGCTTTTGTACAGATATTCATGGCATATTTGCAGGATATGCTATAAATGTCTAATGGATGCATCCAGAATATTATCTTGAGAAAAATACAGTCTTCCTGGTCTCAACCACAGGGGGGCTTTCCTTTTTTATTTTATTTTTTTTGGTTTCTGCTTTAAAGTGTTCAAAGCAATTTTTTTTTCTTTTCTTTCACTGTTTTATGGCCTTGTTCAGCATTGGTTGTTTACCCTGCATAGTAATGCCTGCTCTGGCCTTGTGCTAATTGGTTAATTACTGATTGTGGCCATTTGGTGCCTGATGCTAGCAGACATTTCATTTCATATATATTTAGCTCTGGCTAGGATAGCACGTGTGTGGGGTCACGCGTGCAACAGATATTAAGTGCAACAGGATAAAGTGCTTGGCAGTTAGACAATGGCAGTTGTACAGGGCAGGAGACAGGTAAGGTGCATAAGTTTTCCATACAAATATGCATCTTGGTCAGTCGTACTACATTATGCATTGATCATATCAATCTGCTGCTTATTTGATTTAACTTCTGCTTTCTCACAACTCGCCCACCCTTGAACACATTCTGTGCACTCTCTCCATATCCACCCCTCCCTTCTCCCCTCTCCCATGTATAACTCTGAGGCTCTACTGACATTTCTTACCCACTCCAAACCATCCAATACCTCCATGCGGCACTCAAAACGTTCATACAAATCATCCCACCACCTGCTCTTTCTGTTTTTTCTCCTTTTACTAGTTGCAGGCGACATCTCCCCCAACCCTGGGCCTCCCTCCACCAGCATACATTACTTGCCTCCAGCTACATATAGAAACCCTGCTAATCTTATTAACATTCAGTGCATGCCTTCTCCTATCGGTTTCCAATGTGCTCTCTGGAATGCACGGTCTGTGTGTAACAAACTAACTTACATTCACGATTTTTGCCTCTCTAATTCCCTTAACCTTCTGGCTATTACCGAAACCTGGATCCAGCATTCAGACACCACCGCTGCTGCCGCTCTCTCGTTTGGTGGGCTGAAATTTTCACATACCGCCAGACCTGAGAACAGACAGGGTGGAGGTGTTGGTTTGCTCCTTTCATCACAATGTGCTTTCCAGGTCACCCCCCCCGGTTCCTTCACTTACATTTCCTTCCTTTGAAGTCCACGCCGTCAGACTCTTTAAACCCTTCTCCTTACGAGTGGCGGTTGTTTATCGCCCGACCTCCAGGCTCCTCCCGCCAGTTTCTAGACCACTTCGCCACCTGGCTTACTCACTTTCTATCCTGTGACATCCTCGCCCTCATCATGGGAGACTTTAACATCCCCATCAATGAGCCCCTCTCCCAATCTGCCTCTCATCTTCTTTCTCTAACTTCTTCATTCGGCCTCTCACAGTTTACTAATTCTCCTACACATGAGGATGGGAATACTCTGGGCCTGGTTTTCTCCCGTCCCGGCTCACTGCATGACTTTACTAACTCCCCTCTCCCACTCTCAGACCACAACCTTCTTTCTCTGTCAAGAATTGTCTCCTCACCCGGGACACCCCCACTTACCACACTTATCGGAATACACGTACCATTAATACCCAGCAGCTTATGGACAATCTCCACACATCTTTAGCCCCCATCTCCTCCCTCTCCTGTCCAGACTTAACATTGTCACACTTCAATAATACACTAAAGAATGCCCTAGATGAAGCAGCACCTTCTACACGCAGAAAGACCCGATGCAGACAATGGCAGCCCTGGCACACAATGCAAACACGCTTTCTTCAGCCCTGCTCAAGGTGTGCAGAGTGGCAGTGGAGAAAATCTCTCTTAGCAGAAGACTTCATCCACTATAAGTTCATGCTCAAAATCTATAACTCTGCCCTTCATCTGATCAAACAATCCTACTTCACCACCCTCATCACCTCACTATCCAACAACCCAAAATGACTTTTTTAAACCTTAAACTCCCTCCTGAAACCTAAAGTACAGGCCCCCATCACCAACCTCAGCGGTGAGGATCTGGCCACTTATTTCCTAGAAAAAATCAACCACATCCATCAGGCTATCTCAGCCCAATGTCCTCAGTGCCTGGATCCCCTTCCCTGCCGCACCTTAAGCTCACTAGACATCTTTGAGCCTGTTTCAGAAGAAGAGGTTTCCAAGATCCTCGCCTCTGCTCGGCCTACAACCTGCAACAGTGACCCCATTCCTTCACATCTCCTGCAGTCTCTCTCACCAGTGGTCACCACTCACCCGACTAAAATATTTAACCTCTCTTGCTTCAGGTATATTTCCCTCCTCATTTAAACATGTCATCATAACCCCTTTACTTAAAAAGCTATCCCTGGATAAGAACTGCACTGCTAACTACAGACCTGTCTCTAACCTTTCCATCATCTCTAAACATCTGGAACGCTTGGTCCACTCCCGTCTAATCCGCTATCTTTTGGATAACTCTCTTCTCGACCCCTTACAATCTGGTTTCCGCTATTTACGCTCCACTGAAACTGCCCTCACTAAAGTCTCTAATGATCTAATAACAGCTAAATCGAAAGGTCATTGCTCCCTGCTGATTCTCCTGGATCTCTCTGTCACATTTGACACTGTGGATCACCAGCTCCTCCTCACTATGCTCCGCTCTATAGGCCTCATGGACACAGCCCTCTCCTGGTTCTACTCCTACCTCTCTGACCGCTCCTTTACTGTATCTTTTTCCAGCTCCTCTTCCTCTCCTCGTCCCCTTACTATCGAGGTCTCGCAGGGCTCAGTCCTAGGCTTCCTCCTGTTCACTCTATACACTGCCCCTATTGGACAAGCAATCAGCAGATTTGGGTTCCAGTATCATCTCTATGCTGATGACACCAAATTATACACTTTTTCCCCTGACATCACCCCTACCCTAATTCAAAATACCAAGGATTGTCTGTCTGCTGTCTCTAACATCATATCCTCCCTCTATCTGAAACTAAATCTCTCCAAAACTGAACTTCTTGTGTTTCTCCTCTCTACTAACCTCACTCTACCTAACATCGAAATAACCCTGGAGGGTTCAACCATAACTCCCAAGCAGCATGCCCGCTGTCTTGGGGTCATATTCGACACCGAACTTTCCTTTACTCCCTGTATCCGATCACTCACTCGCTCTTGTCACCTGCATCTTAAAAACATCTCCAGAATCCGACCTTTTCTCACCTTTGAAACTGCTAAGACTCTTACTGTCGCTCTTATTCATTCTCGTCTGGACTACTGCAACTCTCTTTTGATCGGTCTCCCTCTTACTAAACTTTCTCCTCTCCAATCCATCTTGAATGCGGCAGCCAGGGTCATATTTCTGTCCAGCCGCTTCACCGATGCCTCCATCTTGTGCCAGTCATTACACTGGCTACCTATTCGCTACAGGGTCCAGTATAAACTCATCTCTCTCACCCACAAAGCTCTCCACAGTTCAGCACCGTCTTATATCTCCTCTCTCATCTCTGTCTATCGCCCTACACATACCCTCTGTTCTACAAATGACCTAAGACTAACATCCCCCGTAATCCGAACCTCACACCTCCATCTCCAAGACTTCTCTCGTGCTGCGCCAGCTCTCTGGAATGCACTTCCCCAGATGATCAGACTGATACCTAGCCCCGACCTATTCAAGCGCGCTTTGAAGACCCATCTCTTCAAACAAGCCTACCACATCAACTACTCAGTAAACTAACTTTGCCCTGTTCCCTCCTTCCAAATATTATTCTGAATCTGCACCCTACTATTCATCCGTCTCCACACCCTCCATGCACACGATAACTGAACTTGATACTTGACTATTGCACTTAAACACACGGGCTGATGACCGGATCATGCGGCTCTATATGAAAATCCCTATTTATTATAATTGTCAGACCTGAAATAACAAGCACTTTTCAACTACTGTGTCCCCCCCCCATTTTCTTGTAGATTGTAAGCTTGCGAGCAGGGACCTCACTCCTAATGTCACTGATTGAATTGTTTTAACTTGTATTGAATTTATTGTCTGTACATGTCCCCGCTTAATTGCAAAGTGCTGCGGAATATGTTGGCACTATAAAAATAAAAATTATTATTATTACTATTAAAGTGTAACTATTTCACACCTTGTGGTGCCTGTGAAGAGAGATGCCAAATGGCAGGCTGACACTATTTACTATGAGAAAGAAAATTTATACAAACATTGCTCAGAGAAAAAATAATATATTCATTGGTAGAGTTACCATGATCCAGTCACAGACAGGAATTAGAATATTAACATGAGAGGCTGGTCTAGAAATCTGATCTCCAGGTTAAATCTATAAATTAGGCCTTTACACATAGAAAGCTGTTCATAGACAGAGGGTTAGCCAAGCTGGTGTGAGCCATGCCATATTCATCCCCCCTCAGGGAGCAGAAAGCCAGGCTACAAAGTTTAGATATTTCTGTAAGTTTTCTCCCTTTTATTTTTATAACTGTTTTGAATATTTGTATGTCACTTTTTATTTCCATATTTTTATATATTTTATTGTAAGCACTGTACCTTTTCTTTTAAAGCTTAAAACTTTAATGTTTGAACCTTCTATGCTCTAAATAATCCATAGCCTTAGAGTGTATGATCCTGGTGATTGGCAGACAGTAGTAATATTTCCGGGACCCATTGCCCGTGTTCGGTGAGTGGTCGCAGAGTGTGTATGAAGCGGGGTGCATGGTCAGTATCGGGGTGTGATTTATGCTCCCACTGCAGCATAGAACAGAGGTTGAATGCTGAACTGAGTGAGAGGAGATAGGGTTACGCCTGCAAGGGTTAATCTAAGTCACGTGCTGAGAAGTGAGTATGTGACAAATTGGTGGCAGAGCGGTGGGATAGAATTTATTTCTATTAGAGCATTAGTGCATGGTTTAAGCAATTATTCCCTGTACTAAAGAATTGGTTTCCTTGCGACGAATGCACCAGTTCTACAAGGTTCAACTGCAAGAAAAAATTCTGATGGAATACATGCTGAACTGTATGGACAAATGTATTTTTTTGGCCTTGTTAACTATGTTACTATGTAACTCGGTGGTTACTTAGACATATTTGCAAAGAGTTTCCCTTCCACATTTTTCTTTTCTATCTTTTATTTGGCAAAAGGCTGTCTATTGATATGGCAGCCCTGTACAAGAAGCAGAGCAAAGAGGCCCTGATCGACCTCTGTGAGCAGACAGGAATAGAGACAGCTGACAAATCCAAGGAACTGCTGATACGCACCTTGGTTGAGCAGGACATAGATCAAAGTATTGAAGCATCTGGGCAAGAAGAGAGTCCACCTCTGAGAGACCCAGCAATGGCAGCTCTTACACTGGAGATACCTGATGGAGGTGCCAGTAATGCCAGCGCTGAGGAGCCTATGGACTTTACTTTACAAATGGACTTACAACAGCTGGGAACAAGTGATCCCATTTGCACCTGCAGCTTATTCTACAGTAAGGCCAGGCTGAGAGAGAGGTTGCAGAACACCGGGGGAGAGGGATTTCATGCTTCACATGGCTCAAAACGAAAGTGGTAACAGCCCTCAGTTAACCCCCTCCCAGGACATAAATCCAAGGATACCATGTTTGGAGAACTTCCCTGTGATGGAGAAGGATACAGACTTAGATACTTTCCCTTGGAGGTGTTGAAAAGCCTGCACGCAATACCATCTACTCTGTGAGCAGTGGGCGCAGTATCTAAGGGCCCCGTCACACATAGTGATCTCGCTAGTGAGATCGCTGCTGAGTCACAAGTTTTGTGACACAACAGCGATCTCACCAGCGAGATCGCTGTGTGTGACAGCGATCAGCGACCGGCCCCCCTGCCGGTATTGCTGATCGCTCTTGGAAAGCCCTGGACATTTCTTTGGTCGCTGGTCTCCCGCTGGCCAGCATGCATCACTGTGTGTGACAGGCGGGAGACCAGCGATCAGCTGGTAACTAATGTACACATCAGGTATCCAAGGGACGTGCGCCCCTTAGAAATCCGATATGTACGTTAGTTACCAGCGCGCTGATGCAGGGAGCTGGTAACTAACGTACACATCAGGTATCTAAGGGACGCATGTCCCTTAGAAACCCGATGTGTACTTTAGTTACCAGCTCCCTGCATCACCGCGCTGGTAACTAATAAACACAGCGATGCCGCGCGCTCGGCGTGCTGATTGCTGGTGAAGCTGTCTGTTTGATAGCTCACCAGCAATCATATAGTGACTCACCAGCGATCCTGACACGTTGATATCATTGTCGGGATCACTGGTGAGTCGTTATGTGTGACGGGGCCTTAACTCCAGAGTTGAGAGACAAAACCCTGGAAGCTTTTGCTGGCCTCCCACCAGAGCTAGATGGGAACTGTGAGGCCATAAAAGAGGCCCTGATCAGGAAATACAACCTAACCCCAAATGGCAGCCTGACACTATCTGTTTACTATCAGAAAGAAAATTTATACAAACAGTGTTCAGAGAAAAAATAATGTACTCATTGGTAGAGTCACCTTGATCCAGTCACAGAACAGCAATTAGAATATTAACATGAGTAGCTGGTCTAGAAATTTGATCTCCAGGTTAAATATATAAATTAGGCCTTTAAACATAGAAAGCTGTTCACAGACTGAGGGACAGCCAAGCTGGAGTGAGCCATTCCATATTCATCCCCCACTCAGGGATCAGAAAGCCAGGCTACAAAGTTTAGATATTTCTGTAACTTCTCTCCCTTTTATTTTTATAACTGTTTTGCATATTTGTATGTCACTTTTTATTTCCATATTTTTAATATATTTTACTGTAAGCACTGTACCTTTTCTATTAAAGCTTAAAACTTTAAGACTTTTGAACCTTGTATGCGCTAAAGAATCATAACCTTAGAGTGTATGATCCTGGTGATTGGCAGACAGTAGTAATATTCCCGGAATCATTGCTCGTGTTTGGTGAGCGGTGGCAGCGTTTGTATGAAGCGGGGTGCGTGGTCTGTGTTGGGGTGTGATTTATGCTACCACTGCAGCATAGAACAGAAGTGTCATGGTTTGAACAGGGTTCTTGCCCTGCACTCACAGGGTTAAGTGTATGAGGCCTCTTTCTGGATCTGGGAGGGGTATTTATGCTCACTCTTTACCAGGGTTCTCTGTCAGCTATACTGTTGTTCTGGCTGTTTGTCTGACCCCTGGTGTGCTTGTATACTGCATTGCTTGTTTGCTTCCCGTGTATGACCCGGTCTGTCCCCTCACTCTGTACTCTATCTCTTATTTTGGCACTATTGTCTTCTCCGGTTCTGACCTCCTGGCTTGGCTATCGTTACTCCGTTACAGTTTGTCACTATTGTACCGTCTATTGCCCGTTCTGGTTTTCTGATCTATTGCTACGTCCTGACTATCCATTCTGTCTAACCCTTTGGTACTGTCGTGCGATCTCGTGCTTTGACCTCGGCTTGATCTGGTTTCTATCTCTGTCTATGCCCCTTGGAAACATTGTCCAGTAGTTACTCTTTTAGGAGTTTTCCTCAGCTCCTAGCTCTCTGGAGTTTAGATCAAGCCCTCAGCAGTCACATGCGTCAGGTCCTGTGAGCCTGGAGCATGCATCTTCACCACTGCTGCCTCGCTTCACAGGTATCTTTGTGCACAGTTTTTGTACTCGGGACACGCGCACTGGCTCAGTGAGCAAGTGCAGTGCGGTGTTCCTGACAAGAGGTTGAATGCTGTACTGAGTGAGAGGAGATAGGTTAATCCTTGCAGGAGCAACCCAGAGTCACGTGCTGAGAAGTGGGTACATGACACACTGGTACAAGGGTTCTGAATACTGGAAAGCTAATGCACTCAGTCGGGACAAGGGATCCCTGTTCGGAAAATAGTTGCAATTCCTGGATGTGAGACTAGCATCTGTTAGATATTTATGGCAAATCCTGTGGAAATACTATAGATCTCTACATGAGATAACCACTGTAAAGGGGTTGTCTGTTATGAATTGATAAATCTGCAGTCACTCTGTGTCTGAAGACTTATGAATCCCCCCCAAAGCACACACTGTGGGCTGCAAGGATTCACCGATTTCTGAGCCTGGACCGGCATGTACATATACGTTATGCATACTCCCGGCCAGAAGCCAACCAGTTGGCCTGGTCTCGCTCCATACACTTGTATGAAGCGAGGCCGATGGGCTCTGGCTGGAAGTATGCATTGGTCAAACATCCTCACAGAGGTCGTGCACTAGGGGATTTTAGACCAGATAACCCCCTTAGGGCTATGCAAGTGACACAGTCATATACTGCAATCAAATAATATGAAATACTTACACTCAGAATGTCAATTTCTGCATCATTAAAGTTTATGTTCATCAGCTTTGGTAAAGGTATTCCGTTCCCTACAACAGCTGAAATGTAACAACAGTACATGTCACACTAAACAGTTTGGATAAGTTTCAGGGCTCAGGCTATTATATGATCACTGGTTCATCATGTTGTTTATGCCAGAATTCTGGTCAAACACACATTCATATGTTGCAGAAATTTTGTGTAACATGAAGATAGGCAAACATTCAGAAACGTTTAGCGTTTTCACACTAGTTTTAGGTAGCTCCGTCAAAATTGTGAGATCTGGGGAGGAGCAGTGTGGGAATGGGACATGGTAAGCAATGCCCGCCTGATAAACTAATTTAGAGTGGCAGCATGTTTTGTGCCAGAAATGTTATTCCAGGCTATGACTGGAGTAACATTTCTGCTGAGGCGTTCGTTGGGCACGTCAGTGATAAAATGCACTTGATGTATTAAGTGGCGCGCATCGCTTAATAAATTAATTGATTCTTATTCCTACACGCACATCATTAAAACTGGCATTGGAAAAGCCACTAGTGGCCAATGATTTTTACTACTATGTTCAACACATGGATTCATATTAATCACCCACATTACATGAAGATATAGAAATGTGATTTTCCATGGCTTCGGTGAAAAGTGAGTAAACAAAAAAATTTTGGCATGCTTCACCAAAAACATTGCTTCTAGAGAAGAATAGGGTTCACCGTGAATGCCGAATAGGCCACTTAGTACAATGATAACTAACAATAGATGTGATAGTCATACTTGAATTTAAAGGGATATAAAAGCTTTTCTGTCATAAAAGACAGCGCTAGTTGAATAATTTGCACATGGTAGTTTTGAGGACACGGTTACATATTTTACGTTGAGGTCTAGGAGCTTCAAGTTGCTCCCTTACTTAATATGAAACATGAAATACATGAACCTCCTATTATAAATTTTGCATGTGACAAATTAAATCCTTACTGTTTATTGTTGGCAGGAACACAATGGTGAAAATGTTACCAACCAAGCCCTCTAAGACAGAAATCTGGAAGAAAGAGTTTTTTTTTATATGTATATAGTATATTTTATACATTATACACATTCATGTATGCTTTTTCTATTGACAGATAAAAAGTGATACCTACATCAAATTTTCCAACTGAACTCGATAGTATAGAAAGATGTGTGCTAGAAGAAGAGTAAAAAAAAGTCATTTTACAGTAGAACTTTATTTTAGCATAGACTATAAAATTATGAAGAAAATAATCAATAAAGCTACTATAGTTCATAGTTTGCCAATATATTATATTACTAGCTGAAGAGCCCGGCGCTGCCCGGGCATAGTAACTAACTGTGGTTAGTTATAACAAATTATAATTATCCTCCATCCCATAGTCCCGTGCCCATATACCCATCATACATATCCACCATCCCATAGGCCCGTGCCCATATACCCATCATACATATCCTCCATCCCATAGTCCCGTGCCCATATACCCATCATACATATCCTCCATCCCATAGTCCCATGCCCATATACCCATCACACATCCTCCATCCCATAGTCCCATGCCCATATACCCATCATACATATTCTCCATCCCATAGTTCCGTGCCCATATACCCATCATACATATCCACCATCCCATAGGCCCGTGCTCATATACCCATCACACATCCTTCATCCCATAGTCCCGTGCTCATATACCCATCATACATATCCTCCATCCCATAGTCCCGTGCCCATATACCCATCATACATATTCACCATCCCATAGTCCTATGCCAATATGACCATCATACATATTCTTCATCCCATTGTCCCATGCCCATATACCCATCATACATATTCGCCATCCCATAGTCGAGTGCCCATATACCCATCACACATCCTTCATCTCATAGTCCCATTCCCATATACCCATCATACATATCCTCCATCCCATAGTCCCGTGCGCATATACCCATCATACATATCCGCCATCCCATAGTCCCGTGCCCATATACCCATCATACATATCCTCCATCCCATAGTCCAGTGCCCATATACCCGTCATACATATCCTCCATCTCATAGTCCAGTGGCCATATACATATCCTCCATCCCATAGTCCCGTGCCCAAATACCCGTCATACATATCCTCCATCCCATAGTCCAGTGCCCATATACCCATCACACATCCTCCATCCCATGGTCAACCATTATGACATCATCATGAGCGTCAGGGCTTGCAACCTATGATAACATCAGCGTCGCCATGGCAACCATTATGACATCATAATGAGGGGCGGGGCTTGACGCACACACACTTTTTCCCCAGTATGTAGATAGGGGCATTATGACATCATAATGAGGGGTGGGGCTTGACGCGCACACACTTTTTCCCCAGTATGTAGACAGGGGCAAAATTTTTTGGTGAATTGGAACGCGCAGGGTTAAAATTTTGCCTCACAACATAGCTTAGGACGCTCTCGGGGTCCAAACGTGTGACTGTGCCAAATTTTGTGGCTGTAGCTGCGACGGTGCGGATGCCTATCCCGGACATACACACATGCACACACACATACACACATACACACATACATACATACACACATACATAAACACACTTGAACTTTATATATTAGATTATAGAAGCCAGCTATTTTCCAGCTTTATAAAATCATGTTTGGTTTCAGCTAAAAGAAACCAAGGCTAGGCGTGCAGATATTGTTAGTATATTCAGTAAGATGCAGGTCTATAGATAAGATATCCTCACAGAAGCAAGAGGACTGGAGGTCTCATGCTACAGAACTATCCTTCAAAACTTCTAATAATATGTTTAAAATAATATAATAATTGTTTATGTTGCCAATGAATTGTTTAATTATTCTTTGGTCTAGACATGAATTGAAACTCCAAGGCCGTTAGAGAAAATGTTTATTTAAAAAGGATCGTTCACCAGATTTTTCATGTTGAACCAAGCACATGATGTAATAGAGGCTTCATAGAATACAATTATTTTGCTTTTTATGACTTTAATTTTGCTTCTCCGTTGCTGAGAAATTATCAATCAAAGGATTTGGCACCTATTGCGCTAATCTTTAGTTAAGTCCAAGTGTGGGGTGAGGGGCAGTACAGCAGAGCAGATAGTGCTGATGGAAGTGTTTGTAATGCAAGAGAGCTAAACTCGGCTGTGCTGCCCCTTCCCCGACATTGACCTTATCTTAAAAGTGTTAGTCATCTGTACTCTACTCTCAGCACTTTCTAATCATGCAGAAGGTTAAGGGGGCTTTACACATAGCAATATCGCTAGCAATGTCGGCAAAGCATCACCGATTTCGTGACGCAGCAGCGATATTGCTAGCGATATCGCTATGTGTGATACTTACCTCCTCGCTGTCTATCGCTGATTGCGCGAGATCGTGCAGGTCCATTTCTCGTCCTACTGGCGCCGACGAGCGACGCGTGGACGTGGGCGGAGGTTGTCATCATTGACGCAGCTGACAGGTAAGTAACGACCGCTGCTGCGTCGCTGCATCGCTAGTGAGATCTGCCTGTGTGGCAGCTCACTAGCGACGATTTAGTGAGTCATATCGTGGTCAGGATCGCTGGTGTATCGCTAAATGTAAAGGGGCCTTTAGACAAGGAGATCATTAAATCTCACACACTAAGAAACATGCCCTATGCTATTGGGTGGGGGATGTTCTTTCTCCAGTGTGTTATTGCCTGCTTATATACCTTATTTTGTACTTCATCTTTAAAGGGAACCTGTTAAGTCCCAAGATGTTATTAGCCTGTGGATACAAGTTAATAGTGTTCCATTGCTGTGTTGCTGCTGCAATGAAATCCCGGCTACTGGGAGGAAATTAAGTTTATTCTCCAGCAGCTTCTGGCTTTCAGTCATAGAGGTCTGGTCAGGATGGCTTCAGACACCTTGCAGTATATAGTGCATGGGGGCTGTAATCATACCCTGCCACTGACTGCCAGCTGGCTCTGTACTAACACAGTGCTAAGCCAGCTTTCAGTCAGTGCCAAGGTGTGGTTACAGCCATCTGTATGTACTAAGCAGTGACTGAGGCGGAACTGGTCATGCCTCCATGACTAAAAGCCAGAGGTTGCCAGGAGAAATAAGCGTCATTTTCTTCTAGTAGCTGGACTTTTACTGCAGTGGGGCAGCTCTAGAATGCTATTAACCAGCGGAATGACCACATATCTGTAAGTTAATCACATTTTGGGATGTGACTGGATCCATTTTAGTATCCTTTCTTGTTAAAAAAAAAAATAACATTTATTCTAAATAAATATGTTGATTCAATTCAACTGTGAAACCAGATGTTTGCTTGTACAGTTATCCTTATCAAAGGCGTAGAACAGGATCGTTAAACTTGCTGGGGAAGGTAATAATGTAATATTCTGTTCTTCATTACTAGTGACTGATAAAATTCTAGATATTAGTTCAGCACTACACTTGCACTATTCATGATGTTGCACAAGATATCTGATTATCTTTGCTGATTGCCTTGTACTGACACCTAGTGATTATGAGAGATATTGCATAGATTTTACTACAGTAAATATTGTGCTCTTCCTTTATGATAATGTTGACTTGCCATGTATATATGTGAGTTGGCGACAGGGCCTCAGTCGTAGCTGACACTATCTGTTCATCCGTGCCCTAGTCTCCCATCACATGAAAGCAACATCGCTTTATTAATGTACCTGCCTCTCCGCCCTCTGCACCTTCAGGGTCTCTTCGGAGTTGCTGAAGACCCCCTCCAGACGGTAGTGCACAAACAAAGGCACAGTCTAATTCCAACTTTAAATGAACAACTTTACTAATTTCCATTTGCAGCATGTCGAAATCAGTTACAGCATCGACATGAAGTTCCACACATTTCACATCTTTCACTTGCCCTGTGCTTCTCCTCATGTCTCCGGGTATCCTCCTGGGTTGTACCGTCCCGCACGGTACTGCAGCGTCCTCTCTGTCTGGCTTAACTACTTTCAGGAGTTCTCTTGTCTGTTTGCCCCAGACATAAGGGCATCTGCCCATGTAGTAAGCTTAAAAGCAGAAAGACAAAAAAAACACTGAAAGTCCCAAAAAGATTTTAAATATAAAATGTCGTACATACTCGTGTAGAAGACGAGATTTTCAGCCCATTTTCTTGGGCTGAAAGTCCCCCTCTCATCTTATACATGAGTCATATACCTGGGGGTGTCGGCGAGGGAGGGGGAGCGGGGGTGTCAGAGATGACACCCAACCCCCTTGCGCGGTCTCTGCAGCCCCCCCTCTTCTCCACGGTCTCCCTTCCTGCATTCAGCAGTCACGTGGTACTGCTCATTAAACTCATGAATATGCGCATATTCGTGAGTGTAATGAGCGGTATCACATGACCACTGAAGGCAGGAAGGAATACCATGGAGAAGCAGGGCTGCAGAGACCGCACCAGGAGGGGGTAAATATAGCGATATTCACCTGTCCCGGTCCATCGCTGCTCACCGCTGCCTGCTGTGTCATGTGTCAGTGACGTTTAAGCGTTTACTTGCCGAAACGCGCATTGGGAGTGGGTGCCTCAGGAAACCAGGAGTCGTTAATACTATATTGTAAGTTACCATTATTATATCACAATACTTACCTATATTTATGTTAACTCCTGGTCATTACACTATGATGTGGGCTTTTTTACAATGGACACTATGCTGATATATTGTATACTTACTTTATTTAGTACTAGCTGAAGAGCCCGGCGCTGCCCGGGCATAGTAACTAACTGTGGTTAGTTATAGCAAATTATAATTATCCTCCATCCCATAGTCCCGTGACCATATACCCATCATACATATCCATGATCCCATAGGCCCGTGCCCATATACCCATCATACATATCCTCCATCCCATAGTCCCGTGCCCATATACCCATCATACATATCCTCCATCCCATAGTCCCATGCCCATATACCCATCACACATCCTCTGTCCCATAGTCAACCATTATGACATCATAATGAGCGGCGGGGCTTGCAACCTATGAGGACATCAGCGTCGGCATGGCAACCATTATGACATTATAATGAGGGGCGGGGCTTGATACACACTCACTTTTTCCCCATTATGTAGATAGGGGCAAAATTGTTTGGTGAATTGGAACGCGTGGGGTTAAAATTTTGCCTCACAACATAGCCTAGGACGCTCTTGGGGTCCAGACGTGTGACTGTGCCAAATTTTGTGGCTGTAGCTGCGACGGTGCGGATGTCAATCCCGGACATACACACATACATACACACACTTGAGCTTTATATATTAGATGTATGTAGTTGTAGTACTGAGGCTCTTTTGTGGATATACTGCCTCTGTGTGGTTATTTTTGGTATTACACTTCACCAATATATTTGTAAGCATTTATTCACATTTGATAGAGATTTTTCACTTGCACTTTGTTTGCACCTTATTTCAGGTGGCTTCACTATTCTTAGTATATATATTTTATACAATAATTTCAATATTTTTCACACTGTATTGTGCATTTAATATTTTTAATATATTTTTTATAAATTTCACACTTTGGTCTAACAATTATATTTTTTCACTTTTAGTCAATCATATTTTTTCACAGTATATCCTCATGCAATTATAGATTTCCACATCTATTTTTCTACCACTGAGCAGCGCCCTATTTTTGTATCGCATACAATTATTGCTAATTATGAATTTTAATATTCTGTGATCTTATACCATTTTTTAATCCTGATACACGCAACAAAAATTGTATTTTATATTTAAAATATTTTTGGGACTTTCAGTCGTTTTTTTTGTCTCTCTGCTTTTATGATTATTCCTTTCCGATGTCAAGTTCTAATACAGTCCAATTTACTTGGTAGTGCTATATTAAAGGTGGTTTTCTAACTTTTGGTTTATTATAAATCACATTGTTGATAGTATCATACACCTTCCACTTGTATTTGGCACTTCAGGTGTGTGTCCCCTTCCTTTGATATTACCATGTAGTAAGCTGTCACATCTTGGAGCGACCTGCAATTCTGTTCTGCTGCGACTTCTGCTGTAGCTTCTGCTCTCGCAACTGCTGTCACTGCTGCTGTCACTGCTGATGGCCACTAAAGGCCCTGAACAGCTGGGCTATTTTCCTTCAATGTTACGGAGTCTAGCCGCCCTGCACAGGCTCCCTAGCCCTACTGCCTAGAAACAGGATGTCCTCCTGGCTTACCAACAGCTGACCCCTCTTACATTAACTATTTACACTACTAAGTGCTACCACATCCTCATCTAGTGGACTAGCTACATGCTGAACTTTCCCTATAACACATTATAAGACACAATAAACAAATATAAATTTAACAGCATGAAATACATAACACATATACAAGTGAACCATTAAGGGTTAAGGGCATTTGACCATTTCTACCATCCCCTTACATATATACCAATATTACTGACATTTGTAAAGGTCTGTATAGAATCTGATAGCAATTGTATTTATTGCCAGGATTGATTCCCATCAGGAAAAACTAGGAAAATATTTATTGAAAGTGACTACAGCTTGAGATGAATGCAAACAATGTCAACTGGAAGGAGTGTGTAGCTTAGAAATGTTGGGGCATAAAAGACAATGCTCACAGATGACACCCAGCACAATGCTCACTGCTGAACGTCCTTTCTGAATTTGGTTGTATGGGTTCATAGTATCAATCCAGGGGTACTTATTTTACCAGAATAAGGTTGTCTTTTGTCAATGAATGTCTCACAAGGAAGTCAACTATGATTAAAATCTGAAATATGGGGACAAAGGGGAAATCAGCTTTATTTCCTTTATTTTTCCAGTTTAAAGCTTATCTCCAGTATTTAGCTAAAAATCTCTATAAAATCTTATTAAATCAGGAACCGTGAGTAAAGTGTGTAATATAAGTATAACTTGTTCATTCTATTAAATGGAACCTGTCACGTTGGATAACACTATTAACCTGCAGATATTGGGTTAATCTGCCGGTTAATAGCTTTATGAAGTAATAAAATCACTACTCCCGGAAGAAAATTAACTTTACTTCTCCCAGGATCTGCCGGCTTTCTGTCATACAGGCGTTCTAGTGCAGTTACAGTCACCAATCACAGCACTGAGAGCGGCGGCTCTTGGATTGACAGCTCACACTGCAATGCATCAATGTAGAGATGGCTATCGGTCAAAGTGCTGAGGTTTTCTTATAGCCACCGCTCACTTTGCTGTGAGTGTGACTGTAGGCATGCCTGTATGACTGAAAGCCAGAAGATCCCAGAAGGAATAAAGTTAATTTTCTCCCAGGTGCCATGCTTTTAGTACAGGACCTTTCTAATGCTATTGTCAGGAACACCGCACTACACTCGCTCACTGAGCCAGTGCGCATGTCCTGAGTACAAAAAAACCATGCTCAAAGATACCTGTGGAGCAGGGCAGCAGCGGTGACAATGCGTGCTTCAAACTATCAGGACCTGAAGCACGTGACCGCTGGGGGCGTGGCCCAAGCTCCACAGAGCTAGGAGCTGCAGGGAAACTCCTAGAAAGGTAACTATGGGACAAGTTACCAAGGGGCATAGACAGGGGTGGAAACCAGATCAAGCCGGGGTCAATGCACGAGATAGCAGGACAGTACCAAAGGGTTAGAAAGAGCGGATAGTCAGGACGTAGCAATAGATCAGAAAACCAGAACGGGCAATAGACGGTACAATAGGGGCAAACGGTAGCGGAGTAACAATAGCCAAGCCAGGAGGTCAGAACCAGAGAAGACAATAGTACCTAAAACGTGAGACAGAGTTCAGAGTGAGGGGACAGACTGGGTCATACACGGGAATCAAGCAAGCAATGCAGTACACTCACACCAGGGGGGTCGGTCAGACACACAGCCAGAATAACAGTATAGCTGACAGAGAATGCTAGTCTGGAGTGAGTATAAATACCCCTCCCAGATCCAAAGAGAGGCCGGCAAAAGTTAACTCTGTGAGAACAGGACATTAACCATGTCCTAACCATGACAGCTATCTACCGGATTCCAAGTTGCCACCACATAATACCTTTAGTATATTAGTCCTGCACAAGTTTGGGTATATTTATCATAGTAATCTTGTAGACAATACGCTACATCTAGACAAAAAAAAGTGTGATAGAAACATACATTTGATAAAATTCCAATTTTTATTTCAACATATAAAATAAATAAAGTGCCTCATACCATACAAAAAGATCAAAATTTAGCGAATACAAAAGTTAAAGGGACATAATAGAGACATATATTGTAAGCTATATATCAAAGTTGTACATAAATATTTTCTGCAATTTTTTGTGAAAATATCTTGAAAAATATAAAGCAGAAAATATCTTTAAAAGCACATCATATAATTATCATCTTTAAATTTTATTTTTATATTTCTCAATAAAATCTTTTTTTATCACATAAATATTGCAAAAAACCCCATGGCCTGATTAGTGATAATTCATATAAGATAGATTCAAATTGACATTACAAAACTGACAAAGTAGAATAATAGAAAACTGCATCAGTTTATAAATTGTGTGCTCCACAAAAAATAACATTCTGAAGAGAGTGCCACCAAAATTTATCAACCATCTATTTAATTTATATATTCATTAGAAAAATTCCTTATAGCATATTAATTCTACACAAAATAAAGGGGCAAAAAGCACACTGAAGCAGTTCCCACTGGAGGAAGCATTGACAGCGAAACGCGCGTCGGGGTCTAAGATCTTTAGAGAGCCATTTGGCATTTATGAGGCAAGAGCTGGGAATAGGTAATATGCCTTTATGAGACATTTATAGTGTGAATGATATGTCTAGTTGTGAGCCGTGATACAATGTAGCGCTATATGTAATATAACGGCAGTATTTGTAGCTGCAATTACTTGCTCTGATCTGCATTTCTAATGAGATTTTGCATTGTGCAAGGCACACAGCAATATTGGGAACTGCTTCAGTGTGAACATGAACAGGAACATGGTTTGGCAGAAAAGGGGCACAGCATAAAATGTCACATAATGCAGCAACAAAATGCATCACACATTTCTGCCACAATGAAAGCCAATTAATAGGTAGTGTAAACTTAGACTAGACAGTCTTTAAATGAGACAGATTTTTGAACCACTTTGACAAGTTTGAAAAGAATTAGACAGCCTTGATAAATATATTCCCCATTATATTCTATGATGTGTTTATGAGTTACCTGTCCAGTGACAAGGAAATCTTCAGTTTATCCCCTGCTACAGAAAACTGGGCTCCTAAATGTGCATCCTAGAATGAGATATCTTCAGTTGGTGAATTAGGAAAAGAGCTTACACAGAAGCAGGGCGATAAAATTGCTTGCTTGCCTTCATGACTTTTCAATGTTATTCTTGTTTCAAAATCTAGTACCTAAAAATGAAAACTAACTGACTTGTCTACACTAGTAATGGCAGAGAAGCCAAATTAAAGAAGGTTACGTATCAGCTAGAGATGAATGGCTCAGGCAAAATTGAAATTCGGCTGTTCGAGCAGATTTTCCCAATTTGATCAGCAAATAAATTATTCTTGGACAAAACACAAGTTCAGCATGTGAACAAAGCCTTATTCTTCACCTGTATGTGCCACCAATCGATGATAAGTACAGGTGGAGTACATGACTTTTTTTTCCACCAGTTCACAAGTAGAAACTGCAGGAAATACTTCGTAGCCACATGAGAATCTGGTCCAAGAAGTCAATTTTACAACAACAAGAAGCAAAGAAAAGTCTTACTTACCACTCCAAGGACACACAATGAGGTTTTTGTGGAATCTCCATTGCAGACCAGGATTTCTGTTTTGACAAATAATGTCACAACACCTCTTTTATCCTGCAGTTTAACAACTGGAGGACCAGGAACAGTAATCATAATTGATAATGGCCTTTCTTCGCTATACATAGAAGACACCTATATTGGAAAGACAAAGATGCACAAATGCACATCATGTGCTATTAGACAAATGTTTGCTAGACCCTCAAAAACAATTAATCAACAAAGAAGCCTGAAGACCTAATTTCCTTATACTTTATGTAACTTGTATTACTATAAGTATAACTAGATGCAATGACTTATTAGATACCCATAAGGAAACTTTACAATGTTCACAATGCCTTAGCCCATACAAATATTTAGAATCCTACCTATAGGGTTCACTTTCTAGCTCTAACCACAAGTTATTATAATAAATATACGGTATATATACATATATAAACATACATAATATTATTATTATTTATTTATATAGCGTCATTAATTCCATGGTGCTGTACATGACAAGGGGGGTTACATACAAAGTTATAGAAATTGTTAACAGTAAACAAATTTACAATTACAGACTGGTACAGGGGGGAGGGGACCCTGTCCTTGCGGATATACATTCTACGGGATAGTGGGGAAGAGAGAGAAGGTCGGGGGTGCAGCAGCTCTGGTGGTGTTGAGGCGGCAGCTCAGGTGATGTTTAGGCAGCAGAATGGTTATTGCAGGCTGTAAGTTTTCCTGAAAAGATGGGTTTTCAGGTTCCGTTTGAAGGATCCGAGGGTGGTGTATAATCGGACGTGTTGAGGCGTGGAATTCCAGAGGATGGGGGATATTCAGGAGAAATCTTGGAGGTGGTTGTGTGAGGAACGAATAAGTGTGGAGGAGAGTAGGAGGTCTTGGGTGAATCGAAGATTACGTGAGGGAAGATATTGGGAGATTAGTTCAGAGATATAGGGAGGGAAGAGGTTGTGGATGGCTTTGTAGGTCAGTGTTATTAGTTTGAACTGGATTCGTTGTGGAATTGGGAGCCAGTGGAGGGATTTGCAGAGGGAAGAGACAGGGGAGTAGCGAGGAGAGAGGTGGATTAGTCGGGCAGCAGAGTTGAGGACAGAATGGAAGGGTGCAAGAGAGTTAGCAGGGAGGCCACAGAGGAGAGTGTTGCAGTAGTCAAGGCGGGAAATGATGAGGGTGTGTACAAGAGTTTTAGTAGATTGAGGGCTGAGGAAGGGACGGATTATGGAAATATTTTTGAGTTGGAGGCGACAGGAGGTGGCAAGAGTTTGGACGTGTGGTTTGAAGGACAGGGCAGAGTCGAGAGCTACTCCGAGGCAGCGGATTTCAGGTGCGGGAGAGAGCGTGATACCATTTACCATAATAGACAGATCAGGTAGGGGAGATACGCGAGATGGAGGAAAGATAATGAGTTCAGTTTTTTCTACATTGAGTTTTAGGAAGCGAGAGGTGAAAAAGGAGGATATGGCTGATAGACACTCCGGGATTCTGGACAGCAGAGAGGTGACATCTAGGCTAAATATATATATATATATATATATATATATATATATATACACTCACTGGCCACTTTATTAGGTACACCTGTCCAACTGTGTGTTAAGACTTAATTTCTAATCAGCCAATCACATGGCGGCAACTCAGTGCATTTAGGCATGTAGACATGGTCAAGACAATCTCCTGCAGTTCAAACCGAGCATCAGTATGGGGAAGAAAGGTGATTTGAGTGCCTTTGAACGTGGCATGATTGTTGGTGCCAGAAGGGCTGGTCTGAGTATTTCAGAAACTGCTGATCTACTGGGATTTTCACGCACAACCATCTCTAGGGTTTACAGAGAATGGTCCGAAAAAGAAAAAAAATCCAGTGAGCGGCAGTTCTGTGGCCGGAAATGCCATGTTGATGCCAGAGGTCAGAGGAGAATGGGCAGACTGGTTCGAGCTGATAGAAAGGCAACAGTGACTCAAATTGCCACCCGTTACAACCAAGGTAGGCAGAAGAGCATCTCTGAACGCACAGTGCGTCGAACTTTGAGGCAGATGGGCTACAGCAGCAGAAGACCACACTGGGTACCACTCCTCTCAGCTAAGAACAGGAAACTGAGGCTACAATTTGCACAAGCTCATCGAAATTGGACAGTAGAAGATTGGAAAAACGTTGCCTGGTCTGATGAGTCTCGATTTCTGCTGCGACATTCGGATGGTAGGGTCAGAATTTGGCATAAACAACATGAAAGCATGGATCCATCCTGCCTTGTATCAACGGTTCAGGCTGGTGGTGGTGGTGTCATGGTGTGGGGAATTTTTTCTGGGCACTCTTTGGGCCCCTTGGTACCAATTGAGCATCGTTGCAACGCCACAGCCTACCTGAGTATTGTTGCTGACCATGTCCATCCCTTTATGACCACAATGTACCCAACATCTGATGGCTACTTTCAGCAGGATAATGCGCCATGTCATAAAGCTCGAATCATCTCAGATTGGTTTCTTGAACATGACAATGAGTTTACTGTACTCAAATGGCCTCCTCAGTCACCAGATCTCAATCCAATAGAGCATCTTTGGGATGTGGTGGAACGGGAGATTCGCATCAGGGATGTGCAGCCGACAAATCTGCGCCAACTGTGTGATGCCATCATGTCAATATGGTCCAAAATCTCGGAGGAATGCTTCCAGCACCTTGTTGAATCTCTGCCACGAAGAATTGAGGCAGTTCTGAAGGCAAAAGGGGGTCCAACCCGTTACTAGCATGGTGTACCTAATAAAGTGGCCAGTGAGTGTATATGTTGTATCTTATAAGCTTCTTCTTACCTTTGGAATTATTCCACCTAGAACAGTTGTAGTGAGTGGTGGAATCCCTGGTACCTGTGTGTGACAATACATTAATTAGTACTAAGCAAAAATATCTTCATAAGCTATTTGAATACAGATCAAAAAAACATTTCCACATGACTTCAGATATACCATAACAGATGTAGAAGTAATTCTGTCTAATTTTTCTGACTGATTGATAGTTCGTACTGGAGACAACAAGCAAGCAACAAGCAGTGGCAGCTTTGGCTGTGCAGCAACATCTTTTTGAGGTGCGCAAACCTGTCGAGATTTTCCAAGAGGAAGACGATTCAGAAAAAGCCATTATTGTTTTCCAGAACCATCATTTTTATCATTTTTGGGTCACTTCCTGAGGGCCTTTTGCACACCGGTTGTTTATATTTTAAGCAATTTACCATTATTTTGGGGTGTCTTCTTAACTGGCATTTTACATTCATTTGTTAAACTCCAATAAATAATTAAGAAATCATTAACTGCTTTTGCAGCAAAAAATATGGTGAAACTCAAAAATATGCCTTCTGAGCACAAAACTCCTGAAGAATGGACTGTTCACTTCTTTTAACCACTTGGCATCTTTGGAAACCTAATGTAGGTAAAAGATGTTGAAAAGACTGAACGCATGAACAGCAAGTCATTTTTACATGAAAATGCATATGTTCATTCTATTTCTTTTAAGCTTTTTCAGGAAGTTTTTGGAGCTGAAATGTTCTGAAAAGAGTGCATTCCAGAAATCAAAACCAGTTTCTAGTGAAAAGAGCTTGTAAAGACTACGCATGTACATTCACCACTGCTAGACTACAGTAGTGTCAGTTCCATAGACAACAAGCAACAAAGAATAAAATAAAAATCCCTCCTTACTTCAGAAGAGACAGGATATTTAACAACTTGTAAATTGTAAAGTTGTTTCTTTTTACAAGAACTTTGCAAATTTAACGATAAACGAACATCAGAATAACCCTTCAAGTATTCTGTGTATCCAAGTAGCCAGAGAATTTTCCTTTCTGCGATGCATCAAGTGTATCATGTACAGTATTTAGTTGATCAGATTTCTTTTCTGTGACATGAACAAAATACTTTGCCAAATACATCTCTTATGATGTGTGAGAACACAGGTAAGTAAATAATTTAGATATAATTTAGATGAAATGTATATGATAATTCATAGATTTTTTTAATCTAAGACAAATCTAAAAAATTTGAACAGAAAATACAGTACTTTGCAAAAGTTTTAGGCAGATGGGGGAAAAATAAAAGAATTCTTTAAAAGATAGAAGCATTAATAGTTTCTTTTTCTCAATTAGTAAAATGCTGTTATGACTATATAAGCACACTCACATGCTTAGGAATCTGCAAACCACCAGAACCTATTCACACTAGGCAATCTCCTAACCTGTACCTGATTACGGAATGACGCCCCACTCAACGTCGGCTGACCCTGAGTGTCCTTAACTGCAAACTAAACTATACACAGTGTGTACTCCAAAAAGCAACAACAGAAAGTAGTGCACACAAGCAGAGGGTGAGACGTGGGGCTAAGGATGTGTTCACACAGCCGCACACAAAAGATGGAACAAGAAAATAAGAACCAAACAACAAACGGAATATGTGAAAAACCTTCCAGACCGCAAAAGCAAAAGAAAGGGAAGGGTACTGGGTATGAAGACACACAAACAAACTGTAGGAAAAGCAACAAAGATTACTCAGGTAAGATAATCACTAGCTGAGGAACTGGATCTCCAAACACCACCAAACTTGGAATGTAACCAGCAAAGACTGCAAGTTCATGGTGAGTATAACCATTTCCTCCTAAGATGTAATAGGACAAACCAAACAAGTAAGTCAAAACATCTGCATAGAAGCAACACATGAAGCGGGGGTGTGGAAACCGCATAAATATATGACCAACAGATCCAAAAAATAGCAAAATATCTCCTTAGTAAGGGAATATTGACAGAAACAGAAGAAATGGGGAACTTGTGCAACAAAAAAGCAAAAAAGTGCAGCAGTGCTAAAGGACGCGTAAATCTAGCCAGGTGGTAGATATATAACTCTCCTTTGGGGGCATCCAATAATCACATGTACTAAACCAGATTTGTACCCAGAAAAAATTAATATATACAGTATGTGTATATATGTGGGTGCCGATTATAATTAAAATGGCACGGCCAAACTGCAAATATGGCCAATTAACATAACATCACCACAACTTCAGGGACAGAGCTGGTAATAGAGCATCACTTATAGAGAGGCAACATGCCCACCCCAAGAGAGGACACATAATAACATCCACTCAAATTAGAGTTAACAACCCCGGATTAGTATTACCTCAGGAGGCGAAAATTCGGATGGCCGGGCGGTCAGCACGTCACCCCGACGTGCGTTTCGGAGATGTACTCCTTTGTCAGGACCCCGAGGGAGAGTTATATATCTACCATCTTTCTTACTAGTAGGTTCTACTTTATCCCCTTATACTGCACCGGATAGTATATCAGGATGTTTACTTATTCTATACCTTTAGTAAATGGTTGTATCTCAAATCATTAATACTAATATACTGTAGCATACTTTATGGCCGTGGCAAGGTTTCCGCATCCTCTAGCACTGCTGCACTTTTTTGCTTGTTTGTTGCACATGTTCCCCATTTCTCCCGTTTCTGTAATATTCCCTAATAAATGAGATATTTTGCTATTTTTTTTGATCTATTGGTCATATATTTATGTGGTTTCCACATCCCCGCTTCATGTGTTGTAGCAACTGATCTTTTAACTGTCCAGGATTAACAGCTCTAGCTTTATCTACTGCCATGTACAGGATGCTGTTATACACCATTGCTTTTATGTTATAGAAGCAACACAGCAAAGCAAAGAACAGAGTATTATCAGCAGTTGAAAAGAGACAACACAAAGAGGGAAACCGACCACAAGCCAGAGGTCACCGGATAGAACTGCGAAATATAGCCAAGACAAATGCAATATTAATTAACAAAAGAGAAATCTATATGAAATCAATATTTGCTGTGACCACCCTTTGCCTTCACAACAGCTTCAGAGCATCAATTGTAAATACACTTGCACACACAGTGCAACACTGGTGGGTAAGGACCCACTGTGCCACAGGCTCGACTTACCCTGGAGAGTCATGTCTAAATGACTACTGGGTATTCACTAGAGCCTCTGATGGTGAGGATAGAATTGGTCACCGATAGTCACCAAGTACCATTTCAGAGCAGTTCCCGGGTCAGCAGCAGTCGACCGGAGGGTCAGAGAGACAGGTATGAGGTACAAGTGGATGAAGGCAAAGACACAGTCAGAAAATCTGAGGTCAGGACAGGCAGTACATGTTCAATGTACATAGCAAAAGTCATGAGCAGAGAGATCAAGATAAACGGTAAACCAGCCTGGCCAATAACAGGAGAGACAGAACAAACAAGAACTAAAGACAAGCTACTGGGAACCTATGTTCAGGCAAGGAGTGGAGGATGGAGCTGCCTGATTTATCACCTGCTAGCAGGTGATAGGCCAGTGAAGCAGTTATCTGTAGGACAGAGTGGATGGAAATTCTTGCAGAGTTTGGCTGCGCCTTCCTATAGCTGGGTGGAGACTCACAGCTGGAAATCTTGCACAAGGCAGCTCCGAGTGATGGTAAGGTAGTGTGTGGAGCAAAGAGAAACACACGGTGAATAAAGCGACACTTAGAAGACGTGCGAGTCGCTGGCCTCACACAGAGTTTTTGAAGGAACTCAACAAGGAGGTTGTTCAAAACAGCTCAGAGAACAAAATACAGATCTTTTTGGATGCAGGTTTGCACAAATCTTTGTCTCTCTATATATGTAATAAGGCTCATCTGATGAGATGGATCCACTAAGCCTCTAGTCCGGGTGGGCACTCGGACTCCGGGTGTTGGTGCAGCTTGTAGAACCATAAGGACTTGGATAGACATCAATCACAGAAGCAGTAGGACAGATAGATGAAGTTGAATCCAGCAGGGATGAACGGAACTTGAAGCATAATGAACGCAGATGGTAGAGCACATCAAACATTGGACTCCATTGGACTCTGGAATCTAATTCTAAGACACAGATGTGTGTTTTATTAGGATTTAAATAGGATAAAAGTGTTGATGTCACTAAGCCACTCCAGGCAGCCTCCAAAACCTGACGTGGAGCAAAACAGAGGGCAGAGGACTGAGGTGTAGGAAGCAGAGCCGAGAAAACCTGGGACATATATGTAACAATATAGTCCCACACAGACTTGATGATGTAGAGATTAGGGCTCTGTGTGGGTCATATCACTTTTAGGGCTCATTGTTCTTCTTTATGATGAAGATAGTTCTTAAAGCCCTTGACTACATGTTTGGGTCATTGTCATTCTGCAGAATAAAATGGATTCAATCATATACCTCCCTGAGAATATTACATGATGGATCTGTCCATATTTTTAAGCACTGGTAACAAAGAAATGGGCAATGGTAAGTTTTATTAGCGCAGCAGATGAAAAACACATCACAGCTACTCCCATTGTAAATTGGAACATATCTAGCAGTGCCATTAGCACAGAACTAACAGCAACTAATTCGATCCAGCTACACCCATCTACTTTTGGAGATGTCTAGTCAAAAGTGGTATTAAATAGAAGAAATTATGCCCAAAACCATACCTTGAACATGGAAGGCAAGAAGGCAATTTGTTTACTGATATTCTGGAGTGTGGTACAATAATGAGAGTCTACAGGCAACTGTGAAGCATGATGGAGGTCCCTTTCAAGTTTAGGGATGCTATTCAGGAAATTAAGTTTATAATTTGATTAGGATTAATGGTGTACTCAATGCTGAGGAATACAGGCAGATACTTATCTACGATGAAATACCATCGGTGAGGTACCTGATTGGCTATAAATGTTTTCTGCAGCAGGAGCATCATCCCAAACATACAGCTAATGTCATTAATCACTATCTTTAGAGTAAAGAAGAACAATGGTTCTGTCACAATCCATGTTTGGATGTGTGGCAGATCCGGGCTCATATATAACCTTTTTTTTCTTTAAAGCCTCTGGCTTAATGTTAGTTTTTGCCCCCGGTGCCCGCCGATGTTATTAGAACCTTAGTTGCTCTGCTGATGGGGTTATGCCCCCGGTGGCCGCTGGGGTTACAACACGTTTAAATTAGCCAGCAGGTGTCACCCCCCCCTCCTTCCTATAAAATGTTGTCAGGTGCTCTGGATCACTGTTGGTGATACTGGTCATTCCCTAACCAACCTTGGAGTAGAGGAGCTATTTGGAGCAGTGTTGTTGCAGCTCATCTGAGAGCCTTGGTGTTTCAGCTGGAAGCAGTGTCCGGGTGCCATACTCTGTCGCCTCAGGAGCACTGGCAACAGAGAAAGCAAAGTTGTTTGTTTTTCCCTGTTTGTTATTTCCCTGGTGTAATATTAGTACAGTGTTGGCACCAGTGTCCGCAATTGCCAGTTCCCTAGAAAGGGATAGTTGCAGGGCAAGTGAGGGACTGAGGTATCCTGGTCAGTGACAGGATGAAATAACCTGTATAGGGAACGTGAGGAGTGTTCAGGGACACAGCCTCAGGAGAGTGCAGGAAGCTTCCACGTCCCTGTTCCCTATTGTAGGGCCCACTGTTGCAATTGTGTCCCCTTGTTTGTCTTGTTTTAGTTACCGACCGATTGGCTGGTCGCATCACACAGGGAAAGTCACTTTGTGACATTATCACCAACCTACCCATTTTTTTCCCTGGTGAGTCATGGACCTAATGCAGACCTTTGTCCATTTGCTGCAGATCCTCACTGAGGAGCGTGGGGTGCTGCGTGGTGTGGTGGAGCAGCAGCTGCAGCAGTGGGAGGGGTACGGGGCCTCAGCTCAGATGCAGACTCCACCAGAGCCCAAGTTATCGCCCCCAGACAGGTTTTCTGGAGGATGAGAGAATTTTTTGTTTTTTCAGGAGTGTGAGTGTGGTGACACAGGGGGACGCCTCTGTTGTCAGTCCCGTAAAGAGTTCACCATCTTGTGGCAAACGTGTGTGTGGCAATAAACGTTCAGGTCCGGACCTGTGTGTGAACGAGTATGTATGGGTGGCCACCAAAAACATCCAATAGAAGTGTGTTGCTTGGGTCTGGAGTTCTCGGGTGATCGGGCCATATCGGGTGTCGGCCATCCTTGGCCCAGGGACTTACCAGCTGGAGTTTCCCCAATAATGCCCATACACAACTCATTCCCCAGGTCGGCGCTCCAGAGATTTGTGGTGCCTCCGGGGCGTACATTGCCACTTCCATCTGCCCACGCTTGCCATAAACTTGAGAGTCAGGTAGTTGCTGAAGTGAACTCTGGTGGATCTGGGCGTCCTCACTGTAGGTGGTTTTCCGGTGAGGTGCGGTGTTGAGGGTCCAGAGGCCCCTCATTGAAGGGGGGGTACTGTCACGATCCATGTTTGGATCTGTGTCAGATCCGGGCTCATATATAACCTTTTTTTCTTTTAAGCCTCTGGCTTAATATTAATTTATGCCCCCGGTGGCCGCCGGTGTTATTACAACCTTAGTTGCTCTGCTGATGGGGTTATGCCCCCGGTGACCGCTGGGGTTACTACACATTTAAATTAGCCAGCAGGTGTCACCCCCCTCCTTCCTATAAAATGTTGTCAGGTGCTCTGGATCACTGTTGGTGATACTGGTCATTCCCTAACCAACCTTGGAGGAGAGAGGAGCTATTTGGAGCAGTGTTGTTGCAGCTCATCTGAAAGCCTTGGTGTTTCAGCTGGAAGCTGTGTCCGGGTGCCGTACTCTGTTGCCTCAGGAGCATTGGCAACAGAGAAAGCTAAGTTGTTTGTTTTCCCTGTTTGCTATTTCCCTGGTGTTATAGTAGTACAGTGGTGAGGACCAGTGTCCGCACTTACCAGTTCCCTAGCAAGGGATAGTTGCAGGGCAAGTGAGGGACTGAGGTATCCTGGTCGGTGATAGGTAGAAAGAACCTGTATAGGGAACGTGAGGAGTGTTCAGACTCAGGAGAGTGCAGGAGGTTTGTCTTGTTGTTTTAGTTACCAAGCAATTGGCTGGTCGTGTCACACAGGGCAAGTCACTTTGTGACAGGTTCCTGATCTTAACATCACCAATCTGTCTGGTATTACATGATAGACAGAAGGATTTGTACAAGCCTACATCCACAGAATACTTGTAGTTAGTTCTACAACAACTTCCTTGATGTATTTTATGCCTTCCCCATAGGTTACATCTCTATGTATTTAGCCATATTAATATGTGTTTCAGGAATGTGTGTTTGCATCTGTATTACCTTTCAGGGTGAAACATTTCCTATAGACATTCATTTTTCTCATATTTGCATTCTGTTATCTGGCTATATATGGCAGTAGGGTCCACCATTTTGTAGTAGTATGTATCACAATCCTGGCAATTTATGCCATATGTGGTACACACCAATGTGTTAGAGATTATAGTAGGATTACTATCCACTTTATATTAAATAAGCTAGTGCTAACCTCTCTCACATTGGTCTGTGCTTTCTGGCATGCCTCATGAGATTATGTTTGAGAATTTGAATTGAGAATAGCATAGCATACTCCCAATTTTTACTCACCTTGGGAGATAATTATTTTACATAAAGGGGATTATTCTTTTGTGTGGCCCCTGCTTTTGTCTGACGTTCTCTTGTTTTTATAAATATTGATATAATTGATGATTTAATTAAAATTGAATATTTTTACTACTGGCATAGGATTTATATATTATAGTTAGGAGAGCCATTTATTATTTGGTCATTAATAGGAATTTAACTTCCTTTCCGTGTTCACTCAAAAATTGTGCGCAAGTATACCTAGAAATATTGATTTGATTTAGATTTCTCTTTTGTAAATTTATTTTGTTAATTAGAAAAGGTAAACTATTATCATTTCTATTTTTAAAAGCATTCCTACTATGCAGATTTTTTTCAACACTTTCCTAAAAACTTTTGCAAAATATTGTATATCACAAATAATGAGCAATTATCTGCTTTTCATTTTCATTTGCTTCTCGATTACTAAGCCATGGGCTTGATGTCACCGGACAATACAAAGATGACATCAACCCCCCAAATACAGGGCAAGTGTGAAGAGCCGGGTAAAGTGCAACAATTGGTGCATCTTTGAATGCGCCAATTGTGGGGCGGCTGCGGGCTGCTATTTTTAGGCTGGTGAGGGCCAAAATCCATGGGCCTTGCCAGCCTGTGAATGTCAGGCCTCAGCTGTTTGCTTTTTCCTTGGCTTGTCAACAAATATAGGGGGACCCCACGCCATTTTTTTTAGGGGATCCCACTATTTTTGCTAACATCCAAGGTATGCAGACTGCAGTGGCCTGGTATTATCAGGCTGGTAAGGTTCATGGATATTGAATCGTTGCCAGCATGAAATACCAGTCCCAGTAGTCTGCTTTACTCTGGATGTTTAACAAATATAGGGGGACCCCGCGCAATTTTTTTTGGAGGGGATCCCACTATTTTTGTTAACCATCCAAGGTAAGCAGACTGCTGCGGCCTGGTATTATCAGGCTGGTAAGGTTCATGGATATTGGATCTTTACCAGCCTGAAATTCCACAGTCCCAGTAGTCTGCTTTACTCAGGCTGGTTAACATATATAGGGGGACTCCATGCTATTTTTTTTTAATTTATTATTTATTAAAAAGAAGGGGACCTTTCTATGTGCTTTCCTCCTCTTCCTGTGTCGTGTGCTTCTGGCTGTGTCACAAGATTCTCCATTATGTAAATTAGTACAAATGCATAGTATGCTGCATTCCCGCACTTAATACGCATGTATGTATGACTAGGAAGAGAATGCAGTTTTACCGCATCTAATGAAAGTGTATGGGTAATTTACGCAGAGGAGACGGATCCTCTCCACTACATAAATAGCCATGCTGCGGTCTGGAAAGACAACGCCACATGTCCATCTCTGTGGGTGAGCCATGGTCGTCTCTGAAAAAACATAGTGGGCATGGGATTTCTTGAAATCCTATTTACTATGCTGTAACAGCTGGACTCTGTGGGTTGGACGCTGCAGGTGTACACAGCGTCCAACCCACAGCGTTTACTGCAATATATTTGCAAACAGGAAATCACTTTTTTTCCTTCTCAGAAGACAACTTTCAAGTAGCTTTATTTCAAGTGACAAAAAAACGCATGCAATGAAAAAACGCATCAAAAATGCATGCGGAAAAATGCATCAAAAACGCATGTAAAAAACGCATCAAAAACGCAGGTGAACTGCCAGTGACCTCAGATGCAGATTTGGTGCAGATTTCATCTGCATCAAATCCTGAGCAAATACTGAGCCATTCCTGACCGTGGAAACTTACCCTAAGACGCACTTTTTTCCCCAAAAATTTGGGAGGAAAATGGTGGGACGTCTTACAATCCAGCTAGGGTGGAGCGGGGTCACAGGGGGAGGGTTGCTGTTGCAGAAGGCCAGTGGCGGCAGGAGTGGGGCGATGCTGCGAGCCCAAGGCTGGGAGTAGGAGCTTCCATAAAATGTTGGCGGTGAATGGAATTTCCGCACTTCACATTGATTTCTCTGCTGTGGACTTCAGGAAATTGGCTGTCAGAAATGGCGCATGTGCAGATTGAGATCTCAGCTCTCGAGATCTCAATCTGCGAATGTACTTCCTTTGGTGACCATTTTCCCAAAGCCCACCGCAGGGAAATTAATTTGAAGTGCGGGGTCTCCGCTCACCGCCAACATTTTATGAAAGCCCAGGTCCCACAGCCTCACACCACGAGATTAAACCCTCCTCCCAGCTCCGCCTGGTAAGCTACTAGAAAATCAGACTACAACATGCAACACCATTTTATTTAAAAAAAATCTTTTCCTATGTTTCGTTCCAAAATTTGGGGTGCATCTTATAGTCTGGTACATCTTATATTCCACAAAATATGGTACATCAGTGGATAGTTTTTAGCTTGCTATGGTCAAGTTTGGCTTTCTGCTGACGGTGCCTGAAATGCAGAGCAGTGATGGGCAGTCATACAACACTGCATACTTTTAATACTCTATTTGTAATTACAATAAAACTAGAGCTCTACTTTATCATTGCAAATTCTAAATGTACTCACATCTCCATTTGATATTTCAATGTCCATCAGGCCCTCCTTTTGCAGAGCAGTTAAAACAGATCCCAGGAAATTGGTAGAGAGACCGAGTTGGGATTCAGATGCTTCCTTCATTGGCGGCATATATATTGGCCCATTGTGGCCAAGAGGATAATCAATAAGGCCACCACCCAGCTGACTTACCACCGTCTATGGCAAAGTAAAGATGTATTATAAGAATATCACTATAGTCCACTTTTTGAAGATTAAAGAGGATGTCCATTACTTTTAAATTGATGGCCTATCCTTAGGATAGATCATCAATGTCTGATCAGCAGGCATCCGACACCCAACACCCCCGCCACTGGCTGGAAGTACTTACTTGCAGAGCTGGTTGTTTATTTGTGTTGGCTGGGGGGTTGTACTGCATATCCGGCTCATATTCAAATTAAAGGGAATCTGTCACCTCATTTTGGCACGGTATGTAAATGACTTGGGTCCGGTCCAATGGGCGGTGTTTCGGGTCCTTTCCTCCACCCCTCCTTGGTGCATGCACCAGTGAACTATGTCGCAGAAATATTTCGCTGTGTTCTGGGACATAGTTCACCGGCGCATGCGCACTAATGCTTTTCGGCTTTGCCCGCAGTTGGGCAAAGCATACTGCAAGTGAGCGAATCCAGTTTGCAATGCGCGTGCGCGTAATATGGAGGCCAAGTACGGAAATTCCCTGAAATATTGCAGACAGCGGCCAAGGAGGGGTGGAGGAAAGGACCCGAAACACTGCCCATCGGACCGGACCCAAGTCATTTAAATACCGCCCCAAAATGAGGTGACAGATTCCCTTTAATAGAAGATGTGGATGTGAGTAACATGCCCAGGCCACTACAAGTAGAAGGCCAGCTCCGCAAGTAAGTGGTTTCATCCAGCGTCTACTGCCGCCCTAACCAATCACATCTGACCGGCGGGGTGCCAGATGTTGGACCCCGGCAAATCAGACATTGATGACCTATCTTAAGGATAAGCCATCAATGTAAAACTAGTGGACAACCTCTGTAAACATGACCTGACAACAGATTTCACAATAAAAAATGCTTATATTATTAAATAGATATCTTAGACCTGATGAGGCTGGTGTACTCACTTTTTACGTCCATTTCAGAATACCTGTATATTTATAAAAATGCTAATTCAAATATCAGTATTATACAGCCATTCTGGTATTATTTTCAAAGTAAGTACATTCGTTAAGTCTAATAATGTATGCAATTTGTATTTTGAAATCTGGTGACAGATCCTATTCAGATAAAGTTAACACATTAACACATGCACTATGTTAAAGAACTCCTGTCACATATTCAGTACGTTCAAATATTTGTTGAAAAATTAAAAGGTTTGTACGAAGTTGGTTAGTTATCCCCTATTCATGGGATAAGGGAGTTCTTACTGATTGCTGGGGCCAGAAGTCCCATAGACATTGATTGGAGAGGAGGTTTGCATGCTAGAGCACCACTTCTTTTATATAAGGTTTTGTAGAGCCTTGTTTTAGGGATCAGTGAGTGTTCTAGAGGTTGGTAATTAGGTAATTAGGGATAATAACTAATTATTATATAATTATCGTTCAAGGGATCTGAAATATGGAAATAGCCTCTTCTGGGAGGAAGGGGACAGAAAGTAGCATAGAATTTATTGCCTTTGGTGTAGTCTATGTGTTTCTTTTAAAATTCCCCTAGTAAACGATAGACAGTCCTAACATACACAAACCAGTAAAACTCTAGACAGAAGTAGAAATGTAGGCATAGCTCACAGTATTTTCACATCATTGTTTTTTTTTCTTCCATCAATGGTTTCCAAACTGGAAATGCAGGCTTTGTAAGCCATGCCCACCATGGAGATATCCTAAGCCTAGTCACAGAGTTCCTCATCAGACAATGTGGATATAACATTTGTATAATTACCTGTGTCTTAACTTACATTTAAATCCAATTCAATGAACTGCCCAGTCACTATTGGAAGACTTGATACCGTATACTGAATACTGCCAATTAATCCAAGGGGGACCAATGCTGCCCAAAAATAAAAATAAAACATAGTCCACAGTTCATTTTAGACAGTGAGATAATGCATTTGAGTTGAATGAAAGAATTTTCAGCTCAAGTGGTTAAAATATCAGGGACAATTTGTGTTCCATCAATAGTGACGTATAGCAATAAATGGGGCTGGAATGACACCGATGAGCAATTCCTATGATAAAGAACCTTTCTCACCAAAGCAGGGATTCACAACCTTGAACAATTATAGCATATCAAAAGTATGTGCTATAAATATTTGATCATTGCCAGTTGTACTTCCAAGACTTCCAGCTGGGAGAATAGAAAACCCTTTCTACACTGTTAATGCTCAAGGAGAGATCATGTACTGTAAGTATGCAGATTTCTCCATTGTGGTTTTAATGGGGAGACCACCATTTTGCCAATATATGGAGGTCTTGATCTTGGTTATACACACCATTAGTACTTACTTGATGCTGCTCCCACAATATGTGTCTTTCCTTTCTTCTCTGACACAAAAATACATATGAGCTGTTATCAGACAAAGGCAGACATGTACCCCCTGGGCAGCAGGTTGTGCACCCTGTCCCACTAAAGTGGCACAAATAGTTAGTATAACTGCTGTTAAGTGATCAGAGAATCACAACTTGGAGAATTAAAGGGAACCTGTCACCTCTCTTGGCCGCTATAAGATGCGGCCACCGCCTTTCAGGGCTTAATCACAGCATTCTATAATGCTGTAGATAAGCCCCCGGTCCGACCTGAAAGATAAGAAAAATAAGTTTTATTATACTCACCCGGGGGGAGTCCGATGCCATCCGGTTTAATGGGTGTCGCAGGTCCAGGTCTGGCGCCTCCCATCTTCTTGCGACGACGCCCTTCTGCTTGCATCGTCACTCTCCAGCATCGCGCTTCTGCGCAGGCGTACTACTCTGCCCTGTTGAGGGCAGAGTGACGTACTGCAGTGTGCAGGCGCTGGGTCTCTCTGACCTTTTCCGATGCCTGCGCACTGCAGTACTTTGCTCTGCCCTCAACAGGGCAAAGATCTGCGCCTGTGGAGGAGTGCGATGCCGGGGAGCAATGATGCAAGCAGGAGGACGGCGTCACAAGAAGATGGGAGGCGCCGGACCCAGACCTGCGACACCCTTCGGACCGAACCGCATCGGACCGCCCTCCCCCCGGTGAGTATAATAAAACTTATTTTTCTTATTTTGCAGGTCGGACCGGGGTCTTATCTACAGCATTATAGAATGCTGTAGATAAGCCCTGAAAGGCAGTGGCCGCATCTTATATTGGCCAAAACTGCTGACAGGTTCCCTTTAATATCTTGTCGTGGAGAAAGTCATTAATCAGTTATTTGGGACCGGCTACAGAGAATCAAGGCATGTCTCATACCTTAACTGTAATATTATGCAGATAATTATACTGGATCTTGAATGCAGACACTGCTCTCTAAAGATGATAATGAACGGTATATCATTTTTCACTTTCGTAATTATACAGTTTCAATACATAACACAAAGTGTTACATTCACATTTCTCAGACATTTATTAATTTTCTGTAATTTAGCTGGTGTGACCATATTATGGTATAATTCCACAAAATTGTGTCAAAATCCATGATTGCTGCAAAATTTTGGCAAAATGTCAATTTTTTAGTTGCAAAATTTGCAATAAGAGCAGCATTTCACAATATACCCCAAAGTGGTCAAACAAACTAATATTTTAGTATCCTGTGCACAATGCAGAAACTTAGAATTTGGGGTATTATTGGCTAACGTGGAGCATAAAGTACTGTCATACGTCACTATAATAATAATAATAATAATAATAAATTTTATTTCTATAGCGCCGACATATTCCGCAGCACTTTACATTTCATAGAGGATTTGTACAGACAATAGACATTACAGCATAACAATAATCACATAGATTATAACAAGTACCAAGAGGAATGAGGGCCCTGCTTGCAAGCTTACAGTCTATGAGGAAGGAGGTAGACACAAAAGGTGGGTGGTAACAATTGCCCTGATTGTTTGGACCAGCCATAATGTTAAGTGTGTAACAGTACAGACACAGAGGGCTAATGGATGCATAAAGCTTGTGGGAACATGATGCGGGGAACTCGGTTATGGTAAAACTTTTTGCTGTGCCACACAGGGATAGATTAGGTTAATGTGTCGAGGCGATAGGCCAGTCTGAATAAATGCGTTTTCAGGGCACGCTTAAAATTTTGGGGATTGGGGACTAATCGTATTGACCTGGGAAGTGCATTCCAAAGAATTGGCGCAGCACATGTAAAGTCTTGGAGACGGGAGTGGGAGGTTCTAATTATTGAGGATGCTAACCTCAGGTCATCAGCAGAACGGAGGGCGCGGGTAGGGTGGTATACTGAAACAAGGGAGGAGATGTAGGGTGGTGCTGAACTATGGAGGGCTTTGTGGGTGAGGGTAATAAGTTTATACTGAATTCTGGAGTGGATGGGTAGCCAGTGTAATGACTGGCACAAGGTAGAGGCATCGGTGTAATGATTGGTGAGGAATATGATCCTGGCTGCAGCATTCAAGACAGATTGGAGAGGGGAGAGTTTGGTAAGAGGGAGACCGATTAGAAGAGAGTTACAATAGTCGAGACGAGAATGAATAAGAGAAACAGAAAGAGTTTTTGCAGAGTCAAAAGTAAGAAAAGGTCAGATTCTGGAAATGTTTTTGAGGTGCAGTTGACAAGAGCGAGCCAGTGATCGAATGTGGGAGGCAAAGGAAAGCTCAGAATCAAGTATGACCCCAAGACAGCGGGCATGTTGCTGGGGAGTAATAGTGGAACCACACACAGAAATGGCAATGTCGGGTATAGGTACATTAGTAGAGGGAGGAAACACAAGGAGTTCAGTCTTTGACAGGTTCAGTTTCAGATATAGTGAGGACATGATGTTAGACACAGCGTTTAGACAATCGCCGGTGTTTTCGAGAAAGGCTGGCGTGATGTCAGGAGAAGCAGCGTATAATTGGGTGTCATCAGCATAGAGATGGTACTGGAAACCAAATCTACTGATTGTTTGACCAATAGGGGCAGTGTACAAGGAGAAGAGGAGGGGGCCTAGAACCGATCCTTGAGGAACCCCAACAGAAAGGGGAAGGTGAGAGGAGTAGGAACCGGCAAAATATACAGTAAAGGAGCGGTCAGAGAGATAGGAGGAGAACCAGGAGAGAACGGTGTCCTTGAGGCCAATGGAACGGAGCATAGTGAAGAGGAGCTGATGATCCACAGTGTCGAATGCTGCAGAGAGATCCAAGAGAATTAGCATGGAGTAATGACCATTTGATTTAGCTGCTAGTAGATCATTAGAGACTTTAGTGAGGGCAGTTTCAGTAGAGTGTAAAGAGCGGAAACTGGATTGGAGAGGGTCGAGAAGAGAGTTATCAAAGAGATAGCGGATAAGACGGGACTGGACCAGGCGTTCCAGGAGTTTAGAGATGAAGGGAAGATTAGAGACAGGTCTATAGTTAGCGGCCCAGTTTTGGTTGAGGGATGGTTTTTTAAGTAGTGGATGTATGATGGCATGCTTAAATGAGGAGGGAAAGATACCAGAAGAGAGAGAGAGGTTAAATATTTTAGTTAGGTGAGGGGTGACAGCAGGGGGAAAGGGACTGGAGGAGATGTGACGGAAATGGGTCACTGGTGCAAGTGGTTGGGCGAGAAGTTGCAAGGAGCCTGCTTTCTTCTTCTTCTGTGACTGGTTCAAAATCAGAGAGTGAGCTAGATGCAGTGGGGGAGGGAGGACAGTGCTTGGTATGAGGTGATTGACAGATAATTTCCTGTCGAATCTGGTCAATTTTTTCTTTGAAGTAATTGGCCAGATCTTCAGCTCGGAGCTCCGTGGTTGGGGTCTGTACTTTTGGGTTGAGTAGAGAATGAAAAGTGTCAAAGAGATGTTTCGGGTTATTGGACAGTGAGGTGATGAGGCTGTTGAAATAGGTTTGTTTGGAGAGGTGAAGGGCAGTGTTGTATGTTCTAAGCATAAACTTATAATGGATGAAATCTTCGGGTAGATTGGATTTTCTCCACAGACCTTTGGCGCACCTGGAGCACCGCTGCAGGAAACGTGTTTGCAGGGTGTGCCAGGGTTGTCGCCGTCTGTGTTGTGGTGTTCTATTTATAGGGGGTGCAAATTCATCGAGGGCACTTTAAAGTGTTTCATTGTATTGCTTCAATGCAGAATCAGGACATGAGAGGGAGGAGATAGGGGCCAATGAAGACTGCAAGTTCTTCATAAGTTTCTTGGTGTTAATGGCCTGTATGTTTCTATAAGTATGGACAGTGGGGGTGACCTGAGCAGCCTGGCAGTTCTTGATAGAGAATGAAAGAAGATTGTGGTCAGAGAGCGGGAGAGGGGAGTTTGCAAAATCATCCACTGCACAAAGCCGAGAGAAGACCAAGTCGAAGGAGTTTCCATCTTCATGCGTTGGAGAATTAGTAAGCTGCGAAAGGCCAAACGAGGAGGTTAGAGATAAAAGGTGAGTAGCAGATGGGGAGAGGAGAAGAGCAATGGGGATGTTGAAATCTCCCATGATGAGGGTAGGGATGTCACAGGAAGTCACTTTGCTGAATGTCCCCCCATCAGCTTAGTTAGGCAAGAAAATTCCTCATTATCAAAGCACAGCAGAACCAACAGTAAAGATGTAAAGAAGGTACTTTTTTTACATTTTTTATTCATGCTAAACAGGACTTTTCAATAGTTTTAGCACGTTTAACTGGTTACATCATAGAATAATGTCTACAGAGCTAAATAAAGCATTTGTCCTCTCCATATTAGCTTATAACGTTAATATAATATATGATAAGCTAATGACCTGAGGTTAGCATCCCCAATAATCAGAACCTCCCACTCCCGTCTCAAATACTTTTCACGTGCTGCACCAATTCTTTGGAATGCACTACCCAGGTTAATATGATTAATCCCCAATCCCCACAATTTTAAGCGTGCCCTAAAAACGCATTTGTTCAGACTGGTCTACCACCTCAACGCATTAACCTAACTATCCCTGTGTGGCCCATTCAAAATTTTTTCCATAACCAGGTTCCTCACATCATGTTCTCACATACTTCATGCATTTAATAGCCCTCTGTGTCTGTACTGTTACATATTTAGGCTGATAACTGGTTCATGCAGCATTACATGAGCACCCGATTCTTAGGGTCCCGTTTCACTTAGCGACGCACCAGTGATCCAGACAACGATACGACCTGGTAGGGATTGCTGGTGCGTCACTAAATGATCGCTAGTAAGCTGCCAAACAGGCAGATCTCTTCAGTGACGCAGCAATGATCCAGCAATCAAACACAGCGATGCATGCTGGCTAGTGGGATGCCGACGATGGAAAAATGGCCCACATTTCTGCATGATCAGCGATATCCAGCAGGGGGGCCGGTCGCTTCATGCGTGTCACATGTAGTAAGATCGCTGGTGAGATCGCTGTTGTGTCACAAAATCGATCTCGCTATGTGAGACGGGGGCTTTACACTTTGGCTGTTCTGAACAATGAAAGCAATTGTTACTATCTACCTTTTGTGTCTCACCTTTTCCTCATAGACTGTAAGCTTGCGAGCAGGGCCCTCATTGCTCTTGGTATCTGTTATGATCTATATGGTTATTGTTATGCTGTAATGTCTATTGTCTGTACAAGTCCTCTCTGAAATGTAAAGTGCTTCGGAATATGTTGGCGCTATTTTATTTTATTTATTTTACTCATTTTCTTAGCGCCATTAATTCCATAGTGCTTTATATACATTATCATCGCTGTCCCTGATGGGGCTCACAATCTAAATTCCCTATCAGTATGTCTTTGGGGTGTGGTAGGAAACCGGAGGAAACCCACGCAAACATACAAACTCCTTGCAGATGTTGTCCTTGGTGGGATTTGAGCCACTGTGCTACAGAAAATTATTATTATTATTATTAACACACCTTCAGAAGGTCAGAAGAACATAACTCTTGTGAGACAAATAATGATAGACAGCTTAGCTCTCATTCTTAATTTCTGCAGCATTTGTGGAAAGTAGAGCAGAATTGAGAGTGTTTATAATCCCTCCAGTTTCAATCCAACAGCACTCAGTGTGGGGCAAAGGGGAGTAGAACTGAAATAAGTGTGATTTCAAATACCTATTGCAGCTCTCTTCTCTCACTGTTGTCAGCTCTGTTGTATCCCCCTCCAAACACACTGACTGCCATGAGATGAAAGGTGAAGGTGTTTGCAATCAGTTCTGCTGTACTCTACACAGTAGCTACAGGTATAAGGGCTGAGAGCAGGATTGTCTGTCATTATAAGGCCGGGGTCACACTAGCGATTAAATCGGACGAATGCAATGTGATAAAAAATCGCATTGCATTCGTCCCAATGTTATTCTATGGTGCTGCTCCCATCATGCGTTTTTTTATCGGATCCGTTCCTCGGACCGAGACAATCGCATCATGCTGCGATTGTCACCGATTTTCGGATCGGATTCGCCAATGCAAGTCTATGGATGCGATTAAAAAACGCATTGAAAACGGACCACACGTGTGACTTGCGATTAAATCGCAAGACTTCTCCAGGTCAACAGGAAAGAGCTTCAGGCATTGGCATTGGATGTCAATTTGATGCTTAGATGCGAATAAAATTGGTTCATCACCGGAAAATGGGATGACAGACGAATCTCTGGACAAGAAATCTTTGTGTGATTTCGTACCGTAAAAATCGGACCGATTTTTTATTCGTTGTGTGTGACTCCAGCCTAACACACAGGAAAAAGCATGTCATACTGCCCTCTGGGGGTGTATTCTTCTTTCCCCTGCATTATGCCTCTTACTTATGATTGGCCAATGTCAGCAGGAAAAAAACGTACATTCTTTCAGAGACAAATCTCTTGTAACATCCAGTTAGGTTTCTTATAAATTATAATCTAATCTTGGCAATGTAATATTACAACAACGCAGATTAGAAATGAAAAAATTAAAAACTATTAATTGCACTTATTTTTAAGTCACTTTTCTTTGTCTTTTGGTATACGTTCAAGTTTATAGTGCTAAATTCATCAAAATGGAAAACGCGATTCACGAATTTTGCACAAAGTAAACATTTACAAACTTTCTGCAATAAATCAAACAAGAACTCAAGAGCCCAACACAGCTATTATTACAATTTTTTTTTTCCAAATTCAACAGAAAATGCAACTTTTAATTACTACTGCAGTCACAGTGACTACTGTTGTGACCTGATGCAAACATGTTGCACAGCCAGACACCAGCTTCTGTCAGCATTCCAGAGGAATCTTAGCCCATTCCTTATTGACAATAGGGTTCAATTCTATAATATTCTTGGGTTTGTAACCGCTTTTTTCAAATTCCATCAAAAAATTTTCTATGGAGTTCAAGGTAGGAAACAGTGGGCCACTTCAGAATCTTTTAAAACTTTTGCTTATACCTAGCCTTGGTGAACTTTGAGATATGCCTTGATCATTGTCATACTGGAAAATGAAATGACCCCCCAACTTCAACTTCCCCACAAAAGGTGTGATGTTTTCTTCTTTGACTTCTTGATACTTTTAATTCATCTTGCCCTCCATACTGTAGAGGTTCCCACTTCTAGAGGAAGCAAAGCAGACCCACAGCATCCATGAGACATCACTATGCTTTACTGCTGGCAGTGTGTTCTCTTTATTCTTCTTCCTCCTCCAGACATGTCGTAAATGCACAGGCTGAAAGAGTTCTAGTTTTATTTCCTCTCTCAACAGAGCAGAATACCAAAACTTCAGTGGCTTATAGTTATGTTTTTCAGTATACTAGACAACTTTTCTTGAAATTTTGGGACTGTAAAGGTGTACGTATTGTAGTTTGAGCATTGAGATTTTCAGCATTTAGTATGCATATTATTGTGCAAAATGAAACTTCAGTGCCTTTTGCCATCAAATCTTGCTGTGGGTCTTTTACAGTTTTCCCTCTTAAAACAAAAATTGGAGAGGGGAAAGGAAGGACTTGCAGGTTTTTGGTCACCTTCCTCCTCAGGAGTCTAGTAACAACTTATGACAGCTTCTTTCTATCATGTCCAGGGAGTATTGCCAGCGTTATTTAAATTTTGATCTTGTGAACTTTGCATCCATCTGTATCTCTAAGGCTGTGTGCACACGCTGCAGATTTTGCTGCGGTTCCGCAGCGGTTTGGGCAGCTGCGGATCCGTAGCAGTTTTTGCTGCTGTGTACAGTACCATGATTCCCTATGGGAATCAAAAACCGCAATGCAGACGGTGCGGAATTTTCCGCGCGGATTATCTGCGGTTTTCAATCCGCAGAAAGAACTGACATGTCAATTCTTTCTGCGGATTCTGCTGCGGTTTGCCATCTCCTCCATTGTGGAGATGAAAAACCGCAGGGCAAAACCGCAGAGCAATCCGCAGGTAAAACCGCAGGTCTTTTGACCTGCGGTTTCACCTGCGGATTTTACAAAATCCGCGTGGATGAATCCACACCCAATCTGCAGCGTGTGCACACAGCCTAAGAACTCTCAATGCCTTTGCCATATCCTTTTATCCGTTTCCTCGTTTGTGCAAACAATGATCTCTTCTCTTAACTTTTTGGACTTTTTAAATCAGGTATTTGATATGGTTTTTTACTCATGATTGGTTAGTTACTAATATATTACATGTGCTTTTAATTTGTAGTTGTTTGCTGTTATGAGGGTTTCAATTCAGGGGGTTTAATGGCTCTATGACAGCGGTAGACAATACAAGTGACATTTTGTGTTGAATTTGGAGATGCAATGAAGAACCGGCTGTCAGTCAGTACTAAGGGAGTGGTTACAGCTGCCATTGAACGGTGACTGAAACTGCTCCTTCCGCACCTCCATAACTAAAAGCCTGAGACTGCCGAGGATATTAAAATTAATTTTCTCCCAGCAGAGGGGCTCTCAGTGCTGGCACCAGGCAGCTTTAAAATGCTATAAACCTGTAGATTAACCCGATATCTGTAGGTTAATAGCGTTTTTTGACATGACAGGCTCCCTTTAATGCATGTACAACATAAATGGCAACAATAATTATTGCTCATATGTATGCTAAATATACATTAATGCATATTAGAGACCACCACTATTACATTTATATATTTATTCAACTTACAGTTCACAGTCAAAAGAAGTCCATTGGTTAAGTCAAGCACAATGTTAACAACTGGACACAACTGCAGAGAATAATAATAAGAAATTTGGGTAAATGACACTACCTTCTACCAACTTTGCATAGTGTTTTTAATCCCACATCAACCTGTGAAGCACATTTTTTCACCGGACACTGAGGGCTATATGTAACAAGCTCAGGAACTTAGTCCACTTCATATGCGACTGATGCCAACTGTATTACATAGCCGGTGTCTGTCTGCAAGAGTGCTGCTGTTAACCATTTAGATACAGCTGTCAATCACTGACAGAGAGATTTAAATGGCTCAGTTGTCTCCCATCTGTACTCCTGTGAGTCACTTGTTTGGAGTCAATGGCTACCCACTTAGTCCTCCTGTGAAGCTCAATTAGAGGCTGGGCTTCATAGGAGAACCACAATTACACTGTATTCTTACATTCTTACTGTTGTATTGCAGTATATAGTATAAGCGATCAAATATCAGAAGGTTCTCATGCCCCAAGAAAACTAAAATTGAAGTAAAAGTAAAAAATTTAAACTTAGAAGAGTTTAAATTCCCCCCTTTTTCACCATTCAGAAGTAAATAATATAAAAAAAAAACATATTTGGAAAAAAGAAAAAAAAAATTAATATGCAGAACTGACAGTTTTTGCTGCTACATCTCCCTTATGCAAATAGAATATATAGAAATGATAATAAAATATAGTGTATACTCCAAATTGGTATCAACAAAAATGTCAGCTTTGTCCTGACAAAAACATAGAGAGGAAGACGGAGGTATCACTCATGCGCTGATAGTGGAATATCGGTGAAATTAAAACATTTATTAAATAATTGTTTTTATTTAACCGATATTCCGTTTTCAGCAGCGCATGAGTGATACCACCGTCTTCCTCTCTATATCTATGGTCATCCTCTTAACTAGTATCTGTGCAGCAGCTGTTTTATATGAGCTTTATGGATTGCCATTCAGCAAGCTAACAAGGTGTGTATATCTCCCCTTTTCCTGACACCCCATTGTCATCGGTTAAGACCCTATTGCGCCTTTGCTTTCCCAGTTTCTTCTTTCCGTAATTCTGTCAGAAACATATGGAGATGAAAGGAATGACAACAACAGCAATCAGAGAAGATGTCACATATAAGGTACCCAAATGTAAATGTTTATTTGTGATTACTGCCTGCGTTTAATCAGTACTCTGGTTCCTGTATAGTCCGCAATCTGATGGTGGCTGGTAATAACAATAGTAGGGAGATGCTGGGAGTTGCTAAGGATAAGCTGGGAATTGTAGGTTCATGTAGTACTCATATATGGAGCTGACCTGACAATGCAATTGATTGCTGTACTAAGCTTGTTCTTGTACATTAGAACTGATGGTGGCTCTGTATTCATTTGCTCATGATGGTATTTGATGCCATATTCATAAACACAGATGACATATTCATGGACTGATGATGATTCTAGTGATGAAAGCATCACCAGAACTACCATCACTACATAAATATGACACCAGAATAGCCATCAGTACATGAATACTGCCCAAAAACCACAAGCTGTTGCAAGCTGTATTTGTCATATGATTGATGCAAACACCATCAGATGTGTGCCTTCAACTACAATGGGGTTTGTTTGATTTGCTTTAAAGTATTCAAATCCTGGACACCTTAAAGATAAAAAACTAAGGAGAAATTAGCACAAATAGAGTCTCATCTGACATAAAATTGGAGCTATTTATCAGATTGTACTAACCTGATTTATGACTTAAAAGTAGAGATGAGCGAACCTTTCAAGGTTTGGTTTAGCTCAGTGAACTTCCTGATGGTCACTGAAAAATTTATTGAACATAACCAAACACCATTGAATTCAATGGGAGGCAAAAGCAAATGCATAGACAACACTTTGAGGGGGGCCCAAAAGCTGGCAAAACAGCTCAAATTAGGGGCAGACACAAGGAAAAGTAGCATCAATTGAACCACAGTAGAAATTTTATCATGGCACAGCAGCAGTCAGTCATGGGCTATGCACAAGACAGGGTCTGGGCCAGCATTTACAGCTTTGAATTTAAGTTCAAATTAAGAGTTGGGTAAGGGACTAGTGTATGCCTGCTGTGCTGGGAGCCTTGATACCTCATGCAACAGCTCAAACCACTTTTCTGCTCTGTGACACTCAGGTGGCACAAATATGAGCTTAGCAAACTACTACTGTTAGAAAAATTTAAGAATAGTAACACAGGTAGTTGACTAAAAATAAGTGCAGACCTGCTGGTCAAGAAGACCCACTGCTACAGACAACACACATGAAGGATATAAAACATTTCCAAAAGTTAGGGGCAGACACAAGGAATATTTGCATTAACTAACCTACAGTAGAAGTTTAAAAATAGCACAGCTGCAGTCAGCGATGGGCCATGCATAAGATAGGGTCTGGATCAGCAATTACATATTTGAATTTAAGTTCAAATGAAGATGTGGGTGAGGGACTGGTGTAGGAGGAAATGTGACATCAATTTCCACAGAGTAGAAGTAGTATAATGGAGCTCTGAGACTCCTTCCACTACAGGCAACCCACCAGATGAAGACCCAAGTTAGAGTCTCCACAGTAGCAACAGTACTCACAGAAGCCACAACAAAGGTGTCACAAACTGCAATAATGCCAGATCAATGCAGCACACTAAAAACTACACCATCTCCTAATCTGCCTAGCCTGTGGTTGGGGTGCAAAAGTTATTAGAGAGCCATGACTTTTTCATCTTGATGAAAGTTAGGCGGTCTACACTTTCAGGGCACAGCCAGATGACCTTATCCATCAGGACCCAAACAGCAGTGCTGAAAACACGTTCTGAGAGAACGCTGGCTACAGGGCTTTACAAAACGTCAAAGATGTGATGTGTGAGCTCAGGCCACTCTTCCATTTTTAAGGACCAAAATGGAAAAAGGTCCAAATTTCCACTAATGGCATTGATATTGAGCTTGAGATATTCCTGCACCATCCTCTCCAGTCGTTCACTATGTGTCAGACTTGTACTCTGTTCTGCTGGTGCATGAGTTGGTCTCAAAAAATGTAAAACGACTCACAGAAATTGTTTCTGCCACTTACAGCTGCTGCTGCTGCTAATGTTTTTGTGCTGAAGATTCGACGATCCCGGGGTTGGAAGTCTAGAACTACAAGACACACTATGTGCCTCACTGCTGTCTTCAGGAAAACTACTCTTAAGATTATCTACAAGCTTGCTTCCATACTCCAGTATGCATATGTCCCTTTCCAGGGGGGGAGAATCTGGCAAAATTTACTCTTGTAAAATGGATCTAACAGAATGACAACCCAGTAGTCAGCCCTATTTCTAATCCTAACAATATGGGCATCATGATGCAGGTAGGGCAGAAAAAATGCACTTATGTGTCAGGTGCTTCCATGAGGTCCAATGTGCGTTTTGCTGCTGGCTTCTTCCGGGGGCGTGGGTATGTGAGGGGAGGTGGTCTATTTAAATATATCCCGAGCCAATGGATATAAGAGAAAATAGCCCAATGACACATATGGCACTACAGCGCATGACGCTTCTGCCGAGATCTTGGCACATGCTCCGCCCCTGGCAGCCATTTTCCCGGAGTCCATCGCATAGGAAACAATGCAAGTGCTGGGGCTCTGGCCTTTCAAAAAATGTCAGCAGAACCCCTGCAGCATGGAACACCTGCAGCACGGAACATCCGCAGCGGCGTGCCGAACAACCCCTCATCCCAGCTTGCAGACTGTGACCCTGTTCCACTGCGACCGGTAAGGTATATCCGCATTATAAGATGCACTCACATTTTCCCCCATATTTTGGTGAAAAAGAGCATCTTATAAACTGAAAAATACAGTACTTCATTTGTTTTTGTGGTGCTCCCCTGTGAGGCACTCTGTTCATTTAATATTGTGTTTTTGCGCTTTTTAAAAATAATTATTAATAAAGTTTCATTAATTTTTAATATTATGGATCTCTTCAGAATTTCTGGTGTTATTGGATACCAGAATATGTTGCTATAGCTAACTTCGAACACTAAGCCTATTTCCCCTTCCACCACGACCTCGCATTTTCCCATTCATGTAGGATGTACCCTTCCCTTCTTTTAGCCAGCTGTTTCACAACCCTAGGCCCAGACCTGTCAGTCACCTGTCACTAAATTAACAATCAGTATTTATGTGCTGAGATACCGTGCCTGGACCACAGAATTAGCAGAAAAGATTTATATGCTGACATGTGGACTGGTGTCTGAACAGCACAATTAGCACAAAGGATTTAGATGATGAAATGTGGACTGGTGTCTGTCTGGACCACGCAAATAGCACAAAGGATTTAGATGCTGAAATGTGGACTGCTGGCCGGACCACACAATTAGCACAAAAGATTTAGATGCTGAAAAGTGGACTGCTGGCTGGACCACACAATTAGCACAAAGGATTTAGTTCATGAAATGTGGACTGGTGTTTGGAACACACAATTAACACAAAGGATTTCTGAAATGTGGACTGCTGGCTGGACCACACAGTTATCACACAGGATTTAGATGCTGAAATGTGGACTGGTGTCTGGACCACGCAATTAGCACAAAGAATTGATATGCTGGAAGGTCGACTTGAGACAGGATCCTATCTATCTGAGCCAGCTGATAATAGACCAACTAGCTAACTACCTGACTACTTGCAGCAGCAGGCTCACTACTCCACGCTATTACAATGTAAAAATTACGCTGAAACCACATGTCAGCTTTTTATATAGAGAGGGACATCTGACTTCGGCAACCAATGACACAAGCCCTTCTGTCTGGATGTTTTGGATGGTTTCTGCACCTTGATTGGCTGCCAGAATCTATACAAATTAAGTTAATAAAAAAAAAAGAATAACAGTCTGCCGCTCCTCTGACCTCTCCCCACCCCCTCCCCTCATCAAACACGTCCCCCCAGGTTCATCATACAGCACCACTATCCTAGCCAATAACCTAACAAAATCATTAGTGGAAACCTGTTCATTTACCAAACTTTGGCCAAATTTTGCTGATTTTAAGGAAAATACTTTGGAAGCCGAACACAAACACAAATCTGCAACATTCCTGCCAGACTTGAGAATGGCGAATGCTTTCCGAACAAGTTTGCTCATCTCTGCTTAAAAGGCGTTTTCAAATCATTGTACAGCTGCTGCGTTTCCACGGGTTTCATAACCGACAAACATGAAGATAGCATAATCTGTATATACCTCTCGCACTGTTGTGTATGGAAGGGATTTAATCAAACGTGGTTTTTATTCAACACGTTTCAAAGTCTCAAGCACTTCTTCTTCAGAAAATGACCACAAATGGTCATTTCCTGAAGAAGATGTTCTTGACATTTTGAAGCGTGTTGAATAAAAAAATGCATGTTTGAATAAATCTCTGAGCATTGACGTCTTCCATACAAAGCAGCACAGGAGGTATTCACAAATTATTCCTATCTTGACACCTTAAAGAACTCCTATCAACATTTTTATCCTTTTAATATATTGCAATCATCATAATATATAACACTGTGTACTTACAATAGGCCATGTTGCCTCTATGACACCATGTGATTAAAAAATGACTAGCTGATCTATGTAAAAACAGGAGGTCAATTTTCCCTGTATAACTCATCAGTCACTGCAAAAGTCCCTGGCTGGGGAATAGCAGAACAGTTGGTTCAGGAGTTGAAGGGGGAATGATAAATGCAGGGAGAAGAGACTTTCTATTTCCACACAGTGCAGAGAAAAGAGAAGAATTAAGGCTGGTTTCACACTTGCGTTTTTTTGCGCTGTGTTTTTGCTCAAAAAAACGCATGCGTTTTTTTTTCCTATACTTAACATGTGTGCGCATAGACATGCGTTTGTACGCATTTGTACGCGCATGCGTTTTTTGTAGTGTGCTCCCGGGCGCACAAAATGCATCCTGTTGCATTTTTTGTGCATCAGACCTGGCTCAAAAAAACCGCATGTGCACGCAATGCGCACAAAATTCACCCAAAAACACATTATAGTCTATGGGAGCGCTGACGTCAGCGCAAAAAAACGCATGTTTTTTTAAAAAAACAATGCGCAAAAGCACAAAAAAAAACATAAAAATGCATGATGCATTTTTTATGTGCGTTTGCAGTGCGCACGCAGCGCAAAAAAAAGGAAGTGTCAAAGTAGCCTAACAGGGTAGAAATGCAAAATGAGCAATTGTAAATACACACTGCTATATAATATGATGACTACAATATATTAAGAGGATAAAAACTTTGATGACAGTACTTCTTTATGTTAAACCAAACGGCTACTCTTATAGTTAAGTTATGTTAGTGTCCATAACTATCCTTGGATTTGACATTTAAAATACAAGCGGTCACTTTTCTACTTTTACTGGTATTTTGCGATGATAAAGGAAACATTTCTGGGGAAAATGGTTATCAGAGCTTAACTGAACCATCTGGGGAGGATGAGGAGATTTGTTCTGGGTCCTATTACCTTACTTTTTGACCCATTCCATGGAAGTGAAGAGTTGGGGGCATCATTGGCCTCATCTGCCCAGGGAACCAAAATACCTTGTCCCGACCCTGACAAAAAACTGACTTAAGTGCATTTATTTCACCCCACTTTTTAAATATATAATCTGGTAAAATGCATGGTGACAAATCATTAAGCAAAAAATAAGCCTCTCTATTGTTGAAGGAAAAATAAAGCTATTGCTCTTGGGAGAAAAATTTAGCAATGAGGTAGTCAACTAAATTTGGCCTACAGATATGCTTTGAAATACTGTAGGCTAATAGGTGTTAGTGAGAGCATATTTTTGAGATGCTCAACTACAAATTTTTGACCTTTCCAAATTATATTTACCCCATCATGCATGCTACTCAAGCCATTAACTTATCTTGCCTAATTTCTTTTCATTTCACTATTAACCTATGATATCCTTATATATATTTTGCGAAATAAAATACATTTACTTTCTTAGCTGCTCTGTAGTGAGAAGTAAACATAAATGACAATTTGTAGATTGGAAACTTACCACTCCTGGTAAAATATTTTGAAGAACCTCGGTTAAAAGGCCATCCAAGATCCCCGATAGTAATCTATGTCATTGAAATCACAATACTTCTTAGTTTGTGAAATATTTAATATCCAAATTTAGAGAAGGAAATGTAGCTGCTGCTCCTCACCCTCTTAGTAGCCTTATGTTTATTCCCCCAAGTAGAGCTTGACAGTCTTCGATAACCAACCGGGGAACTCCTGATGCCTCCTGAGTCAGTCTGGTTCTTGCTGTAATATTTACTTCCACCAAGATATCAAGAAATCCTAGAAGACTAAAATCACAAATATTTGTTTTATAAATGTCACCTTTTCATGAAAATGTATGATTAAAAATGTTTTGAAAAAAAAAATTCTTAATTACAATATTAATCATATTGACACCCAACAGATTAATTGCAGAAGTTGCTGCAACTTAAAGGAAAACCATAATCGGAAATTACCTATTGTTTAATCATATTTTGTGTTTCATGCATGTTTGAAAAAAAAATGGAAACGATTATTTCTTTCATATCACTGTTTTTATTAAAAACAAATATTGCAATTTTCACACTGGCCACAGGGGCTTTTTTAGATAAGTATTTTTTGTTCTTTCAGAAAGAATTTTAAGCAATGTTACTTAGCAATAAAGATTGTCATGTAATGACAGGCAACACCTCTATACACACAGCTAATTACAAAGCCTCCCTCAATCACTGTAGGCAATGTCATAGATTTCTCTCACTCTCCCTCCCTTCACAATGATCTTTGCACAGACTCATTGGCACTCCAATGCAAAAATTAGGTCAAGGTCTGACCATTTGGCCAGTGTCAGACTCATAGGTTGAATTGACACTGAGGGGCCAAAATGCACCTACAGTATATATAAATATCTGTTAAGACATTATCCCCATTATAGTGAAGTGTTGACCATAAAAAGCAAGTGACTTTGGCACATTTAGTGTGCCATCGCAGTATCATAGCTACCGGGGGACAGAGGGGGCCATCGCCCCGGGCCCCGTGCTCTTAGGGGGCCCACCCGGAGCTACGGTTACATTCTGCGCCGATACAGTTACATTCTGCGGCAGAGCAGGGAGAATTGATCTCCCTGGTCAGCCCCTGGCTGCTATGGGACCCCTGAGAAGGCAGAGTGGGAGAAGAGGGTTGTATTGACAATCCAACACAATGGGCAGCACTTTGAACACATTTTATGAGTGGTCATAAACTTGTAAATAACTCATGAAAGAATAAAATTACGTTAAATCCAAGCACACCATTGTTTTTCTTGGTCACCACTCATCTTGAAAAGTATCCTCCCTCCCATATACTATTGTGCCACAAACAGATAGTTGATATCACCAACCATTCCCATTTTATTTAGGTGTATCCATATAAATGGCCCACTCTGTATGTAGGCTGCCTATGGTGGTGCATTATACTATACAGGCTGCCTGTAAAGGTGAATAATACTATACAGGCTGCCTATGGGGGTGCATTATACTATACAGGCACCTATGCTATGGGGGTACTTTATACTACACAGGCTGCCTATGGGGGTTCATTATACTATAGAGGCTGCCTATGGGGTGCATTACATTGGGGGCTGCATTATACTATAGAGGCTGCCTATGGGGGTGCATTATATTAGGTGCTGCATTATACTATAGTGGCTGCCGATGGGGGTGCATTATATTAGGTGCTGCATTATACTATAAAGTCTGGCTATGGGGGTGGATTATATTAGGGGCTGCATTATACTATAGAGTCTGCCTACGAGGGTGTATTATATTAGGGGCTGCATTATACTATAGAGTTTGCTTATGGGGGTGCATTATATTGGAAGCTGCATTATGCTATAGAGTCTGCCTATAGGGGTGCATTATGTTATGGGCAGCACGGTGGCTCAGTGGTTAGCACTGCAGCCTTGCAGCGCTGGAGTCCAGGGTTCGAATCCCACCAAGGACAACATCTGCAAGGAGTTTGTATGTTCTCCCCGTGTTTGCGTGGGTTTCCTCCGGGTACTCCGGTTTCCTCCCACATTCCAAAGACATAGTGAATTTAGATTGTGAGCCCCATCGGGGACAGTGATGATAATGTGTGCAAACTGTAAAGCGCTGCGGAATATGTTAGGGCTATATAAAAATAAAGATTATTATTATTATGGACTGCATTATTTTATTGAGTCTGCCTATGGGGGTGCATTATATTAGGGGCTGCATTGTGCTACAGAGTCTGCCTATGGGGGTGAATTATATTACAGGCTGCATTTACCATAGAGGCTGCGTATGGGAAGTGCATTATACTATAGAGTCTGCCTATGGGGAGTGCATTATACTATAGAGTCTGCCTATGGAGGGGTACATTATACTATAGAGTCTATGCATGGGGCTGCTTTATACTAGAGTCTGCCTATGAAGGGTACATTATACTATACAGTCTGTTTTTGGGGGGTGCATTATATTATATAGAGTCTGCTTATGGGGGGAGCATTATACTGTATGGAGACCTGTGGGGAGTGCATTATACAATATTGAGGACTATATTGTGGCTTGTCTGGTGTATTATACTATATGGAGGCTATCTAGGGGGCCATCATACAGTGTTGAGATTAGTGTTAGAGCTATCAAACAGTTTGGTGGATACTAAGGGGTCAGTATATACAGCGCTGGCAAAAATTAAGAGAGGACTGCAAAATTTTCAGTTTGTCTGATTTTTCTCTTTATAGGGATATTTTTGAGTAAAATGTAAATTGTTCTTTTATTCTATAAACTACTGACAACATGTCTTCGAATTTCCAAGCAATAAATTTTGTATTTTTTTTCTAAAAATGAGAAATTGTCAAAATTAAATAAAAGAACCAGTGCTTTCAGACCTCAAATAATGCAAAGAAAACAAGTTCATAATAATTTAGAAACAACCATACTAACGTTTTAACTCCGGAAGAGTTCAGAAATCAATATTTTGTGGAATAACCATGATTTATAATCACAGCTTTCATGTGTCTTGGCATGCTTTCCACCAGTCTTTCACACTGCTCCTGGCGCAAAAATTTAAGCAGTTCTTCTTTGTGTGATGGCTTGTGACTATCCATCATCCACTTGGTTACATTCCAGAGGTTTTCAATGGGGTTCAGGTCTGGAGATTGGGCTGTCCATGACAGTTTTGATGTGGTGGTCTCTTAATTTTTGCCAGAGCTCTATACAGTGAGGGGTCATTAGACTGTATAACAGAGCATAATATTGTGCAGAGGGAGCTTTAAAGGGGGGAGACTTGGGACATTATTAAATGTAAAGTGGGCACTTATTGTTGTAGGGGAACTCAGGTTACTGGGACTGTCAGGGCATTATTACTCTCTAGGGGACAAAATGTGGGCACTGTTTTCTAGGGCACTTGCAAGGGGCATTACTATATTCTAGAGGTTTGTTTTACCGTCTAGAGGGCTCACAGAACCACCCAGCAGGTGCAGTAATAGGGACACATAGCTACAGCAGCGGCTCAGCGCTGGGTTATCAGCAGGATGATGAGTTTGTGCAGGATGGGAATAGATGGGGACGGTGCAGGAAATGTGAGAAGTGAAACGTGTCTTTTTTGTAATCTCTGCAGTCGAGTCCTGGCTGGAGAAGTCGTCATGTCGGTCTGGGCCAGATGGAGAAGAGGTGAAAAGTGAACGATTCCATCGGAAAGAATGTCTGCGGTAAGCCATTATCTGTAACTGTGCTGTGATCTCTTAAATGTTCTGTAGGACTGGTATTTACCTCTGACCATATAGCGGTAATATCAATGTTGGTCTTTATTTAGAGATTGCTTCAGCAACAGAGCGGTCATCTGCTGAGGTTTTACAAGGGTGCGTCACTGAGTTGTAATCAAAGTTACCTGGTAGGGGCCCACTGAGAAGTTTCACCCCCCCATACCAAAATCCCTAGCTACGCCTCTGTGCCATCGCCATAACTGTGATGTACAATTACGGTGGTTTCAATTAAAGTTTTCCTCCTCCTAGTCGCAGGAGACATTGCTCCCAACCCTGGTCCCCCATGTTATAGAAAGTCAAACCCCCCAACTGCTAGACTCAGAAACCCATCTAATCTTATAAATATTCCCTGCCTGCCATCTGTCTCTCTTAATTGTGCCCTTTGGAATTCTCGCTCATTGTGTAACAAACTCTCCTTCATTCATGACTTTTTCCTTTCTAATTCTCTTAACCTTCTGTCTCTTAGGCCTCTTTCACACATCAGGTTTTCGCCGTCAGGCGCGATCCGGCGCTTTTGACAGAAACCGGATCCGGCGAAATGCAATGCCGGATCTGGTTCCCCCCCATTGACTTGCATTAGAGTCGGATCGAGCCGGATGGCCATGCGTTTCATCTGATTTTCGCCGGATCCGGCAATGTGACGCGATCCGGCGTCTGGAAAAAACGGCTACTGTAACGTTTTTTGTCTCTGGCGAAAAAGCCGGACACGCCGGATCCGGCGTGTCTGGCTTTTTCATACAATGAAAGCCTATGAGCGCCGCAATGCGCCTGATCCGGCGACAGCCGGATCCGGTGGCCGGATCCGGTTTTTTTGGTCTGAGCATGCTCAGTAGCTCTGCCCACAAGACATATATAAAAGCAAGACAGTGGGACCCTCAGCCATACCCAACATGCCACCCAAGCCAAGAACCAGGAGCAGGAGAAGGCAGCAGACATCTGCAGCAGCACCATCAGCACCACCCCAAATGGAGCAGCATGCTGAACAACGGGAGGGGAGTCCAGCAGCAGATGAGAGACGGTAATTATCAAATCCCCCATTCCTCCAAACTAGGGCTATGGAATATCAAGATATTCATTGGCCCTTTGTTTCTCTTTATTCAACAGCCGCCCAATAGATGCAGCAGCAGCAGCAGCAATGGCAGCAGCAGGAACACCACCCACAGCCATGGAGTCTGGCCATCAGGAAGACAGCACATCTTCTTCTGGGAGCCCTCCCTCGCATCGTCAGCGTTTGACGGTAAGTTTTTATTTCCAAAATCCATCATCTCTGTAATATATGTCTATTCATTGCCTTTTATTTCAAAACAGGAATCACAAGATGAAGAGGAGCTCCCAGAAGAAGAAGGAAGGGGTGGACAGACACTTGGAGTGGGCTCACAATTGGTAAGTTTTTTGCATCAAACGCAGAAACACAACATCACACCACACACAACACATAGAAAACAATGTTCTGCAGACCACACACAGCAAACAAATGCCTACATCCAAAGACATAACATTTTTTGTTTTCTTCTCTAGTCTTCCCAATCTGGTGCTCGGCCAAGAGGTCCTCGCAGTGCCTCCCAGGGTCGTCGGCGACAGCAACGCGGCGGTCACCAGCGTGTAAGTATAAATATTTTTGCTTTGTTTTTTTGCACTTTTTATTTCATTTCTTTTGTGGAGGCTAATTATGTTATTTTTGTCTTTTTCTTTAACAGCCTTCACAGCGTGCTCCCGACTCTGACGGTGAGGATGGAGGAATTGATGTGGACCACCTCATCGATCTCGTCAGAGAAAGGGAGCCGCTCTGGAATATGGCTGACCGCCGCCACGCTGACCTTATCGTTACCCGACGACTCTGTGAGGAAATCTGTTCGCTCCTTGTGGACCGCTGGGAGGACCTCGAAGCTCGGGCCCAGATTAAAGAGCGTAAGTATATACAGTACCGGTTGCTTGATTTAAACCAGTGTTTCCCGAACTCCAGTCCTCGTGGTCCCCACGGATCATGTGTTCAGGATTTCTATTTACTTTGGAAATCCTGAAAACATGACCCCTGGGGACCATGAGGACTGGAGTTTGGGAAACACTGATGTTGTATACTAACCACTTTGTCCTTTCTCGTTTCAGGGGAGAGAATTGTGAAGCGGTGGCGGTCTGTGAGGGATCGTTTCAAGAAGGAGTTCAATAAAGAGATGCGGGCCCCGAGTGGATCTGGAGGACGCAGGAGCAAGTACAAGTACGCACGAGCCCTGTCGTTCCTCCGGGATACAATGCTCACCAGAAGGTAAATATTACACACCACATGTGACAAAAAAATGTTTAGATGTAACTTTTTTTTTTCAGCCAGGGCCATACCATGTCACTATTTTAATTGTTTTTTTTTCTCTTTATTCCACAGCACGGTGAGCAGCACTCGGGAGCCTGCACGATTGGACCCTTCTGAGGCGATCCCTGAGGAGACCGGCACCGAGGGACACTTCGACCGCCCCGGTACATCTGCACCTTCCCAGCCTTCCCACACATTCGACCCATCTGTCCCATCCACCAGCACAGGAGCATCGTGGCCGCCTACATTACATGAAGCTGCTGGTGAGGAGATCCGGTTTTGTCTGTCAAGAACAAGACAGATCCGGCAGAAAACCGGATCCGGCACATCAGGTTTTACAAAACATTTGCCGGATCCGGCGTTCCGGCACGACGCCGGATCGCGCCTGACGCCGAAAACCTGATGTGTGAAAGTAGCCTTACTGAAACCTGGATCCAACAGTCAGACTCTACCGCTGCTGCTGCTCTTTCATATGGTGGACTACACTTCTCTCATACCCCAAGATTAGACAATAGAGTAGGTGGAGGTGTTGGTCTGCTCCTATCATCAAAATGTACCTTTCAGGTTATCCCTCAAGTACCCTCACTTGTCTTCCCTTCTTTTGAGGTCCATGCCGTCAGACTCTACACCCCCTTCTCCATGCGAGTGGCGGTGGTATATCGTCCTCCCGGCCCCTCCCATCATTTCCTGGATCATTTTGCCACTTGGCTTCCACATTATCTCTCCTGTGACATCCCTACCCTCATCATGGGCGATTTCAACATCCCCATTGCTCTTCCCCTCTCCCCATCTGCTACTCACCTTTTATCTCTAACCTCCTCATTTGGCCTTTTGCAGATTACTAATTCTCCAATGCATGAAGACGGAAACTCCCTCGACTTGGTCTTCTCTCGGCTTTGTGCGGTGGATGATTTTGCAAACTCCCCACTCCCGCTCTCTGACCACAACCTTCTTTCATTCTCTATCAAGAACTGCCAGGCTGCTCAGGTCACCCCCACTGTCCATATTTATAGAAACATACTGGCCATTAACACCCAGAAACTTATGAAGAACTTGCAGTCTTCATTGACCCCTATCTCCTCCCTCTCATGTCCTCATTCTGCATTGAAGCATTACCATGAAACACTTCAAAGTGCCCTGGATGAATTTGCTCCTCCTATACATAGAACACCACAACACAGACGGCGACAACCCTGGCACAACCTGCAAACACGTTTCCTGCAGCGGTGCTCCAGGTGCGCCGAACGTCTGTGGAGAAAATCCAATCTACCCGAAGATTTCATCCATTATAAGTGTATGCTTCGAACCTACCACACTGCCCTTCACCTCTCAAAACAAACCTATTTCAACACCCTCATCACTTCACTGTCCGATAACCCTAAACGTCTCTTTGACAATTTTCATTCTCTACTCAACCCAAGAGTACAGGCCCCAACCACGGAGCTTCGAGCTGACGATCTGGCCAATTACTTCAAAGAAAAAATTGACCAGATCCGACAAGAAATTATCTGCCAATCACCTCATACCATGCACTGTCCTCCCTCCCCCACTGCATCTAGCTCACTCTCTGATTTTGAACCAGTCACAGAAGAAGAAGTAAGCAGGCTCCTTGCATCTTCTCGCCCAACCACTTGCACCAGTGACCCATTTCCGTCACATCTCCTCCAGTCCCTTTCCCCCTGCTGTCACCCCTCACCTAACTAAAATATTTAACCTCTCTCTCTCTTCTGGTATCTTTCCCTCCTCATTTAAGCATGCCATCATACATCCACTACTTAAAAAACCATCCCTCGACCAAAACTGTGCCGCTAACTATAGACCTGTCTCTAATCTTCCCTTCATCTCTAAACTCCTGGAACACCTGGTCCACTCCCGTCTTATCCGCTATCACTTTGATAACTCTCTTCTCAACCCTCTCCAATCTGGTTTCCGCTTTTTAGACTCTACTGAAACTGCCCTCACTAAAGTCTCTAATGATCTGCTAACAGCTATATCAAATGGTCATTACTCCATGCTAATTCTGTTGGATCTCTCTGCAGCATTCAACACTGTGGATCATCAGCTCCTCCTCACTATGCTCCATTCCATTGGCCTCAAGGACACCATTCTTTCCTGGTTCTCCTATCTCTCTGACCGCTCCTTTACTGTATCTTTTGCTGGCTCCTCCTCCTCTCATCTTCCCCTTTCTGTTGGGGTTCCTCAAGGATCAGTCCTAGGCCCCCTCCTCTTCTCTTTGTATACTGCCCTTATTGGTCAAACAATCAGTAGATTTGGTTTCCAGTACCATCTCTATGCTGACAACACCCAATTATACGTTTCTTCTCCTGACATCACGCCAGCCTTTCTAGAAAACACCGGCGATTGTCTAAACGCTGTGTCTAACATCATGTCCTCACTATATCTGAAACTGAACCTGTCAAAGACTGAACTCCTTGTGTTTCCTCCCTCTACTAATGTACCTATACCCGATATTGCCATTTCCGTGTGTGGTTCTACTATTACTCCCCAGCAACATGCCCGCTGTCTTGGAGTCATACTTGACTCCGAGCTTTCCTTTGTCCCCCACATACGATCACTGGCTCGCTCTTGTTATCTGCACCTCAAAAACATTTCTAGAATTAGACCTTTTCTTACTTTTGACTCCGCAAAAACTCTTACTGTTTCTCTTATTCTTTCTCGTTTCGACTATTGTAACTCCCTTCTAATCGGTCTCCCTCTTACCAAACTCTCCCCCCTCCAATCTGTCTTGAATGCTGCTGCCAGGATCATATTCCTCGCCAATCGTTACACCGATGCCTCTACCTTGTGCCAGTCATTACACTGGCTACCCATCCACTCCAGAATCCAGTACAAACTTATTACCCTCACCCACAAAGCTCTTCATGGCTCAGCACCACCCTACATCTCCTCCCTTGTTTCAGTATACCATCCTACCCGCACTCTCCGTTCTGCTGATGACCTGAGGTTAGCGTACTCAATAATCAGAACCTCCCACTCCCGTCTCCAAGACTGTACACGGTGCTGCGCCAATTCTTTGGAATGCACTTCCCAGGTCAATACGATTAATCCCCAATCCCCACAATTTTAAACGTGCCCTGAAAACGCATTTATTCAGACTGGCCTATCGCCTCCACACATTAACCTAATCTATCCCTTTGTGGTACAGCCAAAAGTTTTTACCATAACCAGGTTCCCCGCATTATGTTCCCACATGCTTTATGCATCCATTAGCCCTCTGCGTCTGTACTTTTACACACTTAACATTATGGTTGGTCCATACAATCAGGGCAACTGTTACCACCCACTTTTTTTTTCCTCATAGACTGTAAGCTTGCGAGCAGGGCCCTCATTCCTCTTGGTATCTGTTATGATCTATGTGATTATTGTTATACTGTAATGTCTATTGTCTGTACAAGTCCCCTCTGAAATGTAAAGTGCTGCGGAATATGTCGGCGCTATAGAAATAAAATTTATTATTATTATTATTATTATTATTATTATTAAGTTTTCACTTACCTTCTATCCACATTCTGTTGATCAGTACAGGTTGCAGCAGTCGGGATAGGATACAGGGATTGGTGACAACTTGTTTTTACCAAAATACCGCTTTAAGAGAATCTCTGTCACTGTGTAATATTATGCACAGGACATGGAGGAATTAAATTTCCAAATATTTAATTAAAGTAAACCTGACAACGTCCACATGTCCTATGAAGCAGCCCCATATCTTTATCCCATTCTTTCTTCTGCTTCCCACACGCTCCTTTCTTTTGTTTTCTTTTTATTTAATGAATATCCTCAAATGTGTCTATTTAATATGGAAGAGGTTATGCAAATAAGTGGGTGATTAGTCGAAGGGATGACACATCATCTGTGATAGATGATCTGTGGCAGCTGATCGCGCTAGACGTACTATCCCGTCCATGGGCATAGGGGCCCGGGTCCCATGGACGGATAGTACGTCTGATCTCAGAAAGGGGTTAAAACAGAGAAATATGTCACACAAAATAGGTAATAAGTAACATTTCCCACATGTCTACTTCAAATGAGCACAAATTTGGAAACAAATTTTTTTGTCACGAAGTTATAACAGTTGAAAGTTGACCAGCGATTTCTCATTTTTACAGCAAAATTTACAAAACCATTTTTTTAGGGACCACCTCACATTTGAAGTCACTTTGAGGGGTCTATATAGCATAAAATACCCAAAAGTGACACCATTCTAAAAACTGCACCCCTCATGCTGACAAAAACCACATTCAAGAAACTCATTAACCGTTCAGGTGATTCACAGGAGCAGAAGCAACGTGGGAGGAAAAAAATGAACATTTAACTTTTTAGTCACAAAATTGATTTTTTAGCAACAATATTTTTATTTTCACAAGGTTAAAAGGAGACAAAGGACAATTTCTCCTGAGTATGCTGATACCTAGAGTTGAGCGAAACGGGACGGTCAATTTCAAAAGTCGCCGACTTTCGCAAAAGTCGGGTTTCATGAAACGAAACCCGACCATAGCGTGAGGTTGGCCACGAGGTCGACGACCTGAGCGCCAAAGTTGCGTTTCAAAAGATGCTTCCATCGCCCTTTTTCAGCCAATGATGGAGGACATACACTGTGGGCAATGCGATGACATAGGCAGCGGTCATCACCATCTTTGAGAAGGGCATGCAAGTGATTGGCTTGCTTTGTGTGGCATCACAGGGGCTATAAAAGGGCGTGCATGCCTACCACCATCTTACTTCTGCTGATCTCAGAATAGGGAGAGCTGCTGCTGATTCTGTAGGGAGAGCGTTAGGCAGGGAAGAAGATACAAAAACTGCTTCTGCTGCTAGCGATTTTGCCTGTACAACACACCAGTTAGTGTGCAGTACAAGGGGAGGCTATATTTTGGTGCATCAGCTCTGTTGGTTATTAGGCTGCCTTATAAAGCTCCCTGATAGCTGCATATCTGTTTTCACACTACTGTGCAAACTGCTTTTTTAAAAGCAAAAATACTTTTCATCCTCTTTTTTGCCCAGTTACCAAGCGTTCATTTTTCCACACTTTTGTGTTCAGCAGTCCTGCTTATTAGGCTGCCTGCTGCCATGCTTGGACTGAGAGCATCATTGTCAGCTTGCTAATATCTCTAGGGAGAATCAAATTCTCCCCAGTCCTATATAGACATTTTATACACCATCCAATTTCAGCCTGTTATATTGAGGTGTAATCTACACTGGGCCTGAGATAACAGTTCAGTGTCCTCAAGTCTTTAGGGAGATTCAAATTCTCCCCAGTCCTATATAGACATTTTTTACACCATCCAATTTCAGCCTGTTATATTGAGGTGTAATCTACACTGGGCCTGAGATATTAGTTCAGTGTCCTCAAGTCTGTAGGGAGATTCAAATTCTCTCCAATGCTATATACACCTTGTAGCTTGTTTTACAGTACCATATTGCTGGTGGTATTTTGGGTACATTTTCCCAAAAATGAGGAAATGTGTTGGAAGAGGACGTGGAAGTGGGCGGGGGTTGCCAGCTGGTAATGATGGTGTTGGTGGTGGTGGTGGATCTGCTGGTAGTGGCAAAAGCACAATAGCACCTATTGCAGGAGGTGTTGAGCCTGCGTCATCGTCTGGCTCCACAAGGCCTCGAAGGCTCCCTTTTCTGGGAGTAGGTAAACCACTTTTAAAGCCGGAGCTTCAGGAACAAGTTTTGGCTTACATTGCTGACACAGCCTCCAGCTCTATCGCCTCCTCTTCTGAACTTTCAAAAAATAAAAGCACTGAGTCGTCATTGGAGGCTCCTGGTCAGGAATCACACCTTTCCTTGTGCCCTTCACCCCTACCAAAAGTAAAGGATGTGGCAGGCCACACTACAGATTACTCCATGGAGCTCTTTTCTCATACCATGCCTGGGTTATCAAGTCAAATCGTGAATTACCCAGTCCAAGAAGAATCTGACATGGAGTGCACTGATGCACAGCCACTGCTAGATTTATCTGCTGGTACATTCACTCAGAGCACTACATTGTCCTCGCAGTGTACTGAGCCAGAATCTGACCCTGATGAAACTCAGGTGTCCCTTCCCGCATACTATACCACCTTACATGGTGACACAGAAGAAGGTGCACATGACATTGAAGAGGAGGTGATGGATTACCCAGTTGATGACCCAGATTGGCATCCATCAGGGGAAGAGGGTGCCGCTGCCAATAGCTCAGAAGAGGAGGAGGAGCATCCGCAGCAGGCATCGACATCGCAACAGCTGTTATCTGGCAGGCCCGGAGCAGTCCAAAAACGGGTTACAAAAACCAAAAGAGTTGCAGGACAGCTAGGCCAGATGGTCAAATTGGCACAGCGTGCAAGGCCTCAAAATGTCTTCCATAGTAGGAAGAGTGCAGTGTGGTACTTTTTTGAACAAAATCCTAATGATCAGGCAAAGGTTATCTGTAAGAAGTGTGCAAAAGCCTTTAGCCGAGGGAAAAATCTGAGAAATTTGAATACCAGTTGCATGCTTAGACATTTAACCACCATGCACTTGCAAGCGTGGATGGACTACCAAACCTCACATACCACATGTGCAACTGCTCCCAATAAAGGTAGTCAGCAACGCTACATCATTTCCCCCACTGTAAGCCCACCGGTTAGCACAACACCAGCAGCAAATGTTGAGGTGTCGTCGCAAGGCCAAAGCAGTCAGGGAATCACAATGTTATTGCTACGAAAGACTGAATCTAGGCAATCAGAAAGAACACCAACTCCATCACCATCTTCAACCCTCTCTCAGTCCGCCATGTCCACTGCTAATTCCAACATATGAACCTCTCAAGTCCAGCTCACCCTACCAGAGACTATGAGTAGGACAAGAAAGTACTCATCCTTTCATCCACGTATACTGGGTTTGAACGCCCACATTGCCAAACTAATCTCGTTAGAGATGATGCCCTACCGGTTGGTTGAAAGCGAAGCTTTCTGCGAATTCATGGCCTACACAGTACCACGCTATGACCTACCCAGTCGGCACTTCTTTTCTCGCAAAGCCATCTCAGCTCTCCACCTTCATGTGAAAGACCGCATTGTCCATGCACTCAAGCAATCAGTGAGTGGAAAGGTGCACCTCACAACAGATGCATGGTCCAGTAGGTATGGCCAGGGCCATTACGTGTCCATCACTGCGCACTGGGTTAATGTGGTGGATGCAGGGTCCACAGGGGACAGCGGCAGTGGGAGAGTGCTGCCTAGCCCATGGTATAGGAAACAGTTGGCTGTAGGTGTTCGACCCTCCTCCTCCTCCAGAAGCGAAAGTTCGTCCTGAGAGCGCAGTCGCACGAGCACTCCATCCGCAGCTGCCAGTGTTGCACACTCGGTTTCCCACTATCGAACAGCTAGTGGTAAGCGTCAGCAGGCTGTGTTGAAGATGATGTCTTTGGGCAACAGACATACCGCGGAGGTACTGGCCGACTACTTGCAGTGACAAACTGAGTCATGGCTGGGCAGTCTACATCTTGAGGCAGGCAAGGTAGTTAGTGATAACGGCCGGAATTTTGTGGCAGCCATTAGCCCTTTCCAAACTCTGACACATACCTTGCCTGGATCACACCTTGAACCTGGTGGTGCAGTGCTTCCTCTATAAATATCCTGAGTTAACAGGCCTGCTCCAGAAGGTCCGAAGACTGTGCTCGCACATCCGCCGGTCGCCCGTACACTCCAGTCGTATGCAGAAGCTGCAGCGATTGCTCCAACTTCCCAAGCACCGCCTAATTATCGACGTTGCAACAAGGTGGAACTCCATCCTGCACATGGTTGAGAGCCTGTGTGATCAGAGGCAGGCTGTAATGCATTTGTGGGAGGATACACGACCAGGCACTTTGAGGGCAGACATGGAGTTGTCGGGTGTGCAGTGGTCGAAGCTGAAAGACCTCTGTAAAGTCCTTCAGTGTTTTGAGGAATGCACATGACTGGTAAGTGCAGACGACGCCATCATAAGATTGAGCATCCCACTTATGCGTCTGCTCATGTAAACTTTGACGCACATTAAGGAGTAGGCGTCTGCAGCCGAGGAGGATGAGGAAGAGGAGGAGGGAAGCCTTGATGACAGTCAGCCATTGTCTGCTCCGGGACCTCTCCTGGATGAGGTGGAGGAAGAAGAGGAGGAGGAGGATGATGATGGGTATTGTTATTTGGGGAGGAGGATGCTTCTCATGGGGCAAGAGAAAATGTTGGCGTGGCAAGGTCTGGTACAGGGTTTGTGCGTGACTGGAGGGATGTGGATTTGCCAGAAAGTACTCCTCCACCCAGCACTCGCAGTGCATCATTGACACATGGAACATTGGCCCACATGTCAGATTATGCCTTGCAGATCCTAAAAAGGGACCCCCGCATTGCCAAAATGATGAACGATGACGACTACTGGTTGGCCAGCATCCTGGATCCACGCTATAAAGGCAAATTCCAAAACATCATGCCACAGGAGAACCTTGAACTAATATTGGCTAACAAATAAGCAACTCTGGTAAACCGTTTGTTTGAGGCATTCCCAGCACACAGCAGCGGTGTTGGTTCTCCAACGAGCCATAGGGGGCAACATGGAAGAGGTGTTCGTGGTGCACACATCAGAAGTGGCGTTGGAGACAGGGGCTTCATGACCATATTGTTGACTGATTTTTCATAATACTGCATCGATTGAAAGTGACAAGAGACAGCAGTTGTCAACTATGGTTACAAACTACTTCTCATCCCATATCGATGTTCTCCCTCACAGGTCATTCCCCTTTGACTATTGGGCCTCTAAACTAGGTGCCTGGCCTGAATTGGCACAATGTGCCTTACAGGAGCTCGCTTGCCCTGCTGCTAGTGTGCTATCGGAAAGAGTCTTCAGTGCTGCTGGCTCAATCCTGACAGAAAAAAGGACCCGTCTGTCGACCCAAAATGTTGATGATCTAACCTTCATTAAAATGAACCATGCATGGGTTTCAAAGGATTTGGTCCCACCTTCCCCTGATGACACATAGGTTGCCAGAAAAATGGCTCGCTTTTGCGCTCCTCTTCCTCGGACTTCTCCAGTTCCTCCATTTGCAGCTGCTGAATGTCCAACATCAACATATGCCATTTTTTAAACCTCCCTAACTGGGCTGCCTCTCCCCCCCCATGGCCGGGGTCACCACCTAGCGCTCGCAACCATGCGAGTGCCATTGCCCTGGACAGGTGGGTGGGCCGACTCTTGGGCGCCGGCACTGGCACAGGGTCGCTCATAGTGCAATCAAGTGTCTCTGACGGTGGGGGTGCACACCCGCCGTCAGACACACCGGCGTACTATGAGGGGCCCAGTGCCAGTACCGACGCCAACGAGTGGGCCCCCCTTGCTTGGGCAGGGCCCCAGCATTTACAATATTTACCTCTCCCTGCTCCTCCACTGTGTAGTCTGGGCTGTCAAATCCTTCCCTGGGACTGCCACTACAAATTTGGTGAACTGATAGATGATGGTTAAGACATAGCTATGCCCTGTCCTGCTGGCCGGGCTCTAGCTTCAGATGATCAATGGTTCCATTTCTTATGGACGTCGACTCACAATGGGATGCAGTGGTGGTTTATCATCAGCTTTTACAGTTTTCCTACTCACAGACGTGTGACATTCCTGCCCACATTTTTAAATGTGCCCTCTCATGCCAATCCAATAGAATCGCCTACAGCCTGTGGCTTCTGTCTTTTGCACTCCAAAGTTACCTGACAGATCATGATAGGCAGTGAGGACCATGTCTACATCTCTCCCTGTTTTCTCTGTCTCCACACACAAAGTAATTGAGGGTCAGCATCGCCTCTGAGAATTCTCCCGGGACTTTTTCCCCTGATTAGTAATTCCTAAATTTCTGCAATCACTCGACTTTATGTCTGTACTTTTATCCATCTCCTTTCCTTTTGCGGAGAGTCTGGACTGTTTTACTGAGACAGAAATATATATGAAGATTTAAAAATACCCCAACAGTGTATACTGGTGTACGCTTCAAAAACATTTCCTTTTTTCTACTTTTTAGATTGTTGTCTAATCCATACTGAGGCTGTGAGTGTCTTTGTCGGACTCCGGAAATAAAAACGGAGATTTTAAATGTTTAAACTATGCTATATATACCTTTTATCCGGTGATACTGTACCCTTTCTCAACTTTCTGCAATCTTGTCGAATCCATACTGTGCCTGAGACCGTCTGAGTCTGCCTCCTGATTAAAGATGAGTGGTGTTGAGTGGAACTGTTGGCCAAGTTCAAATTCTAGCTGTTTTGGGTGGTGTTAGATCCGTTCGTCAAACTACAACACTTTGATTAAAATTCGGCTGTTTGAGTTTCCGTTCGAGAACGGTTCGTTAAACAAAAGCGTATCTTTTTTTCACATTAATAATGGTTTTCAATGATAATAGACAGTTTTAGGGCATAGTAGTGGTGTCTGGTAGCCAGCCGTGTTGTACACCTGTGAAGGAGCTACACCATGTGTGTTTCTAATAATTTTTTACCGCATATTGTCCTGAAAATCTTTTTGGGCCTAGTAACTGTGTCTGCTACTCAGAAGAGGAGTCAACCCGTGAACCGAGCTATGCTGCCTGTTTATGAAAGAACCAGTTTTTGACTGCATTTATACCACTTAATACTTTGGGCATAGTAACTGTGTATGCTACTCAGCAGAGTTGGCCACCCGTGAACCAAGCTATGCAGCCTGTTTATGTAAGAACTGTGTGCTACTCAGCAGAGGAGCCCAGCTGTTAAGCAAGCTACAGCACCTGTGGTTTGGACACTTAATTCTTTCACATTCTTTCTGGAATGCCGTTTAGGCCTAATTCCGGAATTACAGTTGACCTGCACTTACTGGGAAATGCTTGTTTGCGGGGAAGAATTGTAATCCCAGATCCGCATCACTAACGGGGTTCAGCGTGTTATCCGCACCTGTAAGTGATACACGCTGGTCCTTTCATTGTAGCACGCGTACAGCCCCAGACATGTAAGGGCATGACAGACCTGTTATCCGCCGATCTCGAGTGCCAGAGCCTCGCGTGTCCCTCTAGTAAGCTGGACGCGGACCGCGGGGGCATGCCTGTGTCTCGTTCGTTAACGGAATTAAGCTTGCAATCTGTGCAGCTTTTTTGTGGATGGCATGGTTGAGGTTGCCCGTGTTGAGTCCAATTAAGCCGCAGGCTCCACTCCTGGTGGTGCCCTTCTGGACATTCATTTAAGGTTCAGCTTTGCAACCGTACTGCCCCCAGAAACCAAACACTTTTCCTGACAGTGACATTCTGGTCAAAGAGCGTGATGACATCACGTCTGTACGCCCTCTGCCTAAACAGTCCAAGTGCAGAGAGATGGAAGATGGGGATGACGAGGAGTCCAGACTAGTACAGGGATTCCCTAGCGAGGAGACTTATTTAATTGTATTAAAGGTTGGGAGCAATTTGTGTGGAGCATGATACTCTGGAGAATGATATCTGGGGCCCACCATACACTGGAGCATTCCAAAGGTGGACATCAGTCACTGGAGCAGCATTTACAGGGCCTATTATACACTGGAGCATTAGAAATGGGGCCCATTATATATGGAGCATTATTTGGGCCCATAAGACAGTGGAGCTTCATTCATGGTGAACAACTTATACTGTAGCATTATGTGGAGCTCATCATATACTGTATCGAACATTATATGGGACCAATGATTCTGTATGGAGAAATATACGGGCCTCATTACTCTGTATAGCGCACTATGCGGTGGCCATAATACTGTATGGAGGAATATAGTGTCTGCTTTTGGAGCTATTGGAGAATTTAAAACGGATATAAGTCATGTGATGTAAGAATTGAAGCATTTTTAATTGTACTGTACCACTATTTCTCTGCTGTATAAAAGGATCATGAATTGTGTAATGTGTTAAAGGAGCCCAGTGACACTCTTTGGCCCTAGGCCCACGAAAATCTGGAGCCAGCACTACCCCCCCACAACTTTAGCCAAATAACCCCCAGTTTTCAATGCCTAACTATTATTATAAAGTAAATTAAGGTTGACAAGCTTGAGGAATAAGAACTGATGTTTTTGGCATTAAAATGGGCACTCTAGGTGTGTTTCCTGTCCTCCACTCACTGCAGACTTTTCTTCCCCATTGACTTACATTGGGTTTCGTGTTTCAGTCGGCCTTCAACTTTTCACGATAATTGGCCGATTTTGTTCGACCCGACTATTGCGAAAGTCGGGTTTCGTGAAACTCGACTTGACCCGATAAAAGACAAAGTCGCTCATCTCTACTGATACCCCATATGTGGTGGAAAACCACTGTTTGAGTGCACGGCAGGGCTCGGAAGCGAAGGAGTGCCATTTGACTTTTTCAAACCAAAATTGGCTGGAACTGAGATCGCACGCCATGTCACATTTGGAGAGCCTCTGATGTACCTAAACAGTGGAAACCCCCCACTAGTGACCCCATTTTGGAAACTAGACCCCCAAAGGAACTTATCTAGATGTGTGTTGAGCACTTTGACCCCCCCAAGTGTTTCACTAAAGTTTATAACGCCCGGGCATGAAAATAAAAAATCCTATTTTTTCCACAATCATGAATTTAGTCCACATTTTTTTATTTTATCAAGGGTAACAGGAGAAATTGGACCCCAAAAGTTGTTGTGCAATTTGTCCTGAGGACGCTGATACCTCATTTATGGGGGGAACCACTGTTTGGGCACACGGCAGAGCTTGGAAGGGAAGGAGCGCCATTTGACTTTTTCAAGCCAAAATTGGCTGGAATTGAGATCGGACGCCATGTCCCATTTGGATAGCCCCTGATGTGCCTAAACAGTGGAAACAAGTGACCCCATTTTGGAAACTAGACCCCCCAAGGAACTTATCTAGATGTGTAGTGAGAATTTTTAACACCCAAGTGTTTCACTAAAGTTTATAATGCCCTGGCGTGAAAAAAAACATTTTTTTCCACAAAAATGATCTTTTAGTCCCCTATTTTTAATTTTCCCAAGGGTAACAAGAAAAATTAGACCCCAAAAGTTGTTGTCCAGTTTGTCCTGAGTACGCTGATAAGCTATATGTGGGAGAAAACTATTGTTTGAGCACATGTTGGAGCTCAGAATGGAAGTTGTGATGTTTTGGAATGCAGGCTTTGATGGAATGGTCTCCGGGCATCATGTTCCATTTGTAGAGCCCCTGATGTGCCTAAACAGTAAAAAATTCCACAAGTGCCCCCTTTTTGGAAACTGGACCCCCAAGGAACTTATCTAGATGTGTGGTGCAAACTTTGAACCCCCAAGTGTTTCACTAAAGTTTATAACGCCCGGTCATGAAAATAAAAAGTCCTATTTTTTCCCACAAAAATGATATTTTAGTCCCCAATTTTTAATTTTCCCAAGGGTAACAGGAGAAATTGGACCACAAAAGTTGTTGCCCAATTTGTCCTGAGTACGATGACACCCCATATGTGGGAACAAATACTGTTTGGGCACATGTCGGGGATCAGAAGGGAAGTAGTGACATTTTGGAATGCAGACTTTGATGGAATGGTCTGCGGGCGTCATGTTCTATTTGCAGAGCCCCTGATGTAAACAGTAAAAAAAAACCCACAAGTGCCCCCTTTTGGCAAACTAGACCCCCAGGAACTTATCTAGATGTGCTTAAACAGTGGTAATGCACAACAAGTGCCCCCTTTTTGGAAACTAGACCCCCAATTAACTTATCTAGATGTTCCTAAACAGTGGCAATGCCCAACAAGTGCCAACTTTTTGGAAACTAGACCCCTAAGGAACTTATCCAGATGTGCCCCCTTTTTGGAACTAATCTACTGTTTCCGGCAATGTAAATTTAAGTAAATTAGTAGTGCATGGAGGTGTGGTACAGTTTGAAGTAATGTTTCATACACATGCCAGGTTTTTCGGGGCAGGTTTCTCATTGATTAATGGTTTCCTTTCGTATTCCCCTTTTGTAGCACACTCGGCATCTTTTTTGCGGCTTACCTTTTTTATCAGTTGGCAGGACCGCCCCTGGGAAATGCTGACCTGGTATAATATGAGCACCTTCAGTTCCAGAAGTACTGGGGCCCGCTCCTTCCTGAGTGCCAAATATTAGGGCCTTAACCACTACCTCCTGGAATTGAAGGTATAACGTATCTGTGAGGCTTCCACATCGTGACAGCAGGAAAGCATTGAGCATTGCCATTTGTACGATGTGCACGGTGAGATTTTTGTACCACACATTGGGCTTTCTCAAAGCACTGTATGATTGGAGGATTTAATCAGAGAGATCAATGCCCCCATATTTTTGTTGCACCCCAGTACACAGGTCGGTTTGCTAACCTGTGCAGTGGTACCTTTTACAGTGCTGAGGGCGCTGCCATCACCGTGTATGGTGGTCAAGAGAAGGACATCCCTCTTGCCTTTGTACTTGACCACCAGGTGGTCGCTATATTGGACTCTGTTGTTACCCCTTCTGAGCATCTGCCCAAGTAGCATTTTCGGGAGGCCTCTCTGATTTTTGCGGACAGTATTGCAGGCTACAGTACCTCGCGCAGAGAGGGATTTATAGAGTGAGATGCTGGTTAAAAGCTATCTGTGTGGAGGTGATTACCTTTATCCAGCAGTGGGTACACCAAATCCCACACAATTTTTCCACTCACTCCCAGGACAGGGGGACATTCAGGGGTTTCTATCCTGGTGTCTGTTCCTCACACAGCTTATAAAGTTTAATTCAATACCTGGCCCTCTTGCTGGGCAGGTACTGACGGAATCTGAGCCTTCCCTTTAAATGAACTAGGGACTCAACCACGCAGATGTCCCTTTGGGGCACGTACACTTCAGCAAACTTTTTTGTTGAAATGTTCGATGACCGGCCGAACTTTGAACAGACGGTCAAAGTTGGGGTCATCTCATGGAGGACACTGTGCACTATTGGTATAATGCAGGAATTTGTGGATGGCCTCAAAATGTGTCCAGGCCATGACCATTCGGAACACTGGAGTGTTGTATAAAACATCAACACTCCAACATTGCCGAAGTTCTGGCTTCTTCAGAATCTCCATGTGAAGGACTAGGCCCCTAAACTGCATCATTTCTACATGAGAACAGTTAGAAAATGATGAACCAGGGTTTTGTGCCAAAAATTGATGAGCATATAAATTAGTTTGGTCCACCATGAGGTTAACAAAATCCTCAGAAAAAAGACTTTGAAAAATGTCTATTTCTGTGAGGTACTGTCAAACTTGATTCTTGATTCTGCCACAAAATCAGAAATCAGAGGCTCGTAATTTTCAGGGGGCGAGGTCCATACGAGGTCCGCAATGGGGTGCACTGGTTCATCTTCTGGAATGGTGGGCACTGCCTCATGTTCTGTCCGGGGATATCTGCGTGGCAGTTTCGCAGGACCCGAGGAGGAAGATGGAAGATGAGAAGGAGGAATCTGAAAAGTAAAGAAATGTGGGATCCTCTCACTCGCTATCAGTGTTGGAGGCAAGGAAAGCATATGCCTCCTCCACTGAATAGCGCTGTTGGGATGAACTTGACGGGCGGGACTTTTTTTTATGAGTATGGTGCTTGTGTTAAATACTTTACTTTTACTGTATATACCCTGCTCTGAGAAATATGTCTGAAGCAACATTTTTTGAGGCTGCAACCTGATCATAAAGCTCACCTTAAATAAGATTTTATCTGCTAGTGCATAGATTTCTGTAAAGCTTACAAACTGTGAGGCAGAGAATTCAGACGTTGCAGGGTCACTACTAAGAGCGCACATAGAAAACCATGGAGAAAGACAAGGGAGGAAATATGGTCATGGTCTAGGGTCAATCTCCCAGGAGATAGTGGATTAAAGCAAAAGGATAAGACAAAGGGATAGTCATAACATGGTCCAAAGGGTAGGCAAGCAGCAGAAGATGAGAACTCAGCAGAACAGAATCAGGTAAACAGGAAGCACAAACTACATCTCGAAGGGATCAGAGGCAGACAACTAAGTTAAGTAGCTGGGCCATCTCCAGAACAGAGAACATCTGAAGAAAAGTCCAGCACCTCCTGGTCACAGATTGGACTGCTGAGCTCTCAATCAAGGTTCTGACAGCTCAGCATGCCCATCACAAGATTGGATGGCCGAGCTGTCAATTAAAATACCAACAACTCAGCATGACCCAGATTCCATAGAGCAGCAAAACAGTCACTCACTGAGCGAAGGAATCGTGACAGTTTTAATGTCCAAAAAAACTAAAGTTTATTCCCCTTCATAAACTTTACAGCTCCAAAATGAATGCAGTCTTTCTTCAGCACAAAGCAATAACAAATAAGGCCTCTGGATAAGGTAAAGGAAATCAAACAGTCTTACCAACTTGCAGTTATAGCCACTTCTCAGTCTCTAACATAGACTGTCCACCATGAATAATCTTTCTCCAGCTCCAACACAACACACTCTGCTTAGCTAACCCAGCTGTCTGTTATTAGACCTCTATGACACAGACACATGTATGGGAGCGAACTGTACCACCCAGGGTCTTTTGGTGGCTCCTAAATCCCAGACCCCATATCCAGTCAAAATAAAAACCATCACACATTTAATTTAAATGTATTTTCTTACCTATTACCATTGATTGCCACTTTTGTGTATAGGTGCAGATGAACTCCAATACCAGGTAAAAGGTGCAAAGATATTTGTGGAAGTGTAAGGTCTATAATTCGTAGGCTGAAAGAAATCGTAAAAGTACAACAGCTCTTCAATGTAGCAATGACACTATGTATTCATTTCATACCATATATTGTATTCAGAAATAGTTTTGAGTGCCTTGGTATATGGCAATAGTTATGGCCAGCATTGAAGATATTCAAATACAACATTTCAGAGGGCTTCACATAAGTAATCAATATTAGATTGGTGAGGATCCATCCGGTCCAGGGGTTCTTTCTAATCAGCAGACTAAAGTGGCTTCAGTGATTCCCAGTGTAAAGGACCTCTACATATTTTACCCAAAACCATGCAGCTGGTATTGATGCTTGGCCTCATTCTATTTCTCAGCACTCTTTGCATTGCCACAATTGGTGGCAGTATCAATAATTAATTAGACCCTCACTAATCACACATTGATAGGTAGAAATATGCTATTTTAGTTATAGAAGACCTTCTAATACTGTGAAAAAAATAAGAAACGTGACTTCCTTTTTGACCATTACTGAAAAAAGACCAAGATCAAAGGTGTCCAGCTTTTGCTTTAATTTCATTCTTGCTGCTCCCTAGGGTATTCCATTTATTTTTTTTACTTTTTTTTAAATCCACCAGACGTTTTCATAAATATGTTGCAAATTTTTGGGCCTCAATCACACATCAGTATTTTTTGATCAGTATTTGTATGCCAAAACAAGGAGTCTCTTCAAAACACAGAATAGGTATCAATCTTTCAATTAAAGTTTTTCTTTGTAAGTTTCACTCCATGCTTTTGCATACAAACAATGGTGCAAAATACTGACAAAATACTGACGTGCGAATTGTACCTTATGGTCTTTACCCAAGGGCCATAACTAACAGGATTCTGTGGAGATATGTCTTTAGGCTGCTCTGCATTATTACTCTGTGAGCACTGCCCACTTTGTAAAGAATGCAAAAATTAGCACTAAATGAAGAGGCCGATATCACTGGAACCACATAATGGATTTAAAAAAGAAAAACAATGACCTACTTAGGGGAGCAGCAGGAATAAAATATGACATGAAAACTTTTCTGTGCTCTTTTGATAACTGACACATTTGCAGGTTCCTCTCAGCTTCCAGTTCACAGGCAGACAGGGCTGCAATATTGTTGCAATACAGCAGAGCAGACACAAGCAAAATGTTTTTGTAAGAAGACAAGTTTAATTTCTCTTGTTCTGTGGTGGTTACTTGTCTCACATTGGGAGTGCCTCCTTTAAAATAATCTCTGGAAGCAGAGTTATCTCCAGGCACCTGAGCCTGGAAGAGGTCACTTATATAAAGTGATAAAAGATTATTTCTTCGCAACAACTCAGCTGATATGTCACACACAGGGAGGACTGTTTACCGCAGTCTATAACCTGTTTTCCTATATTGATAGCTGAGATAGGTCCAATGTGGTGACAGGTTCCCTTTAACTGATGGCTTTTAGCTCTCATCATTAGCAGTCAGTGTGGAGGAAGGGGCAATACTTCAATGTTAGGAGTCAGGTTCCTGCGTCTGCTCTGCAGGAATCCAGACCCTTACATTCTGCGGTCTCTTGCTCTTTATCTACCGCAGAGGAGATTACCTTGCAGCAAATCTCTCCAGGGGCTAAGTCCCTCTGTCCTCCTACTGAGCATGCTCATGAGACGGTTTCCCATTGGAGATCGGGAGTCATGTGCTCAGGTCCTGCTCCAGATCTCATTGGTCCATCTCGGAGATCTGGAAGCTTCCGGAAGGTCCCGGCTGCTATAAAAAGCGCGCATGGCCGTTCTGCCATGTGCTAGTATAGACTATACTGCTATGTGTGAATGGTGACAGATGTATGATTCTGGTGACTGACTTATTATGAAACCCCTTCTGTTATGAAGAGAGGAAGAGGACTAGAACTCTAGTGCCACCTATTGTTTTCATCTTGTTTCACCGTCAATACATGTGTGGGGGCTATCTATTCCTTTGGGGTCTGCTCTGGGGCAGTTAGTTTTCCCTTTTCTGGCTTTAGGCTTATGTAGTCCTCTGAGGTGTCTAGATCAACATAGGAACGCTCCACTGCTACTGTTAGTTGTGTGGTTAAGATCAGGGATCTGCAATCTGCATAGTTACCAACCTCTCTGGTTTTCTGGGACTTAGCTTTTGTTGTTCCTCCTCGGTGACCCATTCATAACAGAATCACCAGCCATACCGCAGATTCTAGGGTACTCAAAAGCAGGGAAAAATTGTTTAAAAGAAAAAGAAAAAAAAAGGGTCAGAATTTTTTTTTTTTACATATTTTTTCCTTTTTTTTTTTTTCTGGGGCCGTAGGAGGATTTTTTTTTTCTAATGGAGATTAAGCAATTGTCTGATCGTGTGGAGCAACTTGCTGCTGAAGTGCAGGGAATTTCCACCTACCTCATTCAGTCACATGCTGCTGAACCTAAGATTCCTACTCCTGATGTGTTTTCTGGGGATCGGTCTAAATTTCTGAATTTTAAGAATAATTGCAAATTATTTCTTGCCTTGAAGCCTAATTCATCGGGGAGCTCTGTGCAGCAGGTTAAAATTGTCATCTCCTTGCTGCGCGGCGATCCCCAGGATTGGGCTTTTTCTCTGACACCTGAAAATCCAATTTTGACTAATGTGGATGCATTTTTTCAAGCCTTGGGGTTGTTGTATGATGAACCTAATGCTGTTGATCAAGCTGAAAGAATCCTGTTGGCATTAAGCCAGGGTCAGGATTCTGCAGAGTTGTACTGTCGTAAATTCCGAAAGTGGGCGGTCCTTACTACATGGAATGATAGTGCATTGGCAGCTCTCTTTCGGAAGGGTTTGTCAGAGACCGTAAAAGATGTTATGGTGGGATTTCCTGTTCCCTCTGGTCTGGATAATTCTATGTCATTAGCCATTCACGTTGATCAGTGTTTATATGAACGTAAAACTACATGGGAGGCGCTGCCACCTTTTGAACAAATGTCTAAACCTATGCAATGTGATGGGGTTTTGTCTAGGGCGCAACGTCAGGAGTTTAGAAGGCATAATAAGCTGTGTTTTTTCTGTGGAGACGCCTCTCATACTATTTCTGTCTGCCCTAAACGAGAGAAACGTTTTGCACACACATTTGCTGTAGGTGGTGTACAATCTAAGTTTCTTTTGGCAATTACTCTGATCTGCTCTTTATCCACGTTTTCCACTAAAGCTTTTGTGGATTCTGGAGCAGCATTGAATCTGATGGATTTGGACTTTGCTAAACGTTGTGGTTTGTCCATGACGCCTCTGTGCACTCCTATTCCTTTGAGGGGTATTGATGCTACTCCTTTGGTGGAGAATAAACCTCAGTTTTTGACCCAGGTGATAATGCGAGTTGCCCCAGACCACCAAGAAAATTGTAAATTTCTGGTGCTGCATAATTTGCATGATACTATTGTTCTGGGCTTTCCCTGGTTGCAGGCTCATAATCCAGTTTTGGATTGGAAATCTGGGTCTGTGGTGAGTTGTGGCTGTCAGTGTGTTCTTAGAGACACTCCTGTTTTCTCCACCTCTCCTCAGTCTCATGATATTCCTGATTATCTGACCGATTTTTCTGATGTTTTTAGTGAGAGTAAGTCTGCATCTTTGCCCCCTCATAGGAGTTATGACTGTGCAATTGAGTTGATGCCTGGGAGTAAATTTCCCAAGGGTCGGCTTTTCAACTTCTCAGTACCCGAACATGATGCTATGCGATCCTATATTAAGGAGTATTTGGAGAAGGGTCATATTAGACCATCCTCGTCACCTTTAGGTGCTGGGCTTTTTTGTGGCCAAGAAAGATGGTTCATTAAAACCGTGTATTGATTATCGTTCCCTTAACAAGATGACGGTTAAATATCAGCACCCGTTACCTCTGATGTCTGATTTATTCTCCAGAGTTAAGAGTGCCTGCTGGTTTACTAAGCTTGACCTCAGGGGGGCGTATAATCTTATTTGCATCAAGCACGGGGATGAATGGAAGATGGCGTTTAATACTCCGGAGGGACATTTTGAGTACCTGGTGATGCCTTTTGGGCTCACTAATGCCCCTTCTGTCTTCCAATCCTTCATGAATTATATTTTCCGGGACTTTGTGGATAAGTTTTTGATCATCTATTTGGATGATATTCTGATCTTTTCCAGTGATTGGGATTCTCATGTAGAACATGTTCGGACTGTGTTCCGGATTTTGAGGGAGAATTCCCTGTTTGTTAAGGGATCGAAATGCCTCTTTGGTGTACAGAGGATATCATTTTTGGGATTTATCTTGTCTCCGTCGACTATTGAAATGGACCCGGCCAAGGTACAGGCCATTTGTGATTGGGTTCAGCCTACTTCTTTGAAGGCTCTCCAGAAGATTTTGGGTTTTGCTAATTTCTATCGTAAATTTATAGGTAATTTTTCTGGTATTGTCAAACCACTGACTGATCTGACCAAGAAGGGCGCCGATGTGCTGAATTGGTCTCCTGAGGCTGTCTCAGCATTTCAAGAGCTTAAGCGGAGATTTACTTCAGCTCCAGTTTTACGGCAACCTGATGTCTCACGTCCATTTCAGGTGAAGGTAGATGCTTCTGAGATTGGTGCAGGAGCTGTTTTGTCCCAAAAAGACCCTGTGACTTCTAAGATGAATCCTTGTGCCTTCTTTTCTCGTACGTTCTCCCCATCTGAACGCAATTATGACGTGGGGAATCGGGAATTGTTGGCCATGAAGTGGGCATTTTAGGAGTGGAGACATTGTTTGGAGGGAGCTAGACATCAAGTTGTGGTCCTCACTGATCACAAGAATTTGATTTATCTGGAGTCGGCCAAACGCTTGAATCCTAGACAGGCTACATGGGCCTTGTTTTTCACGCGTTTTAATTTTGTGGTCTCTTTTCTTCCGGGCACTAAGAATGTTAAGGCAGACGCTCTTTCTAGGAGTTTCTTTGCTGATTCTCTTAATGTGACCGAGCCTACTACCATCCTAGGTGAGGGGGTAGTTCTTTTTGCCATTTTGCCCGATTTGAGACGCACCCTGGAGGAATTTCAGGAGGATAAACCTGAGCATTGTCCTATGGGAAAATTGTATGTTCCTGACCAGTGGAGGAAGAAAGTGATGTCTGAAGTTCATTGCTCCATATTGGCTGGTCATCCAGGTATTTTTGGTACCAGAGATTTGGTGAGTCGGTCTTTTTGGTGGCCCGCCTTATCTCATGATGTCAGGAATTTTGTGCAGTCCTGTGGGACTTGTTCTCGGTCTAAATCCTGTTCTCGTTCTAGTGGGTTGCTGATGCCTCTGCCGTTGCCCAAGAGACCATGGACCCATATCTCAATGGATTTTATTTCTGATCTTCCTGTCTCTCAGAGAATGACTGTGATTTGGGTGATTTGTGATAGATTTTCGAAGATGGTGCATCTTGTACCACTCCCAAAGTTGCCTTCTTCCGCTGAGTTGGTGCCCTTGTTTTTACAACAAGTGGTTCGGTTCCATGGGATTCCTGAGAACATTGTGTCGGATAGAGGAGTCCAGTTTGTTTCCAGATTTTGGAAAGCCTTTTGTTCCAATCTGGGAATTCAGTTATCCTTCTCCTCCGCGTTTCATCCGCACACTAATGGGCAGACTGAGAGAACAAACCAGACCTTGGAGTCTTATTTAAGAAGTTTTATATCTGCTGATCAGGATGATTGGGTTTCATTTTTGCCCTTGGCCGAATTCGCGCTGAACAATAGAGCTAGTTCTGCCACTTTGATGTCACCCTTTTTCTGTAACTTTGGGTTTCATCCTCGATTCTCTTCAGGGCAAGTGGAATCTTCGTCCTGCCCAGGTGTGGATACTGTGGTTGAGAGAATGCAGCACATATGGGACCAAGTAGTGGATAAGTTGTCACTCTCTCAGGAAAAGGCCCAGCAATTTTCCAACCGATGTAGGACCATTGGTCCCCGGTTTAAAGTGGGTGATATGGTTTGGTTGTCGTCTAAGAATATTCCTATGAAGGTTGCATCTCCAAAATTTAAGCCAAGATTTATTGGACCTTATAAAATTTTGGAGATTCTTGATCCTGTTTATTTTCGATTGGCTCTTCCAGTTACGTTCAAGATTCATAACGTATTTCATAAATCACTGTTGAAGAGGTTTGTTGAGCCAGTGGTTCCTATGGCAGCACCTCCTGACCCTGTATTGGTTAAAGGCAATATGGAATATGAGTAGTGTTGAGCATTCCGATACCGCAAGTATCGGGTATCGGCCGATACTTGCTGTATCGGAATTCCGATACCGACTTCCGATATTTTTTCAATATCGGAATTCGGCATCGGAATCGGAAGTTCAAAGTTGATTGACAGACTGACGTCATCATGATGCGCGGTGTGTGCGCATCATGATGCGCCGTCATTTCGGGCCTTCTGGGGGTCTCTGCCGGCCTGCCGGGGGGCTGTGCCGGCCTGCCGGGGGGGCTGTGTGGACTGCCCGGGGTCTGTACCGGCCTGCCGGGGGGCTGTGCCGGCCTGCCGGTGGTCTGTGCACCCTGTGGGGGTCTGTGCCGGCCTGCCGGGGGGCTGTGCCGGCCTGCCGGGGGGCTGTGCAGGCTCCGGGGGGCTGTGCCGGCCTGCCGGGGGGCTGTGCCGGCCTGCCGGTGGTCTGTGCAGGCTCCGGGGGGCTGTGCCGGCCTGCCGGGGGGCTGTGCCGGCCTGCCGGTGGTCTGTGCAGGCTTCGGGGGTCTGTGCAGGCATCGTCCGATGGGACTACAAGTCCCATCGGGCGATGCCTGCTACCATGACAGTGATTGACACATTAGCCAATGATGGGACAGTAGTAGTCCCATCATCCGGCTAATGTGTTAAATGTTAAAAAAAAAAAAAAAAAAAAATACTACATACATACTACATGCATGCTACATACATACTACATGCTACATACATACTACATACATGCTACATACATACTGCATGCTACATACATACTACATACATACTACATGCATGCTACATACATACTACATGCTACATACATACTACATATATACTACATACATACTACATACATGCTACATACATACTGCATGCTACATACATACCACATACATACTACATACTACATATATACTACATGCATGCTACATACATACTACATGCTACATACATACCACATACATACTACATACATGCTACATACTACATACATACTACATACATACTACATACATGCTACATGCATGCTACATGCATACTACATGCATGCTACATACATACTACATGCATGCTACATACATACTACATGCATGCTACATACATACTACATGCATGCTACATACATACTACATGCTACATACATACCACATACATACTACATACATACTACATATATACTACATGCATGCTACATACATACTACATGCATGCTACATACATACTACATATATACTACATGCATGCTACATACATACTACATGCTACATACATACCACATACATACATGCTACATACATACTACATATATACTACATGCATGCTACATACATACTACATATATACTACATGCATGCTACATACTACATGCATGCTACATACATACTACATGCTACATACATACATACATACTACATATATACTACATGCATGCTACATACATACTACATGCTACATACATACCACATACATACATGCTACATACATACTACATATATACTACATGCATGCTACATACATGCTACATATATACTACATGCATGCTACATACATACTGCATGCTACATGCATGCTACATACATACTACATACATACTACATACATACCACATATATACTACATACATACAATACATTCATACAATACATACATAGACATACAGTACATATAACATAGAGTAACATACTTACCAATACTTGTCACATTGTTCCCCGAAGCCATTGTCGTCTACGGAATAAATATTAACATAACAAACCACAAAAATACTCACCCACGATCCGAAGCAGTCCACGAGTGTGTCCCACGACGATCTTGGGTAGAGAACTGCAGCATCAGATGATGCTGCCGTTCTCTACGGGCTGCAGGAATCCAATGACGGAAGGTAGGTATCCTTCCGCACTGTATTCCTCCGCCACTTAAAAAAAAAAAAGTCCCTAGTCTCACTTTATACCATTGCTGCGTGGGAAATTCCCACACAGCAATGGCATAAAGTGAGACTAGGGACTTTTTTTTTTTAAGTGGCGGAGGAATACAGTGCGGAAGGATACCTACCTTCCGTCATTGGATTCCTGCAGCCCGTAGAGAACGGCAGCATCATCTGATGCTGCAGTTCTCTACCCAAGATCGTCGTGGGACACACTCGTGGACTGCTTCGGATCGTGGGTGAGTATTTTTGTGGTTTGTTATGTTAATATTTATTCCGTAGACGACAATGGCTTCGGGGAACAATGTGACAAGTATTGGTAAGTATGTTACTCTATGTTATATGTACTGTATGTCTATGTATGTATTGTATGAATGTATTGTATGTATGTAGTATATATGTGGTATGTATGTAGTATGTATGTAGTATGTATGTAGCATGCATGTAGCATGCAGTATGTATGTAGCATGCATGTAGTATATATGTAGTATGTATGTAGCATGCATGTAGTATATATGTAGTATGTATGTAGCATGTAGCATGCATGTAGTATGTATGTGGTATGTATGTAGCATGTAGTATGTATGTAGCATGCATGTAGTATATATGTGGTATGTATGTAGCATGTAGTATGTATGTAGCATGCATGTAGTATATATGTAGTATGTATGTAGCATGCAGTATGTATGTAGCATGCATGTAGTATATATGTAGTATGTATGTAGCATGTAGTATGTATGTAGCATGCATGTAGTATGTATGTAGTATGTAGCATGTAGTATGTATGTAGCATGCATGTAGTATATATGTAGTATGTATGTAGTATATATGTAGTATGTATGTTGCATGTAGTATTTATGTAGTATGAATGTAGCATGTATGTAGTATGTAGTATGAATGTAGCATGTATGTAGTATGCATGTTGTATGTATGTAGCATGTAATTTTTTTTTTTTTTTTTTTTTACATTTAACACATTAGCCGGATGATGGGACTACTACTGTCCCATCATTGGCTAATGTGTCAATCACTGTCATGGTAGCAGGCATCGCCCGATGGGACTTGTAGTCCCATCGGACGATGCCTGCACAGACCCCGAAGCCTGCACAGACCACCGGCAGGCCGGCACAGCCCCCCGGCAGGCCGGCACAGCCCCCCGGAGCCTGCACAGCCCCCCGGCAGGCCGGCACAGCCCCCCGGAGCCTGCACAGCCCCCCGGCAGGCCGGCACAGCCCCCCGGCAGGCCGGCACAGCCCACCGGAGCCTGCACAGCCCCCCGGCAGGCCGGCACAGACCACCGGAGCCTGCACAGACCCCCTGGCAGGCCGGCACAGCCCCCCGAAAGGCCCGTACAGACCCCAGAGAGGCTGTACAAGGGCAGGAAAGGGTTTTTCTTATTCCGATACCGGAAGTCCCATAGACTTGAATGGGACTTCCGGTATCGGAATCGGCGATACCGATACTTTTTTTAAAGATCGGCCGATACCATCCGATACGATACTTTGAAGTATCGGACGGTATCGCTCAACTCTAAATATGAGGTAGAGAAAATATTGGATTCTCGTTTGGTTAGACGGAGACTCCAGTATTTGGGCAAATGGAAGGGTTATGGCCAGTAGGATAATTCTTGGGTCCCTGCCTCTGATATTCATGCCAATAGAATGGTTCGTGCTTTTCAGCGGGCCCATCCTGATCAGCCTGGTGGCGTGGATGAGGGTTTGGTGACCCCTCCTCAAGGGGGGGTACTGTTGTGAGTTCATTCTCTGGTCCACCAGTGGTGAGTTCGCCTTCCAGACTCCCTCTGGTGGTAACAGGAGGTAGTGAGGCTGATTTAATCAGTAGAGATCTACCACCTGATAATGAGGATGACGATTGGACCTCAGGAATCTTAGACTGGATTTAAGACAGCCGACGCCCTAGTCTAGTGCTGGTGATTGCTTCTGGCTTCTCAGGTCTTGGTTTTCAGCTCTGTTCCAGCCTTCTCAAAGCTAAGTGTTTTTGCTAATGTTCACACTTGATTTTGTTGGTCTATTCAGTTTTTTGTGTGTTCAGCCAGCCCCGGCTGGGCTGTGCTGAATTTCCACTCTTATTTATCTGTATTTGCCAATTTGCTTTTAGTCCCTTATTAGGTTGGCCTCTTTTTGCTCTGTCTCAGAATATTTCAGAGTGCTAATATAGTGGGAGAAGTCTAGTGACTTCAGGGTTAATTTTGTTATCAGAAGTGTTATTTTGTAGGGTTTTTTGGCAGATTGCAGACAGTGTCTTTCTTTTCCTGTTCTTTATAGTTAGTTGGGCCCCATCGTTTGCTCAGCCTATTTTCCTGCCTGTGTTTGTGTTTTTATCTTGCTTCACCGTCAATACATGTGTGGGGGCTGTCTATTCCTTTGGGGTCTGCTCTGGGGTAGTTAGTTTTCCCTTTTCTTGCTTTAGGTTTTTGTAGTCCTCCGGCGGTGACGAGGCATCTAGGAACATCGTAGGAACGCTCCACTGCTACTGTTAATTGTGTGGTTAAGATCAGGGATCTGAAATCTGCATAGTTACCAACCTCTCTGGTTTTCTGGGACTTAGCTTTTGTTGTTCCTCCTCGGTGACCCATTCATAACACTCATCCCTGGGTTTTGGAAAGGTTTAGCTGAGCATGTTAAGGATGCTCTTTCTACCAGAGAGGTTCCTGCAAGTCTGGAGGAGCTGATTGCCATTGCCACCCGTATTGATCTCCGTTTTTCGGAGCACGGACTGGAGCGTGCTCAATCCAGACGGAAGGTTACTCCGGCTCCCAACCTCTTTGAACCTCTGGAATCACCCGAGCCTGAGTGTTCACTCCCAGAGCCCATGGAGGTGTCTTGCGCCAGTCTCGAGGCGCGTCCGACACTAAGTTCCACTTGCAGCTGCCACTGTCAGCACTCTGTTCACCAGGAAATGGGGCCCCGCAATGGCCAAACTCTGTGCCGCTGGGCAAGACCTTTGTCCCCCCTCGCCTTCGGCCGAAGGTCCTCGCGTGGGCACACGCATCCAGGGCGGGTGGTCACTGTGGCTACATGCAGACCACAAAACTCCTGGCAGGGTCGTCTTGGTGGCCGCACAGGGCTCAGGACATAAAGAAATATATTCAGGCATGCGCCTCGTGTGCTCGGGTAAGCTTCCTAAAATAGAGAGTGGAGACGTTCACCGACACACCGCGGCGTCCCACTTCAACTTATGCTCTGGGCGGTTTTGCCGCTCACGTTGTCTCCCACGTGTCCCTTCTTAAACCTGGCAATCTTGCCGCCTCTGATACCTTCCACGTGTCCTGGTTTTCCGTGTCACCTACCGGGAAATCAGACTTGCCTTCGGACGAGTCTGAGGCCTATGCCTCTGATGGGCACAGGGTGGTGGATTGGAAGGCTCAAGATAGGAGGGGGCTCTAGGAGGGGGGGTAGTGTTAGGAGTCAGGTTCCTGCTTCTGCTCTGCAGGAATCCAGACTCTTACATTCTGCGGTGTCTTGCTCTTTATCTACCGCAGAGGAGATTGCCTTGCAGCAAATCTCTCCAGGGGCTAAGTCCCTCTGTCCTCCTACTGAGCATGCTCATGAGACGGTTTCCCATTGGATATCAGGAGTCATGTGCTCAGGTCCTGCTCCAGATCTCATTGGTCCATCTCGGAGATCTGGAAGCTTCCGGAAGGTCCCGGCTGCTATAAAAAGCGCGCATGGCCGTTCTGCCATGTGCTAGTATAGACTATAATGCTATGTGTGAATGGTGACGGATGTATGATTCTGGTGACTGACTTATTATGAAACCCCTTCCTTCTGATATTACACATGTGGTTAGGGAATTAGTTCAGTAGTCTGCACCAGTCTGTGGCAACCCTTAGTGTTGTGAGTTCATTTTCCCCTTCACTACTGAGGCCCGATGAACTCCCTCTTCTGGTAAGGAAAGGTAGTGAGCCTGATTATCAGGCACCTGAGCCTAATGATGATGACTGGCTGAGTGGAGTTACAGACTGGATATAAGGCTGCCGGCGCCCTCCTGCCCTGCGGGTGATTTCTCTGTGGGATCCTTGGAGACCAGTCTGAATTCCTGCTCTTCTAAAGCTAAGTTTTTCTGCGCTGCTTTTTGCATTTGTGCTTTGACTTTGTTTGCTTTGTTTTTCTGGATTTCTGCCATTCCCTGCTGGGGTGAGCTGAATTCCTTTAGCTCTGTCTTCTGAAAATACCGGAGTGCTGATATAGTTTTTGAAGCCTAGCTGCTTCAGGGTCTTTTTCCATATCAGCTGTTGGCTTATTTCTTTGATAGGGTTTTTGGCAGATTGCAGACAGCAACCGTCCTTTCCTGTCCTGTTTAGTTTAGCTTGGGCCCCATCGTTTGCTCAGCCTATCTTTCTATCTGTGTGAGTGTTTTTTCATCTTGCTTCACCGTCATTATATGTTGGGGGCTGCCTTTTACTTTGGGGTCTGCTCTGGGGCAGTTTAGATTTCCTTTTCTGTCTTTAGGCTATTTAGCTCTCCGGCTTTGATCGAGGGGTCTAGGGCACCGTAGGAACCCCCCACGGCTACTGCTAGTTGTGTTGATAGGTTCAGGGGTCTGCAATCTGATAGTTGCCAAATTCTCTGGTTTTCTGGACGTAGCTTCTATTTTTGTGTCTGCCTCCTATGGTGACTCATTCATAACACCTTTGGCCACTGTGCACACCGCACCTCTGCGCTAGCGTCCGACATAACGCCTGCTTTGTAGCTGTGTCGTTTAGTGACAGTGTCCTGCGCTGCGCTGCAGTTGCAGTCCTTCTTGGCGTTCGCAGTAGCAACGCCACACACGGTAGGTCTAGACAGACACAGCCCCTCTGTCTTAGTTCCTGCTCCTGTGACCTTATACCGTGTGTGAATTTTCCTGAGGCCTGTGACTCTAACAGGCTCAGCCTTTTGTATGTTTTTGTTGCGGCGCCTCTGTGTGTGAACAGAGCCCGCTCTGCGCAATTCGGGTGAAGTTGAACCCGTGCGTATTATATCGCCATATTGCTCATCTGCCATTACTCAGCAGCGGTTGTAACACCTACTCTACGGTGGACCCCGAGCGGCGAACGCACTTTATTATTATTTTTATTTAGTGCGTTCTGCCGTTCCTAACACTTCAAAAGTTTCATTACAAACACTTCTAATAGCTTACCTATGAAATTGAAACACAAATTACCTTTATTGGAATAATCAAATACAAATTATCATTGCCAAAGCAAGTGTAGTGCTGAAACATGCACGAGGGGTACAGCAACAATCAGCAAACATTCACAAAGATTAGATAACATAATATGAATATTTACTTAACCAGTTCATAAAAGAAACGAAAAGATGGAAGGTAAACAGTGTATAAGTAACAAATACTTTACAATGACAGCAGTTACTCTCTGTACCACTGACTTTAAGAGAATACGCAGGTAATCTTAAATAGTGATGAGCGAACGTGTTAGGAAAACGTTCACCAATTTCAAATATAGCACATTCGTATTCGTATTCGCTTTCACGAGCATTTTTACTCAAAGTCGGCAAAATTCAGTCACAGTTCGGTAAATCATCGCGTTTCCACTAATGCTTTTGTTATTACTTTGGCTAAGATAGTGGTGCTGTATGATGACGTGTTTGATAAGGGGAAGGGGTGTGAGAGGTTAGAAAAGCGTGTGGAGAGGTTACCGGAGCGGCGCGCTCTTTTCTTTTTCCTCTTAACTTTATGTTTGTTGATTCCGGCAGCCAATCAGGGGGCAGAAACCATCTACAACGTCATGACATAATGTCTTCTGTGATTGGCTGCCAAAGTCACATATGCCTGCCATATAAAAAGCGGACTTCTTGTTTTGCTGGCACCACTGTCTCAGTGTCATAGTGGTCGCTCCTGTGCTAGAGCTGAATGTGAACTTGTCAGTTAAATAGATTGATACTGTCCTGTGTGAAATTGATCTTCCAGCATTGAAGTAGTGTTGCAGCTGTGTGGCAGTCTCCGGATGGCCAATTAGCTACTCCAAATAGTTTGTGATAAAACTGTCTTTCAGTGGCAAATTAAAAGGCTAGATTTCCACCTAAAAATTGTTAGGCCTAATATTGGGGTGCAGTCACAAGGCCCAATTAGTTACTCCAAATCGCTTTTGATAAAACTGTTTCAGTGGCAAATTAGAAGGTCAGATTTCCACTTAAAAATCGTTACGCATGACAATGTTGTTCAGGCACACTACCTAAGAAAATATGTAGTGATTGTTCATTTAGTGACAGGTGACTGACAGCTGTGGGTCTAAGGTTGTCAAACAGCAGGTTACAACATGAGAAGGTTACTTACAACATGAGTGCAAAAAAGCAAGGTTGTGAAGGAAGGGAGAATGGGTTTGGTGTTCAACGTTTTTGAAATGTGGAGATTCAAAGTTGGGTCTCCATCAGGTGGGATGCCTGTAGTAGAAGATGTGTCAGAGGCCTATTATACTGTTTCTACTCTGTGTGTGACAATTATTTTTTTAAATGTGGAGACTCCAAGTTCGCTCTCCATCTGGTGGGTTGCCCGTGTAAGTAGGTCTCCCAGACAGGCAGGCCTGCACTTACTTTCAGTCAACTACCTGTGTTACTTTCCTTATAATTTCCTACCAATTTTACTGAATGAAACTGATGTTTGTGCTATCTGAGTGTGGCTGGAGTAAAAAAAAAATTTGAAGGTGTTGCATGAGGTGTGAGGTCTCCCAGCTAAGAAAGCTTAGTGCCGCTGGAGTGGCGATGGCGTCGGGAGATCGCGCCTCGCTGGAAGACTTATCCCTCAGAGTCACGGGCAGACATCTGGATCGCGGGCGGAGAAGCAGAGCAATTGCTGGTCCTGCGGAAGCGGCCACCAACGTTGACAGCAGAGACCCTCCCCGCAGAACCCCTGAGCCTGGAGGCTAGCCCCGCCGACGGCGGGGTGAAGGAGGGAGACTGTGGGAGGAGCCGCGGCGCCGGGGAAGGTGAGAGTTCCCCCGGTTCCGCTGGCGGCTCCGCAGGCAGCCCCCACCACTCGGTTGCCGCACGCGGCCTACTGTGTTCCTGAAGGCAAGGCTGCGGAGGGCCCTACGGTTTACGCTGAGCCGAGTAAGGGCCCTGCTCCCGTCCCCGAGCCACCCTGCCCGGTGTCACCAGTGCGGAGTCTGTCTGCGGAAGGCGCTGATGCGTTCCCCCTGCCAGTAGTGACCTCATCCCCGAAACCGGCCGCCATTCCGCCCCCGTCTACAGCTCAGAGTGCGGCCTATCCCATGGCCACGTCTATGCCGATGCCAGAGTTGGCTGCGGCCTGCTTGTCAGGCCCTGCGGCCCAGTCTACAGGAACTACGGTTGCCCCTATCTGCCACCCGGCCTCAGCGGCTGCTGGGCCGCTGACATCAATGACCGCATCTGCCCCGCTTTCACCCCCGGCTAAGTCCCGCCCACCGGACTCCGGGGCCTACTCTGGACCCTCCGTTTGGGTCGCGGAGGTCATTAAGAAGAAAAAAGCCAGGGAGCAGGAAATATGGAACCTGCTATATGCAAGGGGAGAGGCTGGCATAGCGGCTGCATGATCCTTGGGGCGGCTTGTATACACTAATATACCCAAGGGTTACGGGTTTATCCGAGACCTTGCGACCGGCCAGAAAGTGTACATCAATGTGGCATTGATCCGCCATGGCCGGGCCTTGCAAGAGGGGGACTTGGTGTCTTATTACAAGGAATATTGTCCCCGCGGCTACTACGTGGTAGCCGTACTCGCTGAACCCGAAGGTCACGAGCTCCCGTAGAAAGGACTCTAAGGACACTGCCTGCATCCCAGGAGCTCCATGGCTGTGGGGTCTCTTGCTACCGGCCACCAGGAGATGGCGTGGACTGTCGGGAATTCGTTGCAACGTTATGCAGATCATCGGGAAAGTTGGCGTCCTGGTTAACAGAAAGTGTTGTTTATATTTTTTTTTCCTTTTTTTTTCTCTTTGTTGTTTTGTAAGTTTGTTTTGATATGAGAGTTAAAGTTTATTTTACTGCCTGACATAGCGGGGATGCAAAGAAAAAGAGAGGGAGTGTCAATGTCAAAGGAAGGGGGAGAAAAACCTGTTTTGTTTTTGTTTTATTGTATGTTGGTTTTAACGAGAAACAGTAAAGGAAAAATATATAGAAAAAGGGGTACTTGTGCCATTATAAAATGTTTTGATGTATAATATGCAAAAGTAGAATGCAACAGGTCCGGGTACGGGAAGGTCTTGGTGACCGAAGGAAGTGTGAGACCAAAGGGGTCTATGAGCAGACAGGGTCTGTGTGACCGAGATGCCGACTATGACTTGTTACCAAGAGGAAGGTAAAGAGATGGAAGATGTGAGACGGACAGAAGTCCCAAGTCAGGTCCCTAACACCACGGACATTCCCGAAGAAGAAGGCGGACGCTGACAGTGGTCTGGTAGGTGTCAGGCTTCGATCATGGCGTACTGGATAGTGAAAGGTGACAGAAGGGGAGAGTAGGGGAAGGTACACGCCGTAGAAAGTATCCGGGTGTACCTAGCCCAATTTGAAAGATGCTGTCATGTGACGTGCGTGCTGGCGAGTGGCAGTAGGCTGCTCGGAGCATGGTGCTCCCGGTTTGGTTCGGCACCTGCAGATAGTGGGTTTGGCCCAACAACTGGTCCGACAACAGATAGTAGGAGAAGTTTCAGAATGACAAAGGCAGGGACTACGATTGTCGAGGACGACAATAGACAAAGGAAGGAGAGTGTAGGGAAGGTGACCTGATGGATGGACTTGTTAGCAAGTAGAAAGGAGGGTTTGCACATTTTAGGCAGATGGCATTTATGACAGTGGGGAAACAGCTAGGAAAGTGTAGATGACGTGCAGAACCTTGGATTGACCACAAGATGGCAGGGAGGAGTGTGAGTTCAGGACTTGACAGCAGCCTAGGGCTTTAGAAACCGTTAGTCATGGGGGCGGAGTTACAGGGGACCGAGAAAGTAATATGTTTGACAGGAGGGTTCCAGAAAGTTCCAGTCCCCGGGAGGTGCTCAAGAGACAAGAAGTCTGTGACAGTTTGTGCACTGTGAGGAGAGCCGAGCCAGGGGACTGAGGAGAAAGGAAGTCAGGGGGGTGGTCCTGACATGAAGTATCGCAGTACAGATGAGGCCCCGTGGAAATACATACCAAGTTGAAGACGATACCTGACCAGTAAAATTACTGTTGGAGTACGGGCCTAAGGTGGCCACAGTGACCGAGCTGACAGGAATGTCACTAAGTGAAAAGGGACAGTACGTATGTTTACGTCCCTGGTGATAAGTACGGTGTGTGTAACTGGGCCTGGACACGGAGGGCTGTGAAGAGAATTGCGGTGTATTGTGAGGGCCATCAGTCGGACAGCGGGAAATAAACTTGGACCTGTTGCACCCGAAATCTGCCTCCATCTTGTGTCTGTATGTCGTTGTGCGGGATACAGAGGCACCACCCCCCCAGTCCGGCCCACGACTCTACAGTTATGATGTGTGTGGCTGGAATACAAAAAAAAAAATGGAGGTGTTGCAAGAGGTGTGAGGTCTCCCAACTGAGAAGGCTTACATTGCTCCCTTAACCAACAGGTCCTCATTAAAACTTCTGTAAATGCTGGCCCAGACCTTGATACCTCATGCATGGCCCATGGCTGACTGCTGCGCTGTGCCATTTATAAATTTCTACTGTGGGTCAATCTATGCCACTTTTCCTGGTGTCTGCCCCTAATTTTAGTTGTTTGGAAAGCTTTTTGTCACCTCTTATGGTGTTGTCTATGTGTTTAGTTTTGCCTCCCTTTGAATTTAATGGTGTTCGACGAAATCTTCGAATCCGAACTGAACCAAACCTTGAAAGATTCGCTAATTTCTAGTTTGTAATCCCTGATATTACTAATTGTAGAGGTCCACCATGTGAGTGGACTGGGATTTACTCACTTGGCTGGTCTTTGAGGCATACTCGGGGACACTTCAGGTTAAACAGTTCATTCAGTTTATTAAACATCAGCATAAACCGCTCTTCATGAACATAACAGCGTGTAGCTTCCAGTACAACGTCCGTTAAACATGCAGTGTTACCACATAAAGCATACAAAGTCTCTTACTGACCCCGGTCAACGTTACTCACAGTTTATCCCTCACGGGTTATCAGAGAAGCGGCCGCACTGGGATCACCGTTCCAGACAGTGCCTTGCTCACTAGGCCGTCTACAGTTTCAGACCCGCAGCTGGGCAGTAGCTTCCCTACACAGAGCCATCACAGCCTCTATCAGGTACAGGGTTTTTCCATGTGCTCTTCCAGGAAGTTCAGTCTCAGATACTTCCAGCACACACAGGCCTTCCGGGACCTTCCACTCTGACAACTCAAGATCAAACACACAACTCCTGTGACCTGACCTCAGTCACACTATATGGTACGTGACCACACCCACAAGTGAGGTATGGATCACATGGTCATGACCTCACTACAGGTTCTATTACATACAGCCAGACACATACATTCTTTACCTTGGGCGTTCAAACATACGCCCACATGCATATTCTGAGTAGCATACACAGCGCCCCTAGCTTTAACAGAGGTTACTGCACCACATAATATACAAAAGGTTTTCACAGACAATGTTCTCCAGAATACTTTATAGAGGAAACCCAAGATCTACTTGTGGCACATAGTAATAAAAGTAATGATACTGCTTAATGGTAATGATTACAAATTTTTGACTTTTGGTTGTTGTCCCTTACTTTGAACACCATTTCATTCGGTGGATTTCTTTACACAACTGCTCTTTTTATAGATAGTTTCTTTCATGTAATTTTGAAGACCGCAACCGTTTCACTGTATACAAATATTTAGGAACACTTTTACATTGTCCTCCATTCTTTGCCAATATCAATAAATTGCAGGAAATATTATTTAACAAGTTTCTACTATGTGAGTGGGTTATTATTTTGACTTATTGGAGACATAACATGAACATTGCATATCTTACCCAGTTATGCCCTGTATTGTGCCTAAGAGTCCTCCATTGCCAAGTATTCCAAGAAGTCCTCCGCCTCCAAGCAATCCACCAAGCAAACCACCATTTCCTAGGATTCCACCATTAACATGAGGATCGGTGTAACCAGGTGGACCACCTCCACCACCGCCACCAAGAATTCCTCCAAGTAGTCCACCACCACCAGAGCCTCCAAGAATACCACCAAGCAGGCCACCACCGCCACCACCACCACCTCCACCAAGAATACCACCAAGAAGGCCTCCTCCACCACCTGCTCCTCCTCCAAGTATACCACCTAATAATCCACCACCATTTCCACCTCCCAGGACACCACTCAAAAGGCCTCCACCTCCTCCACCACCTCCACCAAGAAGCCCACCAACCAAACCACCAACAAGGTCACCACCGCCACTACCCATAGCTGTGTTCTGCGACTGTCTTCCTTTCATTTGGCCTGAGACAGCTGTGAATGAAAAACATGTATATATCTTATACTCTGTTCCACTATTTGTTTTGCATCATCTTTACATTAGTTTACAAGTTAAAGGGGTTGTCTGCTTTAGACAATCCCTTCTTCTTAAAAAAAAGTATGTTTAATAATATAATCATTGAATGCCCAGCTGTGGAGACCACTTTGAGATAATCTGCTTATTGGCATGGATGGCGCTGTTAAAATGAACTGTTTACAGTGGGGGAAAAAAGTATTTAGTCAGCCACCAATTGTGCAAGTTCTCCCACTTAAAAAGATGAGAGAGGCCTGTAATTGACATCATAGGTAGACCACAACTATGATAGATAAAATGAGACAGCAAAACCAGAAAATCACCTTGTCTGATTTGGCTGGATTTATTTTGCAAATTATGGTGGAAAATAAGTATTTGGTCACCTAAAAACATGCAAGATTTATGGCTCTCACAGACCTGTAAATTCTTCTTTAAGAGGCTCCTCTGTCCTCTACTCATTACCTGTAGTAAAGGCACATGTTTGAACTTGTTATCAGTATAAACGACACCTGTCCACAACCTCAAACACTCACACTCCAAACTCCATTATGGTGAAGACCAAAGAGCTGTTAAAGGACACCAGAAACAAAATTGTAGCCCTGCACCAGGCTGGGAAGACTGAATCTGCAATAGACAAGCAGGTTGGTGTGATGAAATCAACTGTGGGAGCAATAATAAGAAAATGGAAGACATACAAGACCACTGATAATCTATCTCGAACTGGGACTCCATGCAAGATCTCACCCCATGAGGTCAAAATAATCACAAGAATGGCGAGCAAAAATCCCAGAGCCACCCAGGGGGACCTAGTGACTGACCTGCATAGAGCTGGGATCACCATAACAAAGGCTACCATCAGTAACACACTATGCCGCTAGTTACTCAGATCCTGCAGTGCCAGACATGTCCCCCTGTTTAAGCCAGTACCGGGCCCATCTGAAGTTTGCTAGAGAGCATTTGGATTATCCAGAAGAGTATTGGCAGAATGTCATATCATTTGAAGAAACCAAAGTTGAACTGTGTGGTAGAAACAAAACTCGCCATGTTTGGAGAAGAAAGAATGCAGAGTTGCATCCAAAGAACACCATATCTACTGTGAAGCATAGGGGTGGCAACAACATGAATTTGGGCTGTTTCTCTGCAAAGGGACCAGGACAACTGATCCTTGTACATGAAAGAATGAATGGGGCCATGTATAGTGTGATTTTGAGTGCAAACCTCCTTCCATCAGCAAGGGCATTGAAGATGAAACGAGGATGGGTCTTTCAGCGTGATAATGATCCCAAGCACACCACCAGGGCAATGAAGGAGTGGCTTACAAAGGTCCATGGAGTGGCCTAGCCAGTCTCCAGATCTCAACCCCATAGAAAACCTTTGGAGAGATTTGAAAGTCCGTGTTGCCCAGCGACAGGTCCAAAACATCACTGCTCTAGAGGATATCTGCATGGAGGAATTGGCCAACATACCACCAACAGTTTGCGCCAACCTTGTGAAGACTTACAGAAAACGTTTGACCTTTGTCATTGCCAACAAAGGATATATCACAAAATATTGAGATGAACTTTTGTTAATGACCAAATACTTATTTTCTGCCATAATTTGCAAAATAAATCTTGCCAAATCAGACAAGGTGATTTTCTGGATTTGTTTTCTCATTTTGACTCTCATAGTTGTGGTCTACCTATGAAATCTATTACAGGCCTCTCTCACCTTTTTAAGTGGGAGAACTTGCACAATTAGTGGCTGACTAAATACTTTTTTTCCCTACTGTATGTAAAGTACTGATGTGAGAAATATTCCTCATGGTTACATTTTCACTGTCGTGATGCAGGTCCTGAATAGAGGCTTACTATTAACATATTGACTAAAAGGTTGACAATGGGATTTTAAATCTGTCAACGTCAACCCATTTATTGATTTTAAATTTAATTTAAAGAAAGCCTGTTATCACAATTTAGCATGTTAAAGTAAAAGGCATGGTCATAATTTCACTGTTATAAAGAGTTGATAGATACATTTAGTAAAGAAATCTGATTGTTCTTTAATCCACAGTTTGAAGTTTGGGTGTAATAACCTTTTGGTGCATAGGGGCAGGACTGTGGGTAGGGCCTTCAGCTCTGCCCCAGCACCTCCGCCTGCCTCTGGTGTCAGTATTTGCCTCGTTTCTTTAAAGTTCACGCCGGAACCGTTTTTATGTTTGGTGCAAATAGCCAGCAAAAGAGAAGACCGAAGCAGTCAGAGGAAAAGTATAATAAAAACATATCACCACTTCTGTATTTATCACCCACTCCTGGTTTTGGCTTACAGATACTGAGGTAAAATACTGACCAAATACTGAATGTGTGCACATGGCCTAATAGAAACACGTCACCACTTCTGTATTTATCACCCACTCCTGGTTTTGGCTTACAGATACTGAGGTAAAATACTGACCAAATACTGAACAGTGTGCACATGGCCTAATAGAAACATGTCACCACTTCTGTATTTATCACCCACTCCTGGTTTTGGCTTACAGATACTGAGGTAAAATACTGACCAAATACTGAACAGTGTGCACATGGCCTAATAGAAACACGTCACCACTTCTGTATTTATCACCCACTCCTGGTTTTGGCTTACAGATACTGAGGTAAAATACTGACCAAATACTGAACAGTGTGCACATGGCCTAATAGAAACACGTCACCACTTCTGTATTTATCACCCACTCCTGGTTTTGGCTTACAGATACTGAGGTAAAATACTGACCAAATACTGAACAGTGTGCACATGGCCTAATAGAAACACGTCACCACTTCTGTATTTATCACCCACTCCTGGTTTTGACTTACAGATACTGAGGTAAAATACTGACCAAATACTGAACAGTGTGCACATGGCCTAATAGAAACACGTCACCACTTCTGTATTTATCACCCACTCCTGGTTTTGACTTACAGATACTGAGGTAAAATACTAACCAAATACTGATCGTGTGCACATGGCCTAATAGAAACACATCACCACTTCTGTATTTATCACCCACTCCTGGTTTTGGCTTACAGATACTGAGGTAAAATACTGACCAAATACTGAACATGTGAACGTGGCATTAATGTCTTGATCCTATTGAAAGTTACAATTTCAAAAGGGGGATGCCAACAAAGATATGAAAATTTGCAATTTTATTAACATCAACAATAATGCAATATATACCATGGTGAACAGAAATGGACAATATACTTGTTCTACCACTCTAGGAATCAGGAAAGAAGGAGCCAAAACACAGGGGTGAGTATCCCTTAAAGTTTCCTCATAAGCATAAGGAGTCATCGCCTGCATTGGGGTTTATATTTGAAGGGGTATATTATCCTTTTCTATTCACCATGGTATGTATTGTATTAATGTTGATGTTAATAAAATTGCTAATTTTCTACATTTTTTGTGGTCTCTGATATATTTTATATACGGTAGGTTATATGTTCCCTCTCTGGATGGGGCCTTATGCTTTCTTGTTGTTTATTGGTTGTAAAGGTATTTATGAGCCATTAGCATTTTGATAAATGCTTCACAACCATATATTGTTGATGAGTTCCCTTCAAAAAGTCAATTGATAATGCCAGCAATTGTCTGAAGCAATTATGTGACATATATGTAACACATCATGTAATAGGTGTGTGCGATGTACATTTTTTTCCATTTTTTAATGTTTTAACCTGGAATTTTTTTATGTGGGGGAGGGAGAGTTGGAAATTTCACTTATCTGGGACAATCCAGAGTTCACATGCACTTGTTCTGTTCAACTGAAAATGTATTCTCATTTGTCTAAAGATCCCGAACAATAGCTAAATCATAAAATTATTCAATATTTTATAAAATGTAGATCTCACCATTATTTAATGCTTCTTTAGACACTCGAAGTACAGCACCATTGTTTCTTCCGGCAGCACTACTAAGACTATGTGCCTGGATAAGCAATATACATATGAAGCCGACGCGCCACAGTTTGAACATCTTTGTATCAATTTACCTGACAAAATAGAAAATAATGTTAATGACTGGAAAGATATATCTATTTTCAGATATGCTCACCCTTACTTTTCTGAACATTTTGTTACAGAGTTGAAATTTTCACTATAGAAACTCAATACATTATCACAACATTCTAGTAAAATCCTCTGCGGGTTTCAAGTCATCTCATAAGGTCCCTGACAGTCGTTCTTCTTCAGCTACAGAGTCATGTACCATACAGCCACAAGACCACTGAATCAAGTCATGGGCACCGTGTTGTTGCTGCTATGTACAGCACATTGTTGATGCAACCCAAATGGTCTACTCATCATCTCGAAGGTGCCCCAGTCTTCAAACAGAAGATGCATTCTGGTAGGTCCTTCTTAGGTTTGTGTCCAATACAGTATGGTATTTCTAGTGTCTGCATGTGGCCATGGTTGTGTGTGAAGGAGGTTACCTGGTTATTTCAATGGCTAAATCAGCTCCTTTTTCTTTCTATACATTAGCAATGACAGAGAACAAGGCTGGCTCCTGCCAGGACCGAGGACCAGAGATTATAACTAAAGATTGGGCAATTTTGAGACATGAAATATACTAATTAGTAACATACTTGTACTGTACAAATATAAAGAATAACTACCGGTAAGCTTTTTATTTAATTTAATCATTTATCAGCCATTGAAAATGCCCAAATGTCTGTATTATACTCTATTAAAATATTTTTCTTCTTTTTCTCCCAAATATTATATGCTAGAAGTGATGTTTTATCTGTCTTGTTCAAGCAATAAAAGTAGCTGATTTGAACTGTAATTGTACCAAAAATCCATACTCCAGTCTGAGCTTCTCTGCTCTCCTCTCATGTTCAATCAGGGTGGGTATTTGTAAAAAGTGTCTGAGAATGGGGGACAGGATTAGCGAAGATTATGCTTGATTATTGATTTTTTTGTGCCACTGCAGTTCAAATCAGCTACTCAGCATTAACAAGGCAGTTAAACAGCACTTTCAGCATGGATTTGGGAAGGAAGCCAAATATGGTAATGGAATACACTACATAGATTCATAACTTTGCAAAAACATCAATAATTAAAAAAAAGGTTAGTTTCTCTTTAAGCACATTTGATTACTTTATGGCACTAGATGACTCATTTAAAAAGGAAACATAATTTTCTTACATTCCTGGACAACATCTGTATGTGAAACTGATATCTGATAAGGCTATTTGTAGCTTTGTATGAGAAAACAGAGGTCTTATCACCATGTAGATGAAACAAAGCAAGTGGCACAATATAGTAACTACGAAATTTAGTAAAATAAAATGAATAATAATAATAAAACAATTAGGATGAATAATATGGGCCCAATTCATTATTACAATTGACTACATTTTCAGTGTTTTGGGTCTCTTTTGTTTGCACCATATTCATCTTTCCATTTGCACCATTTTTTAAAGTCTCTTTTACATGTCTGAGTTTATTTTTTTAGTTTGCTACTGTGGGCAAAGTTTAGGGTTTCCAAATGTTTTTGATGATTATAAAAATGTGTCACTGGTAGGTCCTATATTTCCTAGTCCGACAATGAATACACTGGTGGAACAGGGAGCTGTGAGAACCATTCTCTATCATTCAGCATGTCCATCTGAGTCTCCTACTGTAAGGAGCCTCAGTCCACAAGCTGCACAGATCGGGGCAGCAGAGGAGGGGAAAGTGTCTACGTAAGTAGTATTTTCCTTTCTTTTATCAGTCAGTACTTATAGGGGGCCATCATTCTCTGTGGTTGTGGGGACCATTGTGGGAGTGGTCATACTGTGTTTGGGGGAATTATACTTCTGGGGCCATTATACTGTGCAAGGTGATATGGGAGTCTCATATTGTATGGGGCTCTCATATTGTGTGGACCTATTTACTTGTGGGGCATGGGGACATCATGCTATGTTGGGGTCATCATACTGTGCCTGTGGGGGTTTCATGTAATATGTTAGATGCATTTTTAGAAGCATCATATTCTGTGGGGCCATAAAATGGATATTGTAGTGGGAGAGAACAATAAGGGTCTTCAATAGGAGCAAAATTAGTCTGTATTTGCGGTAATACATGTCCCTATTCATTTGTAAACTTATGAGGCATGTCATACTGTGACTCCTCCAATGCACTGTGCCCCCACCCACTCTGCTGAGAGGAAAGGGGGAGACCCAATTATGACTTTTGCTATGCGGCCCCATGGCTTCAATGTTTGCAATTTTCCTCAAGATTGCTTTGGTTGTGATACTGTCCTGTATATTGACAATATCTTAATTCTATGAACAGTAAAGACAGATGGCTTTGGTTAATTTGTTGGCTCAATTAGAATGAGGAGGTTCTCAACTTCACATTGGAAATCTGTGACAGAACAAATTACTTTTTGCACTTGAACAATACAGAGAATAAGGAGAACAAAGTATGTCCCTGCAACACTCTGACCAATGGTCACAATCTTACCGCGATTAGAACCACAGGTAAGATCACAGCCTTAGTAAAAACTCAATCATTTACAAAATTTTATGGACAGCGTTCGAGAATCCGAACACAAATCCGAATGTGCAACATTCGTGCTGACTTTGAGATTGTCAAACTTTTTCCGAACAGGTTTGCTCATCTCTAATTATGGTATCCAAAGAGTTCTATTATGGTCTTCTCCTCTGACCAGACTATATTCTCCCAGTATTTCACAGTCTTGTCTAAATGTTCTTGAACAAACTTTAAATGCAAATGAACATGCTTTTTGTTCATCAATGAAGTCTTGCATATTGAGCGTGCATACAGGTCATGGAGGTTGAGTGCATAACTTATTGTTTTCTTTGGAACAATTGTACCTGAAGGTTCTAGGTCTTTCTGTACCTCTCCACGGGATGTGCTTGGCTCTTGGACAACTCTTCTAATAATTCTTTTTCACTCCTCTATCTGAAATCTTGCGGAAAGAACCTGGTTTATGGTGAAATTATGTTCTTTCCACTTCCGGATTATGGCCCCAAAGTACCCACTAGAAACCTCCACAGAAGTTTTTCTGTAACAAATGCCATCACTATGTTTTGCAACAATAAGGTTGCAAAGGTTTTGGGACAGCTCATTAGTTTTACCAATCATGTGATGTTTCATGTATGGCACCTTTTTACTGAGACACCTTTTTATAGGCCATGAGTTTTTGCACCTCTTTCTTCATGTCTTCAATACTTTTAACATGTGTCATTTCTCATCATTACACATAACTTCATTTATGGACATCTATGTTTTGATTTCTTTGCCTGTGTGGATTGGATGTGTTTTATCGTCGCCTGGTGAGAATTTCCTTTCAAGAAAGCCTTTAGAAATAAATTTACGCAGAAATATGGTAACGTGTTCAATACTTATTGCTCCCGCTGTATGTCTACAGCTCTAAATTATGATATGAAGACATCAGCATTTCCTGTGAACTGTAGAAAAGATAAGTACAGTTCTAATAATCTGTTCAAGTTTCTCCAGCTTCAAAAAATTTACGGGTAACTCAAATATTCACCGAATTTTAATGAAAAATTTGATTATCAGAATTGCAATACTTAAAAGCCTCTAGTACTCCTTGGACTTTATTAAACCCTTTTGGAGCTCTGTAATGCAAACAAAGCCTTATTATTGTCAAAATGACCTCAACCTATTTGGCTAAGGAAAAAAGGATGGTAACCAATTTTAACCAAGAGCTGTATATTGTTGGTACAGATCTAATATTGGTCTACTACAAAAATGAAGATTGCAAAAAACATATTTTTTTCTTGCAAAAGGAAAACTTTGCAATGTAGCAAGTTATGTTTACATTTCTGATGAATAATGGGGATTTTTTATTTTGTCTTTTAAATAAAATTATGG